>NC_060044.1:13312500-13672967 GCF_905333055.1 Maniola jurtina
TATTATAGTATAGAAGTATGGATGTAATACAAAATATTTGGTCTTAAAACTATTGTCATCAGCAAACTATCGCTCTGGCTCACTATTAAGCACGGGCCTCTTCTAAGAATAAGAAGTCTTTGGTCTATCACGTTGGCCAAGTGCGGATTCTTCAGAACTCGAACTCTCAGGCTTCCTCACGTTGTTTTCCTTCACAGTTAAACCAAGTGTTAGTTACTTTCTTAAAACGCAACTCGAAAAGTTAGAAGTGCATGTAAACTGTGTCAACTGCCATCGGCGGTGTTTCCACTAGATTACAACGTGGAGTTATTCAAGGGGCGGAAGAAGAAATCCCTGCCCGCAACGCATCGGCGGCACCTCTGGTGCTGCAATTGTTCATGGGCCGCGGTAATCACGTAGGTGACCCGCTTGCTCGCTATTTTATTATTTAAAAAAAAGTGCGTGCCCGGCATCGAACCCCAGACCATCCGAATAGCTTAACCCACCAACTAAATAACTCCTGAAAAGATTTCTAAGGCAACGAGTAAAATCATTAAATACCGGAGGAGGGTATTCATACATTCGCAACAATTTATCATCGCATACCGCATTGCTAGCGGCGCATAAGGCTCTGCAGGAAGTTGCAGGGAGGGTGCAGGGGGTGTTTAGGCAGGTCGGGGGCCGGGGGTTGGCTGGTGGGGAGGGCGCACGCGCTGTGCTATCGATTCCCCAGCGCGCCCGTCGAGGCTTCAAGCGATTCAAAAAATTAACGATAAAACGCTTGTAACGTCGTTTAGATGAACTAGGACATTTTTTTTCAGGATAGATTATATTCATCATCATCATGATGAATGCGCCCTGCCAGTGTAGGTTGCCACCGGCCTATTGCTGAGCAGATTGAGAAGGGTTTAGGCCGTAGTCCGCAACGCTGGCCAAGCGCGGATTGGTAAACTTCACACACTTTTGAGAACATTAAATGGAAACCTCTCAGGCATGCACGTTACCTACCACGGGCATCACCTAGTTCGATAATAAGTACATTAGCGTGTACTACATTAGTTAAGAAAGGAGCGAAAACAACAATAATGATGATAATGGCACCGGTCTATAGACCTTATTCGGTCGTTAAAGAGATTTCAAATACCTCATTAGTTGTGTGAAACGATCTGCATCTTAGACCTGTTTACGGTAAAGTGCACCCAAAACGACATTTACTTACTTGGATTATAGTATAAAAGTAGAGATTGTACTTGGTATAAAATGGACACTTCTTACGCGCCATTTTTAACCCCCGACCCAAAAAGAGGGGTGTTATAAGTTTGACGTGTGTATCTGTGTATCTGTGTATCTGTCTGTGGTATCGTAGCGCCTAAACGAATGAACCGATTTTAATTTAGTTTTTTTTGTTTGAAAGGTGGCTTGATCGATAGTGTTCTTAGCTATAATCCAAAAAAATTGGTTCAGCCGTTTAAGAGTTATCAGCTCTTTTCTAGTTTTCTTGTAGAAAAGAAGGTTAGATAACCGTTAGGTTCTTAATATTATGTCAATTGACAAATGTCAAGCTGTCAAGATGGACGTTGCCTAAATAAATACATAATTATTTATTTGAAAATGATGTTTTGGAAAACTCAAATACTTTGGATCGTCGGGGGTGTTATAAATTTTTAATTTACACTTGTAATTCTATGAGTCAACTGTGATGTCAAAAGTACGGTTCACCCATGGATTTAGCAAGTACCTAATAATTCTTGTCTAAGTAGGTTCAGCTTTCAAATAAGGACTAAAATCGTACTTTTGGCAAGATACTTGACACACAACGTTAAAATGGCGCGTGAGAACCATCGATGTGTGAGAACTCATTTTTTACGCATTATAAAACGTTTTTACATTATCTTATATGTTGGCAGTGCCCTCGTTTATCTTGTAATGATTATAAACTTGACTTCTGCGAGGGATCAATTACCTACCGACCTACGTTAATTGTAATCGCTTTAGCCCTGCTGGTCCATTCAGGACTTTTTGAACTGCTACCTCCTTTATCTTTCTACTGTCGTACTGCAAGGCATCGTCAAGGTCTGCAGTCTACGTACTTAGTCGAAATTCCATGGATATGTACAAAACGATTTGCCTCCTCGTTCCTAATTCGAACCGCTCGCGCGAGGATAGGTATGGAATGGCCTTCCAGCATCTGTGAAAGGCAGATGGGAAAAGTGATGCCGGAAGGGCTTTCCATATCCTAGCGGTTTGAATAGACACCAAAAGGTAAATTGCTTCATAAGTGTCTGTAATTTGGGGTACGTACGGGTGCAGGTGCTTAAAGTCGACAATACGCTGCAAAATGCCGTGCGGAGGTAGCGCGACTGTACCGCTACGGCCGCGCTGCTTTGTAAATCCATATAAATAATAACGCGCGACTGCAGCGCTACACCCGCGCTACACCCGCGCTGCGGCCGCGCATCAGTTCATCTATTTATATTTATATGGATTTATTATACAAAGCAGCGTGGCCACAGCGCTGCAGCTGCGTTGCATCCGCGCGGGACTTTGCGGCGAAGGCGCCCTTAGGCTGAGATCTATAGAGCGCACTTTGACTTTGCTCAGACTGTTAAAACGAGACAGCGTTATACCGCTGCCATCATTAATCTGTCTCGTTTTAACTGAAACTTAAGTATAAGCAAAGTCAAAGTACGCTCTATCGATTTCAACCTCACAATCTTGGCGTTTCACAGACTCACCAGACTATGTCGAAATCAGTAACCAGCAGTTAACATGTTGACAATAATTAGCTTGCAACAATGAAATTAACCTTGACTCCGTGACGTTGCGCTCGCCTCTGACTCGCCTTTGCATAACCCGACCGATAATTACCGCTTATCCATTAATACATGCCTAGAAGTTTTTTTTAAATTTATCGACTAGCGCTTGGATGCAATCAGACCTGTTAGAAAGTGATGATGCAGCCTAAGATGGAGCGCGCTTGCCTAGAAGATGATGACTATTCATTCTTGACTTGTACCCATATTAAAAGTGGAGGGGAAAGCTGATGCCGGAAGGTTTAACACGATACTTCGATGGTACACTATATATGGTATGGTAGTATGGGTGGTATATCCGTGATGAGGGGATTTGGGAGGGAGGGACCTTGAAGGGGCTTCCATACGCCACAGTCTTGCGCCGTAACTATTCAGCGGCTCCTTGCGACTCATTTAAGGTCATCTGCCCATGTCCACTTAGTGGGGAGTGTTGCAATGTTGCGCTATCCCCAACGTCTATCAAGTTTTTGAACTATGCAGGTTCCTGCCCATTGCCACTTCAGCTTCGCAACCCGTTTATCTTTGTCGATTACTCTGGTTCTCCTACGGATCTCCTCATTTCTGATTTGATCACGTAGAGAAACTCCAAGCATAGCTCCCTCCGTCGCCCGAGAGTGAATCGAGCTTTCGAGGCCCATAGTTAGCGATCAACAAATTCCTGATAGGCCGGCAACGTATTGACGGTTCCTTTGCTACTGCAAATGCTCATGGGCGGCGTTTAATCACTGAACATCAGGTGACCCGCCTGCTCGTTTGCTCACAATTTTTATTTAAAACAAAAGCTACAAGATATAAAACCCATTTTCGATCGAATTGTTGAATTAGAGACAACTCAGGATATCCTTATGGGGTGTTTTGGAGCGGAAGATCGCAGAAAATCACAATTTAACTCTCCACTGATCATCAAGGCAAGCTCGAGCGAACGACAAACTGAGAACTCGTATATACACGGTACACTGAGCTTTCTATTCGATACTTTATGCCACAACAGCCTAAAGATATACTTCATAACGACTTCTAACTACACACTAAATTACTTATCAATCATTCCAAAAAAAAAAAAAGTTTGTGGGTCGCAACTCATTTTTTGGGCTCCGTACCCAAAGGGTGCCAATGGGACCGTATTACTAAGCCTGCGCTGTCCGTCCGTCTGTCCGTCCATCCATCAGTCCATCGGCAGGCTGTATCTTGTGTATAGGTAGAGTTGAAATGTTCATAGAATGTGTATTTCTATTGCCTATATAACAAAAAACCACCATGAAACTTTGAAAATTAAAACGATAGTACGCCACCCTCGTATTCACGAGATACAGCCCGCTGACAGACGGACAGACGAACAGCGGAGGCTTAGCAATAGGGTTCCGTTGGTACCTTCGGGTACGGAACTCTAAAAAGGTAAACATTTATTTTGTAGCCATCGTACATAGAATCAGATAAATACCACTATTGACACCGGAAGTGTCACCATTGATGGCGGACTGATGACATGAGTGACCGGATGTTGCTCTCGTGCTCGATGATATGGCTTTTCTATGGTACCGATTTTGGTACATGTATATTATTATAGAAACACATAAAACGAGGCCAATTTAGTACCAATTCTTCATACATACCTATATGACATTATAAATAATAAAATATCGGTTGATTGATATGCCGACGCACTTTTGGTTCCTTACTCGCCCCCAGACTGATTACAGGCATAACATATAGCTGAATAGGTTCCTGCGGTAGTGGAGCGGAGCGGAGTGCTCAGTGACTCGCCCTCCCGCACCGCTACACTACCGCAGGAGCCTGCTCAGTTATGCGCTATACCTATATACTAACCCATACTTACCATTAGCATTCCACGGCTCATCCGTTTAACCGATTTTGACGAAATTTGGTACAGAGAAAGCTTACATCCCATGGAAGGACTTAGGATTCTTTGGTTCCGGATAATCAACGAGTTCCCACGAGATTATTAAAGTACCTAATTTAAAGTAAGTAGTAGAGTCTCAAAATTGACATGTATTCATGAACAAATAATCATTAGTATTTTCAAAGCAATATAACTATACCAAGTGGAGTATCATAATATGAAAGGGCTTTACCTGTACATTCTAAAACAGATTTTTATTTATTTTTACGCATAATAAATAGTCTTTGATTTATTGTGCAAAATGTCGAAAAAATTACCCAAGTACGGAACCCTGGGTGCGCGAGTCGGACTCGCACTTTAAAATCCACGTGGACGAAGGGGCATAATCCAAAAACTGTAGGCAAGATATTATTATCTTGATTGTTGATGGCAGTCCATGACAATTAAAAGTTACCGTTAATTAGAATCGGTAAACAATAGAGTTCGGCGAATCTGATACGACGGATCATGTCGCAGTAGGCGGGTTGCGGGTTACTTCGTTATTTGACACCCGGCGATATGCTGCAAGTCAGGGGAGATTCGCTATAAAACTATTTAAAAACCCGGTCAAGTTCGAATCTGACTCGCACTCAAATACTTCCGCACCATCTGCGTCGTACAAGATAAATAACCTAACCTAACCTAACACTCTTATGTACAACACTGCAAGCCAGCGCCATCTATATGTGATTTAGTCAAGTGAGTTCTTTCGTGAGCATGTTTTTTTTTTGTGATGTAACCACAAATTCATGGTTTCCGGATTTTTTGCTTTACTTGTGCTATAACATCTACCAACCTGCCAAATGTCATGATTCTTGGTCAACGGGAAGTACCCTAAGGTTTTGATTCCCTTTTCTTAACAGACGCGACAAACAGACAACAAAGTGATCCCATAAGGATTCCTTTTTTCAAAGGAAGTTACATTAAAAGTAATGTACGGAACCCTAAAAATTAAAAAATACAACTGCCCCGCCAAAAACGAACTTAAAAAAATATTTAAATCAGTGTCACTCGGCATTATGTGAGGGTTTCTTACATACATACCCATATTATATCCAAATCTTAGGATCTTAATTAGGCATTTAGCAGTTATAGTGGAATAAAGAAACGCACACACAGTACCCGCGCGCTAACCCGAAAGCTCGGGTGCCGTGCGGGTGTCCCCACGCCTCATACATCGAATGCCATCTCGACCTGTCGCGGACTGTACATACATGGACCCTGAAAATATCACACTGCTGTTTTGGGCAGTCGTATACGACTGTTATAACAATCTCGCTTCCGCTTATGGATTAAACCATCACAAGGCAATTAATGAATGTCGCCATAAGGAATGCCAATCGGCATTAAATATTGTAACGTCGCAGTAGTTTTCACTTGCGTTGCGGATGATACCATTTCCGGTGTCAATATTACACGTTGTTGTGATATGAGCTGTGACATTTTGTAACGTAAGAATGCGATGACATTGTAGTTGTATATTGTTTTGCGTACAGGACCGGATGTTTTCGTAGCTTTTAAGGGTTCTGTACTTCAAAAGGAAAAAGGAATCCTTATAGGATCACTTCGTTTTCTGTCTGTCTCTGTCTGTCGTGTCTGTCAAAAAACCTATAGAGTAGAATTATTATTAATAGTTGTCCTAGAATCATGAAATTTGAATTTCGTATCTCAAAAGCAAAAGTCGGCCAAGTGCGAGTCAGACTCGCGCACCGAGGGTTTCGTACTGTGGTATTTTTTTTTCGACATTTTACACGATAAATCAAAAACTATTATGCATAAAAATATGTTCTAGAGTGTACAGGTAAAAAGCCCTTTCATATGATACCACAAATTCACGGTTTTCAGATTTATTCCTTTACTTGTGCTATAAGACCTACTTTCCTGCCAAATTCCATAATTCTAGGTCAACGGGAAGTACCCTATAGGTTTTCTTGACGATACGACGGACGGACGGACGGACAGACAAACAGACAACAAAGTGATCCTATAAGGGTTCCGTTTTTCTTTTTGAGGTACGGAACCCTAAAAATGGAACCCTTATGAACTTATGGCCACACTAATGAATGTAAGAAATCAGATCTCAGAAATAGCTTAATTTCAGCAGTGATGGAGGCAAACGCTAAAGTTGCGTTTTTTTTTTTTTTTAGAAAATATGTAGGCCACTTCATTAGTAAGTATAAAATGTTTTGGGCGAAAAGTCGACCATTTAATGAAAGAGAACCTTCAAACACGTCGGGTCGAGTGGCAATCCAGCGCCGCGCCGCGTGAGAACGTTAAAAGCTGAAAAATATGCTTGTACTTTGTGCAAAAAAGCCGGCCAAGTGCGAGTCACCTGAAACTTAAGTCGAAACTAAGTCAAAGTTCGCTCTATAGATATCAACCTAAGACGAATTACTTGCACTTGTGGGCTTGCAGTGTTGTATGCAGGTGTCATGTTATGTACCTTACACAGGGTGTATTAAGGCCATTCTTACGTTATGATACTTACAGACGACTAGTATGGCGAGTCTCGGAAATGAGCTTCCGAAGAGTATCTCACATACATTTGTAAAGAGATTCGGACACTTCGCTACCGGTATCCTACGCGTCTGCTACAAGTGTAGCGAGAGGCTTCGGCCGTGGCTAGTTACCACCCTATTGGCAAAGCTGTACCGCCAAGCGACTTAGCGTTCCGGTACGATGCCGTGTCGAAACCAGAGGAGCATGGTTCGTGAAAACTTATGATTTTCAATATAGCGGAATTTTCATGCGCTGCGACGGTATAGTGCGACTGGTTGAGATGGCAACCGGGGTGGGGACACCCCGCACACCCGTACAGGTGATGTGCTGCGGGTGACGTGCGGGTCTCATACCAACCTGTCGCGTACATCGTCTCTTGTAAGAATCGTAATGTATGAAGGGCCTTACAGGGTACGGAACGTCTGCAGTCTGCCCTCGCAGTGCAAGCCTCAGGTTACTAACGAAGCCTGCAATGCGCTACGCCGCGTGAACTTGCGTCATTTTGTTTTAGGACCGCCGTTTTATATAGATACCTACGGTCTATTTACTAGATGATGCCTATGACTATGTCCGCCTGAATTTTTGATTTTACGGGATAAAAAGTAGCCTATGTAAACTCTCCAGGCCTTTAGCTATACCCATGCAAAAAATAACGTCGATCCATTGCTCTTGATTAGAATTGAATAGAAATTCTTTATTTAATATTGATATTCATTATTGCAACTTACCCCACTTTACTACCTACTAACCTTTTAAAATATCATTGTATTTAAATCTTTTGTACTAGCCTTTTATTAACGTTTATACTATGTATCTTTTTAGCTATAAACAATTATATCTTTGTAAATATTTTATGTATAAAAGTTGTAGGTTAGTCGAATAAAATAAAATAAAAATAAATTTGCATGTGTGTTACAAAAGATGATGATAATTATTATTATAAAAGTTCAACACATTAGCCGTCGCGGCGTACAATTAATATTGTAGTAGGTAGGTGGGTGATTGAAGAACAAACCAACAAACAAACACTTTCGCAATTACTATAGGTATACTATATCTACAAATCTACAAATTTGAGATGTCGCTCTAACGCGTTTTAAGCAATTAAAATATGTTATCAAAACTACATCTGAGACTTTCTTTCGACAATCGTTGACTAAGTAGGTAGGTACATCATGGACCTAGGAATCAGCTTAGTTTTTTTGACGGTTTCCCTAGCGCGGTGGTAAGCGAAATTATTGATCTAGCCTGGTGGGAGGCTTCGGCCGAGGTTAGTTACCACCCTACCGGCAAAGCCGTGCCGCCATGCGATTTAGCAATCCGGTACGATGCCGTGTAGAAACCAAAGGAGTCTGGGTTTAATGAAAACTGCCATACCCCTTCCAGTTTAGCCCGCTTCCATCTCAGACTGCATCATCACTTACCACCAGGTCAAAGTGCAGTTAAGGGCTAATTTGTATCTGCATTTAAAAAAGAAACTGATTAGTATTCAGTGTTCTGCTAAGTAAATATAATTTCCACGTGTAAAATGCATAAATGTCTCAAAACTTTCATATGGAAATCAATCAATTTTCACACAATCATTCGAGCGCAGCGAATCACGTTTGATAAGGCGTTGGTGACCGTGACAGTGGGGCCACGAGCTTAGTGTGACAGGCGAATAGAATAAAATAACTCCTCATGCTACTCAATATTGGCGAAGTGCATTTTGCTGGGCTGGCACTACAAAAAGCCACCTAACAAGAGAAGAAGAAGAAGAAGAAGAATAAAATAACGTCCAATCCAATCCATCAGCCTCTATGCATCCACTGCCTGACAAAGGGCTTTTGAAGAGTGCGCCACCAAAGGGCCCCGCTTTCCTTCCCACCACTCTGTTCAGCGGGGTGATTCTATATTGCTGCTTCACTGAGAGTTATAAAATAATAATGCATAGCAAAACGTCAATGGATTTTACCCATATAAGGTGGTAAAATAGGGGGTTGAACTTTGTGTAGTACATGAGAAGTCGCGGTAATAAGCTAGTTCTATTCTAATCGGTGTGCTTTAGACGTTCCTTGCGAGAAGGCAGTGGCCAGTGGCCCATAGTAACCAGTTAGCCAGTCGTCAGAGTCGTCACCCGCGTCGGCTAAATCTCGCTATGCCGAACACAATGGCTGCGTCGCGCTTTACAGCCGGAAACTATAAATCTGTACGAAATGCGAAACTTGACGCAGGGTTGCCATTCTAACTATTGGAAACCAAGATTACAATAGCCTCCCGTTTGGAAGTCTGAAACCTAAAGTACCTAGGCTCTAATTCAAAGTCAAATAATTTATTCAAACTACCTACCCATTGTACACTGTTTTACTTTTTGATTGTCGATTGTTGGAATCAAAGCCTCGATAGCTCAACGGTTGAGGAGCGGACTGAATTCCGAAAGGTCGGCGGTTCAAATCCCACCCGTTGCACTATTGTCGTACCCACTCCTGGCACAAGCTTTACGCTTAATTGGAGGGGAAAGGGGAGTATTAGTCATGATTAGCATGGCTAATATTCTTTAAAAAAAAAAAAAAAGAAAAGCAATCAGAATGCGCATCAACCATAGTTCACGACAGCGTCGAGGCTTTGATTTTATTATTATTTACTAGCTGACTTTTAAAATTCCCGTGGGAACTCATTTATTTTCCGGTATATAAAGTATGCCTATGTGTTAATCCAGGGTATAATCTATCTCCATTCCAAACAGCCAAATCCGTTCTGTAGTTTTTGCGTGAAAGAGTAACAAACAAACATCCATCCACCCATCCATGCATACTAACTTTCGCGTTTATAATATTAGTAGGATTAAACGTCGAGGCTTCACTACTGGCAGGCATTAAAATATGTAGCCTAGGTATCTTTGATTTCACTTCACCTCTACTCTTAATGCTTATATTCGATCAGGATTCTGGATCAAACCGAGTGTTTCTTCACTCTAGTCCTTTAACATCCAGGCTTTTTTTGGAAGTTAGTAGGTTTGGCGGCCCTACGGTGGCCAAAAGCAACATAATATAATATTTTACGACATTATAACTGTGTGTGTAAAACGCATTTTTCTTGACCAATGGTAACGTTCAATTTCAAGGACAAACCCATTAACATAATCGAGTAGCAAGTGTGTGCAAAAAATCGAAACTTGTACTTGGCATTTTCGTATTTATCGCAAGTGTTTAAAGTATATATTGGTCTGATTTGTATCGATTTTATGGTAATGCCACGTTCATCGATGTACACAATACACGTGCTGTTTGTTTTGAATTCGCAAGTCGTCAGACAATAACTTCGCAGCCAAAGATTGGATCACCTTGGCTTAAACTGCCTTCGATTTACGAAATGTCAGTTCGTGCTTAATACGCTAATATTATTGTTTTTCGTAAGTCACACGCAAATTACAGTTAATTTTTTACCAACTTGATTTTTAGGGTTCCGTACCCGAAGGACCACAAAAGGACCCTATTACTAAGACACTGCTGTCCGTCCGTCGTCCGTCCGTCCGTCTGTCTGTCAGCGAACTGTCTCGTGAACCATAATAGGTAGCGACCTGACAAAGTATATTTCTATTGCCGCTATAACAGCGAATACTATAATTTTCTAAACTATCGCCATGAAAATTAAAAAATAAATAAAGTGTTATTTCTTGTACGATGGTACGGAACCCTTTCTGTGCTAGTCCGACTCGCACTTGACCGTTTTTAATGTTCAAGATAAGTATGTAAAGAAACTAAAAGTACTTCACATTTTTAGTACAGTTCCGCTTAAACGATAGGCGTTGTTTCAATTCTATCGCATTCCATCAAATACTTATTTATCATCACACTAAATCATTGACAAGGGAAAACCTGTCGAAGATTAAGTACCTACAGGAATAATTATTGTGGGTTTCCTAAGTTGGTATGGATTTTTGGCTTTGGGTTTTTCCAAAAAGCTCATAAACTACTGTCTCAAGTCTCAACGCTATCAAAAACATTTGCGATATACAGTCTTTGACAATATAATAAGATCTTCAACTAGTTCAGTTTCGGGTGGAAAAAAGACGATGGAAAATGTGCCTAAGATAGCTTGGCACTTGGCGTAACTGAACAAGTATGTACAAGGTCGATATTTAGGCTAACTTAATTCCTCGACCTGAGAGTAGATCCAGTAATGGACTCGGCCGATTAGTCGGTAATATGTCGACGAGTTAGCAATAAGTGTCGGAATATTCAACAAAAATTTTGTTTCTTCGAAAATTACACTGCATACAATGCCGCATAGTAATAGCCGCCACAATGCTCGACATTCTATGCAGCACTCTTATCACCCCTGCACGGACGTGGCCTTATCAAACGTCTGTGAATGCTTGTAATATGAAACAGCTCGCTCAAAGCTGACGTTTGCTCCACTTGGCTACTGGCATTCCGATGTCACGTCGACTTAGCTGAAAACCAACGATTTATTGTGTTTACTCGTATTACGTTTCGCTGACGTCATACCAACGTGCTGCTGACCTGATAAGGCGATTAAAATTAATCTTAGTGTACCACGCCGATAAAAAATTTCTTCGAAGTTATCAAATTTTTTAGTTGAAGTTTTTTTCCTTCCAGTTTCCATTCAAAAAGACTTATCTATCTAAATATATAAAGGGGAAAGCTGACTGATCGTTTGACTGACTGACTGACCTATCAACACACAGCTCAAACTACTCAACGGATCAGGCTGAAATTTGGCATGCAGATAGCTATTATGACGTAGACATTTCTTTAAGAAAGTATTTTTGATAATTCTATCTCTAACAGGGTAAAATAGGGATTAAAAAAGTGTGTAGTCCATCAAAAAAATTTTTTCTGGCACCCCAGTATCAACTCCTTCCATCTAACATGCGCGTTGAAATCCCTAGAGCACCAAAATTACGTTACTATGTACTCTATTGACTACAATGGGTATTCTAAAAAGTTATTTGAACTGATACTCTTACCTTCCCAGTTTTCTGGTCGCATCTTACGTCTCAGAAAAAAAATTCTTTCCTACCTTTCCGTTCCATTCCATTCCTGTAAGCGTCCACTGCTGGACATAAGCCTTTCCAGGAGTGCGCTACCAAACACGGTCCTCCGCCTTCCTCATCCACCCGCTTCCCGTCACCTTCTTCAGATCTTCGGCCCAGCGGGCTGGAGGTCGTCCCACACTGCCCTTACGCTACGCGGTCTCCATTCCGGAACACGTCGGCCCCATCGGCCGTCGGTTCTATAACAGACATGACCTGCCCATTGCCACTTCAAGCTTGCTAATCGTTTGCTATGTCCGTCGCTTTTGTTCTTCTGCGAATTTCCTCGTTTTGGATTTATCCCTGAAAGTGACACCCAACATAACTCGCTTAATAGCGCGCTGAGCGACTTTAAGTTTGTGGACGAGGCTAACTGCTGTCAGTGTCCACGTTTCTGCTCCATACCACCATGTGGCTGCCAAATTAGGAACCAGCTTCCAGACCCTGTGAATACGCTCAATTGCTCACAAGAAGAACACATTTACTGAAAGCGTATTTGGTTGTTGCAGAGACATCAGTACAGTGCGAGGAGAGTGGTCGGTTTGTCGCGGCGCGGGGTACCGGCTGTCGACGAGCGTGCATGACGCTTCACACACCAAGCAATACTGCTCGCAGGTAACACTTCCACGTGTCATGATCCCTTTTCCATATATGTCCAGTAATTATCTCCAGGTTGAACTGAAAATTTCACTTTCTCTCGATATCTTTTTAAGGAATTTGGAATCAGAATTCTCGTTCATTATATTAGCAAAAATAGTTAAGAGTCTAACGAAAATTTTAAATCTTGTTGAGAGCAAAGCGTCAGATTTTTTTGTTAGAAGAAGGTGATCTACCATTTCAGGTACAGGGGTACACGTGTTGTGTGTTGCAGAAGATCAAAGTTTTGCAGTAACAGGCATCGGAAGCTGTTGCCGCTGCGGCAGACGTGACTGGCGCGCTCCGCGGGTGCCCTGGGCCCGCCGCTCTATGCCGCTCCCTTCGAGCTAGACCGCCGCCAGACCGCCAGACCCACCAGTGCACGAGCACGACACCTGGTGAGCATTGCCACACTCCAGCACGTACACCCACACACCAGTACCTGCAAATGTGACTGGCGCGCTCCGAGGGTGCCCTAGGTTGAAGAAATTCAGAAGATTCGGATTGATTTTATTCCTTACTTCCTGTTTTGTAGAAAAAAGGGCTTCTTCTTTCTTCCTTCAGGGCAGGTTTCTGCATAGATGCTTACACCGGTTGTGCGTTCAGTGCCGCTCCCTTCTGGAGATGTTACTCCAGCCATGCAAGCTCGCTCTAAAAACCAACAGGCCGCCTAAGTTACCGGAGGACTTCCCGGAATGAGACTTTCGCTCTCGCTTTGGTCTGCCATGCCTCTGCACTGCAGCAATAACACTTGTGTTGCTCTTTCGTCTGCTCCTATACAGCTTCTGGAAGACTCTTAGGATATCTTGCCACGCTGATTACCCTCAATGATTTCGGGAGGCTCCAGGATCTCCTGATTGATCAATCATCGGAACACTTTTTGTTTCAGATTCAGTGTCAAAACAAAATTCACCCTCTGGAATAATTAGTTAGGTTTAATAATTAAGTGAAGCTTCGCTCGACCAGCCGTCGCCATGGGGTCCGTGAACGTGAACCGCAACGTGGCGGATGCGTTCTACCGCTACAAGATGCCGCGCATCTGCGCCAAGGTGGAGGGCAAAGGCAACGGCATCAAGACCGTCATCGTCAACATGCCCGAGGTGGCCAAGGCGCTCGGCCGACCCGCCACCTGTGAGTTACATTTATAATTTTTTCTACACAAATAATGAAGTTCTTCCAGCCTGAAAATTGTATTGAATATCCAATTGAGAGTATCTTCATCCACGTCCATTTATTCTTAATAAACGCCAGAATCTCATCAGAATGTTGCACCCCAAACATTTCACTACGTTGGAGATCATTGCCATCTAGCGTGATACGCTGATA
The DNA here is from genome assembly GCF_905333055.1 of Maniola jurtina. Lineage (NCBI taxonomy): Eukaryota > Metazoa > Arthropoda > Insecta > Lepidoptera > Nymphalidae > Maniola > Maniola jurtina. The sequence continues at coordinate 13,326,692 of NC_060044.1, forward strand.
TTGACAATATTTATTTTCTGTAGATCCGACGAAATACTTCGGGTGCGAGTTGGGCGCGCAGACGCAGTTTGACTTCAAGAACGAGCGCTTCATCGTCAACGGAAGCCACGACTCGGCCAAGTTACAGGACCTGCTAGACGGGTAACTATAACTGTCTATTAGACAATAGGTTTTTCCAGGTTTTTTTTGATGGGCTATTTTAGGTTTCTTTCTACCTAGTAAAACCTTAGTTAATGTGCAGGTCCTTAACCTCCTGTTCCGACCGTCTCAGATACATTGTGATCTCCACCAATTTTGAAGGTCCATGCCTAAACTACAAGAAACCCCCCTTGGTGACTATCCTCAGCGCATATTAAGAGGCTCCGGGAGCTCTAAAAACGTTCGCTGGTGCCTCTCCGCCCATGGGTGTCATCTTGGGGGATGTACTTACTTCTTGACTGACGGATGACCTACCGTCTAATATGATGAGTGTCTTCTCCAGAAACTGTATATGCATTGTCCTAAAACATGAGCGGTTGTTCCCAGGTTTATCCGCAAGTTCGTGCTTTGCCCGGAATGCGACAACCCGGAGACGGATCTGATCGTGTCGACGAAGCGCAACACGATATCGCAGGGCTGCAAGGCGTGCGGCTACCACGGCGTGCTGGACTTCAACCACAAGCTGAACACCTTCATACTCAAGAACCCACCCGCCGCAGACCCGAGCATGCAGGTACTGAGACGAACAGGTCTAGTCTAGTCTGGCCTAGACGACTGTTTGACTTAATCTAGACTTCTCAAAGTTGTTGTCAAATTTGATGACAAACTTTAAAAAAAACTGCTAAACTGGCTAGGATATAACCCAGAGTCTTGGATAGTTGTACTTCCAACACCTATATTCAAGAACTTGATTGAGAGAACTGAGAGACAAGAGCATGTAGATCCTGGAATAACCAGATGTATCTAGTCTGGTTGGTCTGGTCTAGACTTCTAAAAATTCCGTTTAAATCCATAATAACAATTTTAAGAATGTTTTATTAAATATCAAATCTCGGCCAAGCAACACGCAGTATTTTACATTCATTATCATATTTTACATTGATTTTTTATCGGCAGGGTTCTTCGCTGACGGAGGGCAACCGTGGCAAACGCTCGAAACGCAGCGGGCCTGCAGCCAACGGGAACCATGATGGGGAAAACCATGACGCCAAGAACGTAAGTATACAAAACATGGGGTGCCGTTGAGACACCCGACAGTAGCAAAGCTGCACTATCTCGCTCACTCATAAGAGCAAATGAGAGAGTGAGAAAATGCAATCTGTCAAGTGTCCCACGGCATTGATTTACTGTCCCGTATTATTTGATATACGGATATACGGCATTGATTTAGTGTCGTACTGTGCTCTCCTGGTACTTTATTCATGTAACTGAAGTTGGTGTCACGTGACAAAGGTCTCCGACCATGAACTTGTGCAGTGAATGAGATCTTGGTGTCATACACACAACAAGCAGCGGGATGAAGAAAACTATGAAAGTGAGGGAATGGACTGGGAATGGGATCATCTTGAAATCGCGTCTCAAAGTCTATGGCAACAGTGCTGGCTAAACCAGCAGAGATGAAGTGAGAGAATAGTTGTACCAGGCAGCGGTAAGCTGTCGGACGCGATAACGACAAGAAGCTTTGCGCCGATTCTTATTTTTCCAATATCTACATAACAATGTAAAGTTGGGCTGTTATTCATTGGGGTGTCCTTTGTTTACATAGCATTTTGAGACACTCGAGCAGTACCTTATGCTTTTTGCCTTCAGGAAAGCGATGTCCCGGTAACTCCAACCACTCCGAACCCGAAGAGCAGCAAGAAGGAGAAGAGCAAAGCGGCCGACGATGATGACGACGACGGCAACTGGACGGTGGACGTCAGTGAGGCGGCCGTCAGGGCCAGGATGCAAGGTTCGTTTCCTGCAGGGCTCGATGAGGTTACGAAATAACACGAAAAATAAACTTTTGATCATACCTATTCGAAAAACTAAAGAAATTGGCTTTAGGGAATAACGGGAATCAAATTCAATTTTGTTCTTATGGGAGTTTGAGCTTTCTCTCTTCTGATTGGTCCACGTTCCTTTGGTACAGAACCCTAAAAATAAGAAAATAAATCCTTGTTTTCAGATCTAACGGAGGGCGCAAAGAGCATGACTCTGTCGGAGGACAGCGAGAAGAACGAGAAGCAACGTATGGACATCTTCTACTCGTTCTTAAAACAACGCGCTGATGCGGGCGACGTGGAGGGCGCCAAGGCCATCAACGACATTCTGCACGAGGCCGACCGGTAAGTCTAGTCGAAGTTTGTGAAGTGTTTGATGATAATAATAAGTATACCCGGCTGAGTTTGTCGTGGGCTCTTCTCAGACCAGGGCGCGTTTGGAACCCTCGTAACTTTAAGTTTATGTAATTAATTATCACCACTATATTATCATCTTACAAAAATCAAAGGCCTGCCTTGCTGTCCAGCGCGGAAATGCAGCCAGTATTCTTGGCACCATTCCACACGGGCATGATTTAAATAATAAGATTAGATGTATTGTTACATTAAAAAATATAGTTAATAATTTATTTATTACATGAAATAAATTCCAGTCTGGAAGTGAAGGCGAGAGCGCTGCTGGTAGCATTCGAAGTGCTCGTAGGCGCGAGCACACTAGCGGCCGACGTGAAGAAGCATCGCGCTCTGCTGCTGCGCCTGGCGCGCGCCGACCCTAAGGCGCCTCGAGCGGCGCTGCACGCGCTCACTGCGCTCGCGGCCACCAATGCTACTTTGCTGCCCAAAGTACCGGCCGCCTTGAAGGTAACCGACTACTCCCTCTTTTATTCAGTTTTTAGGGTTCCGTATCTAGCTCAAGAGAAAAACAGGAACCCTTATAGGATCACTTTGTTGCCTGTTTTGTCTATTAAGAAAACCTATAAGGTACTTCCCTTTGACCTAGAATCATGAAATTTGGTAGGTAGGTAGGTAGAATAGAATAGAACAGAATAGAATAGATTTTTATTCAAATAAACTTTTACAAGTGCTTTTGAATCGTCAAATAATTTACCACTGGTTCGGAATGCCGTAGGTCTTATAGCACAAGGTAAGGAAAAAATCCGAAAACCGTGAATTTGTGGTTACATCACAAAAAATATATTTAAATGTGTCTCAATTTTCAAAGTAAGATAACTATACCAAGTTGGGTATCATATGAAAGGGGTTTACCTGTAAATTCTAAAACAGAATTTTAATTATTTTTCTGCATAATAGTTTTCGATTAATCATACAAAATGTCGGGAAAAATAGCCGAGTATGTAACCCTCGGTGCGCGAGTCTGACTCGCCCTTGGCCGGTTTTTTTCAGTTACTGTACGACTATGACATCGTGGAAGAGAAGACCATCCTCGAGTGGGCAGCCAAGCCGTCCCGCAAGTTCGCGTCCAAGGAGATAGTCGCAGACGTGGTGCGGCGCGCGCAGCCCTTCATCGACTGGCTGCAGCAGGCCGACGAAGAGGACTCCGACGAGGAGAGCGAGGAGGATATCGAGGTTTGTGTACTCTTTGATCAAATAAGGACCGTAATTATATAAGTTTAATCCTGATGCTTCACGGAACCTGACCTTGGTGGTCTTTTTAAATCAATAGAGATACTTTACAATATTGTTCCATAAAAAATTTGGATTCCAACTCCTCAATCCTGATGCTGCAGGGGACCTAACCACCAAAACTAGTTACTTCCAAAAAATGTGTGTACACTGTACAGTTATAAGACGTAACGGATGAGTACTAACTATAAACTAAAATGATAGAAAACAAAGCTAAACATTTAAATAAGTACATGTTATTGTAATAAGAAAAAACTTAACTGACTTAAGGGCCGGCCACACAGGCCGCGTATGCATCGCGTAAGCGTAGACGTATTGCATAGCATTGCGTTGTAATGTATGGAACTGTTTGAGACATGGCATACCGCTTGCGTGGCGTGAACGTTTGCGTAAACGTAATGCGTGCAGTTACGTCTACGGATTCACGCGCGTCTCTACGCGCGTGTCACGTGTACGTGCTTGGTGTGAATCGGCTTTTAAGAGGCACATTAAAGGTTAAGAAATAAAAATAAATCCATTCAATTTTCAGATCGAGTACGATGATCGCGCTAAAGCCACGCCCATCAAGGCGGTGTCGACTCCCGCGCCCAAGCCGCAGCCTGACGAAGATGGGGATATTGACGTGGACATCGACGCCATATAGACTCGACTCCCTCCCACTTCCCGTACCCCCATCCCCACCACTACATACACACACACATACACACACACAAATATCAACATACCCCGAATACATCCAGACAAATCATTTGTTTACGTCGTCAACATGCGTCGTACAGTGTTTTATAAAAACTCTTCTGATATGGAGTTTTCTTTGTCGATGTGGAACGTTTTCGCAATTTATTCCTCCCTCTAATTGCTCTGGGACTTCAATATTTTTATCTCCTTCATCAAAAACATCCATGCGATTTTTATATGGCGTTCTAAATATTGGGCATGGACCGAAAATATTTTAACGGGGTTCTTTTGAATCATGCAATATTCTGTTCCAAATATAGCACTAAATTACGCTAAATACGTACGCACGTACGTAAAGTACAGTACGTACGCATTACGTACGTACGTTTACATACAGTACGCACGCTACGTACGTGGCCGTACACTGCAAATGTACGCCAAGTACATTCGCCGATGGCGTTGGAAAAATGTGTACTAGGTTCTTAAAAATCATGACGATTTCTTTCTCAGTTTTTTTTTATAAAACACTGACGATGTGCAACCCTGTTTCGTTCATAAAATTTTATAAATAAGTCCTCTTTGAAACCTATTGAAATGTTACCAATAAGTTTAGCGTTAATATCGCCAAGCAAGTATAAGAGCGACCACACACGAGCGGTGAAGCAGTCATGACTGACTGCTGCAAAGCGAACTACAATTTACCTTTTATTAGCTTAGCATTGGACAGCGTTCGAGCTAAGTTCGTAAGGCATATAGCTGATGGTATGGCATTTATCATGAGTTTTTTAAATTACATGTATGTATATCGAGAAAATAATTTTGTCCATTTTATGTTATAGTGTTTTTTAACTGGGACAGTATGGGGAAATCCAAAACCAGAGGAGAGGAAAACTGTCTTAATTCCTAAAACATCAGATCTTTTTTGTGAAAACAATTTTTATATAGTCAAACTTTTGGCCAAGCAATCAAAAGTAAACCAAACTGTCAATTTTTTAATGCTCATCAACTCCGTTTCATGTAAGGAGTCAGCAGAACTTGGTCAGATTTAAGTAAATATTTTTTCCCTCCAACTTCATATTGCAAACTGTCGACCGCTTGAGCAGTCAGTTGGCGAGCTGCCCGTGTGCGGCCGCTCTAACAAGTGGACAACGGGCCCCATGCGATGCATTTTTACTATTAACATTATACTATAGTAGTCGCTCTACAGTAAGGTAAAATTAGACATTTTTAATCTCAAAAACTAACTCAGGGTGTGAAGGTTTTCAGTCTGAAAAGCTGTGAAGTGAGAAACAGCTTCTAATAGAAGTTAAAATAGCAATGTGCACTACTATTTTAATTTAATTTTTTTGTTTTTAAAAGGACAATCAACAGGTTACCATACTCTAAAACTGCACACTACTACTATTTTTTGGGTTCAAAACATTTTTACACCATTTAACCAAAAAAAAGTAACATTTCTTTTCATTTTGTTTTTCTGTAAAATTTTAATTTTAATACATTTTCAGTTGCGAACTTGTAAATAAAAAAAAAACTCTCAAGATGCAAGGCGTCCGAAAGAGTTAAATGTAATTATTATGTACACACTTTTAGTTCAAAGTGTTCGCGAATTGATTGATACATTTTTTAACTTTCGCAGAATAAAAAAAAACTTGCGACTTTTCAATCTCCAGTCATGTCTAACTGAGAATAAATTTGATTTTTTGACAGTTTTTGTAAATGGATTTTATCGTAGTTAAGGTTTATTAAAAAGGGTTAAAGAAACTACGAAGCTGGTTCTCACTATACTCGGGACGGAATAAGTTAAACGGATATTTTAAAACTTTCAATAGTGTCTACGTAATTTTTCCTATTAAGGCGATATACCTATACTTTATCCACGGAGAGAAGTTAGTATAGCGCTCTCTCTGTTACGTAATCCCATACAAATGACAAAGACAAACACAGTTGGCGTTAACCATTTTTAGTCACGAATCAATCACAAACAAAACTATGTTTTCTGTACTACTCTTTTAAAGAACCTGTATTATCAAAAAACGTTCTAAATTCAATTCGAAAACTTAGTTTCGTTTGTGATTGGTTGGTGACTCAAAATAGTTAACGCCCCCTGAGTTGTTTGTCTTTGTCATTTGTATGGGATTTCGTAACAGAGTGAGCCCTATACTAATTTCTCTCCGTGGATAGACTATAAATATTGCTAGATTTTAGCGGAAGTCTCAAAAATTGCTGTGCAAACTAATTTTTAATATAACAATAAAATAGATGTATCATAGCCGTGTACCCATAGTCTGTAGCGATGTATCAATATTTCGATATGCTTTGAAAATGTTAAGGCGAATACTCACTTATTATTGCGTACAATTTTTCACTCTCATGAAATGTTGAATCTACCATACACCGGTTGGCAGTTTTCATACATATTATATGTAATAATAATTCAGCTTTACGTCTCTCAACGCGCATGCTTCTTAATTCAATGACCTCTATTAATACACGCTGGACCTGCGATTGCCACAAAGTTGAGCTTTTACAAAAAACTATTAAGTATATGGCGTATTGAAAACGAAGCTGATTTATCCAGAATATAATTGTTTACACCTCATATTTTTGTTTTAATTAATAATAAACAATGCCTATTAGTATTTTGGAGTTATGATGATGATATTCGAGAGAAAAAAAAAATTGTATGCCATAACTTAGTGTTGTCATTCGCCTTAAAAGCTAGGGTGACAAAACATACCCATTTTTTACCCCCTTACAATATGTTCCTATAACTTACATAGACATTTATTTCTATATTTTAAAATCGATTTCTTTATATATTTTGGGATGTAGTATTGTAAAATATCGGAATGACATCATGGATACGTCACGTGATCTCTATTCGAATTAGGTCAAATACACACTTGCGACATTGCCACGACGCGATGTGCGCGTAATCAAAATCTAATATGAGGCTATTTCTGCCAGTGTCAGTTTAAAAGTTGAACAAATCGATGTCGGAGTTAAGTTAATCTGTTAAAGGCTGCAGCACCCATTGGCCCAATGCGTCCAACGAGTGCCGGCGATAAGGAAGGTTTACACGTTGGTCGGCGCCATCTCAGATCGCTCCGACAAATGTATAAAACTTCCTTTGATGGTAATATGAAAATCCACAAAGTTAGCTATTTGAATTCGTGTTGGCCAAAAAATTCGCTGAGTGATCGCATTTAACCTATGTGTACAATACTTTTAGGTTGGTTTTTGAGAATGAATTTTTGGGAGAGCGGACAAACATGATATACGCTTTACATACACGTGCGTATTGATACATAAGCATTTAATGCGTGTTGTGTACATAGTATGCGTGCGCAGGTGTGGATCCACTTTTACACTGGCGCCTCTGAAACACGACACAAGACAACACCTTATTTAGCGTGACGTGTCGGGCCTGCGGTGTTGCAAGTGTGTGCAGGCCATTATTAAATACTTCAGTCACAAAATAGTGTGACTATCTATCTATGGTACATATATAAATAACGCAAAACATAGTTGGTTAATTGGAGAATTGTAATTTTGTTTTATCTTTTTTGAAATATTTTAATAAATATTTAGTATTTAATAATAATATTGTAAATTGGCAATATACGTGCGCACGAAGTTGAAAAAATGCTACAAAATGAAAAAAAATATGGAAAGAATCTGAGATATTTTTAATTTCTTCACATTTATTAAAACAAACATACAATTTGACTTTAGCAAATTTTTGAATAGTGTAGCGCATGATCTGATCACGCCTTGTCGGATTTGCACAGAATGAAGTAATGAGCTTATGACGTCATCTTTCATTATTATCTTTTATTGCGGCGCGAATCGCGAAGTGTAACGTCAAAAAACTCAAAAAAAATTAATAAAAAATAATACTTTAGATGAAATATCGTAACATTTTTTCAACTCAGTGCGTCAGTTCGTATGTAACGTAGGTTAATTTCTGAGCTAGAACGGAGACGCGTGTGGTTTTGTATGATATGGTCGGTCAACGGACTCGCTCTATTGAACACTATTGATGAATAGACGGTTTTGAAATTGCCATCTGACAATTTTATTAGTTTTGTTTTGTATTCAATACATTTGGATTCTAAAAACATTGTTGTTTCATTGGTAAACCCAACCAGTTAACGCACGAGCGATTAAATGACCAGCGGTCGAATAGACGTTTCGATTTTTAACCCCCGACCAAAAAAGAGGGGTGTTATAAGTTTGACGTGTGTATCTGTGTATCTGTGTGTCTGTGTATCTGTGTATCTGTGTATCTGTCTGTGGCATCGTAGCGCCTAAATGAATGAACCGATTTTAATTTAGTTTTTTTTGTTTGAAAGGTGGCTTGATCGAGAGTGTTCTTAGCTATAATCTAAAAAAATTGGTTCAGCCGTTTAAGAGTTATCAGCTCTTTTCTAGTTTTCTTGTAGAAAAGAAGGTTAGATAACCGTTAGGTTCATAATCTATGTTCATAATATTATGTCAATAGACAAATGTCAAGCTGTCAAGATGGACGTTGCCTAAATACACAATTATTTATTTGAAAATGATGTTTTGGAAAACTCAGATACTTTGGTTCGTCGGGGGTGTTATAAATTTTTAATTTACACTTGTTAATGGCAGTATATATAAGTAAAGCACACAAGACGAGTTTTGTCGTAAAAGTTTGTGCGATAAATCGAGGTGGATATTTGACCACTTTGGTCATAATTTTAACAGCCCGTGAGTCCCAATCCTTGAGGTGACCAATCAACACTGCTATGCTGTGCTTTATCGCTCCTCTCAGATTATAATGAAGATTACACCCCCTGCTACGATGTACTGCGTTTAAATCATACATGGTGAATACTGATGATTACTGATAAGGTAACGCGAAAAAAAATTCCTGTATTTTTAAAAGTTCACAATATATTGCAAATAAAACACCTGACTGACACTAGAGGTCAACGAACGTTGCGTAAGTAGGCCACTCGGAGTCAATGCTGCGGGTGGAGCATAGACTCGAATTTTGCACGCTATACATTAGGGGTTTGAAAAATACTGAATCACTAAAACTACAAAATAAGGCAATTTATTTATAAAGGTTATTGGCATTGGATTGGGTTTAAGTAGTTTACTAATATAACGCTAAGTCTGCTAGCGTTCTGATTACACCCTGTGTAGCAAGGATCAACCACCGAATAACATTCATCTATTCCGCTCTTTCCCAGTGGTCAGATTGGTGATTTGTTGTTGCTGTAAATAAATGAAACACTTGAGGTCAGTAGTTATATACAGATCATAATTTATTTCTATCAATAAAAAATTTACAAAATTCGATAAAAATATTTCTTGCAAAAGATCACTTCGTTACGCATGCAGATTCTTATGAGATTCTATAAATACATCTTAAGGATAATCTTAGTATAATAGTAAATGCGCGCTTAAGACATGTCTTATTAATAACTTATTTTAATAAATTTATTAGCTTTGAGCAACTAATCTAATAAAAATCTCTGTACAAAAAGGCAAACATTAGTAATATCACAAGGAACCAATGATAGTTTATATTTTAATAAACTTTATAAAGCTTCATTTTTAACCCCCGACCCAAAAAGAGGGAGTTATAAGTTCACGTGTGTATCTGTGTATCTGTCCGTGGCATCGTAGCTCCTAAACTAATGAACCGATTTTAATTTAGTTTGTTTTTGTTTGCAAGGTGGCTTGATCGAGAATGTTCTTAGCTATAATCCAAGAAAATCGGTTCAGCCTTTTGAAAGTTATCAGCTCTTCTAGTTACTGCAACCTTCACTTGTCGGGGGTGTTATAAATTTTTAATTTACACTTGTTTACAATAGTTAGCATGTACCTATGGTATAACTCGTGGCAATAAAGAAACGAATCGACGTTATAATCTATCCCTCTAATTTCACACTATCTGTGTAAGTGAGGCGGAACGACTAGCGTCGTTTCATCGGTTGACCACTAAATCATTTTGGATTTATTAAAATGTTAAAATCACTAAAGTTCAAAAGTTGATCTTCAAGTGTCATCTGATGGTGCAGTAGGTAGCTGTCCACCTTTTCAACTATTGTGACGAATTTTATATCCTGCTTGCTGTATAATCTGTCCCCCCGGGGCTAAAGGGGCGTTAGGCGTAGCCACGCTGAAGGAGGTTATGAACACGTTGATGATGGTGACGAGGAACACGCCTAGCACGGTCATGTTCGCTATACTGTTCTACCCCGCTTGCTGTATAATCTGTCCCCCGGGGGCTAGAGGTGCGTTAGGCGTGGCCACGCTGAAGGAGGTTATGAACACGTTGATGATGGTGACGAGGAACACGCCTAGCACGGTCATGTTCGCTATACGGCTCTACCCCGCTTGCTGTATAATCTGTCCCCCGGGGGCTACAGGTGCGTTAGGCGTGGCCACGCTGAAGGAGGTGATGAACACGTTGATGATGGTGACGAGGAACACGCCTAGCACGGTCATGGTCGCTATACTGCTCTACCCCGCTTGCTGTATAATCTGTCCCCCGGGGGCTACAGGTGCGTTAGGCGTGGCCACGCTGAAGGAGGTGATGAACACGTTGATGATGGTGACGAGGAACACGCCTAGCACGGTCATGTTCGCTATACTGCTCTACCCCGCTTGCTGTATAATCTGTCCCCCGGGGGCTACAGGTGCGTTAGGCGTGGCCACGCTGAAGGAGGTTATGAACACGTTGATGATGGTGACGAGGAACACGCCTAGCACGGTCATGTTCGCTATACGGCTCTACCCCGCTTGCTGTATAATCTGTCCCCCGGGGGCTACAGGTGCGTTAGGCGTGGCCACGCTGAAGGAGGTTATGAACACGTTGATGATGGTGACGAGGAACACGCCTAGCACAGTCATGTTGTTAATCTTGTCCGCTTTGCAGATATCCTTATCGTCTTTGACGTTGTATCGGCTGTTCATTATAAGACCTATGCCCACTGCTATCTGGAACACGAGCAATGAATATTTCTATAGGGTTGAGTTATGTAGCGAACGCAAAATACACAAATATTTAATTATTTCAAAACGGGTTGTTACAAAGCAGCGTCTAATTATATTTTAATAAGTGAATCGAAAAATAAAACTGACTAAATGATGCTAGCGTAGCGAGCGCGAATTTTTTCATAAGTATTTTACAAAGTAGGAATCAGCTTTCTGACCTGGAATATGATGCTAAGAGAGATAAAAGTAAGGCTGGGGTAGTAGTAGGGATGCGCGCTGGACGACTCCAGCACGTAGCGCAGCTGGTTCGCGTTAGCTGAGAGCAGTGCCAGGTCCATCATGCCCTGTGCGAGGTTTTTTTTCTGTTGGTACGTGTTCACGTCTGGGATCGACTGTGCAAAACAATATTGATTAACAATAATTAACATTAAATAATATAATAAATGATAACATCGCGATGTTCAACGGCATTTCCCGTTAAACGATAGATAGATTTAGCTACGATCAACGTACAACGGCATTCACAATGCCAAAATTCAAAATTCAATTAAAAATATTTTTATTCAATTAGACTTTTACAAGTTCTTTTGAATCGTCAAAAGCATCTACCACTGGTTCGAAATGCCTTTCCTACCAATAAGAACCAGCAAGAAACTCGGCGTTTGGCGTTTGGCGTTAGACCATTTTACCCCAATTCAACTGGTATTTGACGTTAACCGTTCAAGTGTGGCCACTCAGTTTAACGTGTTGATTATCGCGATAATTATGGCGTTATTGGGCATTGACGTTAACCTTAATGTGCCCCTAGCAAGCTCGATATTAAAAAGCCAATTTTAATACATATGTTTAAAGGCTCTAATTAATTATTTTTACTTATTCGTATGTACCTAGGTAGGTAATGTGTCCTTTTGTATGCTTACCCCAGGTATCATGGGCGAGCCTGGTCTGTCATCGACTCCGAATCTTGGTCCGAGGCCGCTGAATCCATCTGCGAACAAAAGAATATTAAAATATTTATACATTAAATCATACGGTTAAGTAGGTATCTAACCTAACTGGTGCTTTATAAGAAGGGTTTAAACAAACGCAGTTTGGTTCTCATTAATTGAATGCTAACCAATCAAACTCATATAGATGTTATTAAATAACGCTGCCTCAAAAATTTATATGGACATTTTTGAGGCAGCGTTATTTAACTCGTGTCACTTTAAAACTAGTTATTTTTACAGAAATCTGGCAAACCACAGACATAATTAGTTTCTAGAACGCGTACACAAAATTTCATCAATTTTGATTGGTTAATATTCAAATGAAAACTAAACTAAATTACGGAGCGAGTGATGGAGAGACCGCCGTTAAATACTTACTGAAGTCTGAAGGTTAATTTAAATACACGTAAATGTAGGTACCTACAGGAAAATTAACACGGGTTATTTAAATACAAAAGATGGTTTACTTTGTAGGTAAAATCATTACTCTATGCTATCTATTCATATTTGAAGGCCTCTCTGTGATCAATCACTTTCGTTGATAGTTCTTTGAGCCGTTACTGTACCTATTGTAAGTACCCTGTACCTATACTAGCTGATAAAACAGTTAGATCAGATATCTACAAAAATGGCAAAATATAATAGGAAGGTTCCTGCCAACACCAGACATAATACAATAACTTAAATTATTATTCATGCAGTCTACATGCAGTAAGTTCGAATCAGATACTTAGATATGCATAAGTAACTGTATCGTTTGTCATCCATTAACAATAACATTCCAAAGGGTTGATAGATTCATAAGAAACATACATGCAATAAATAAACCTTACGCGCGCCGACGGAAAGTATCTGGCAGTATAATACCTACAAGTGTGAATTAAAAGTTTATCACACCCCCGACAAGTGAAGGGTTACAGTAACTAGAAAAGTGCTGATAACTTCCAAACGGCTGAACCGTTTTTCTTAGATTATAGCTAAGAACACTCTCGATCAAGCCACCTTTCAAATAAAAGAAATTAAATTAAAATCGGTTCATTCGTTTAGGAGCTACGATGATTTGTTTCTTCATTAGGTGTATTGCAATTACAACACCGGACATGCAGCATGCATCCATGTAGAGTTATAAATAAAATATAATATTATGTACATAATAAATCACTAAGAAGTAGATATACTTAGTAAGTAGGTAAAATCTTCTATACTAATAAATAAAATTGGAGTCTCTGTCTGTAATTTCGAAATAACTACCTCATATTAAGCTCATATGGTTATTTGAACGATACCATAACTGAATCACACGTTTTTAAAATTTTTGTCTGTCTGTCTGTCTGTCTGTCTGTCTGTCTGTCTGTCTGTCTGTTTGAAAAGGCTAATCTTTGGAACGGCTGAACCGATTTTGACGGGACTTTCACAGGCAAGTAGAGGATTGACCAGGGCGTAAAATAGGCTACTTTTTTAACCGACTTTCAAAAAGGGAGTTGTGTTTTTCTACCTATGTACACCGAAATCTCCGAGATTTCTGAACCGATTTGCGTCATTTCTTTTTTAATCGATAGAGGAACTTCGCGACATTGTTTCATAAAAAATTTGGAGTCCAACTCCTCAATCCTGATGCTGCAGGGGATCTGACCAATCCACGCGGGCGAAGCTGCGGGCATCAGCTAGTGTGAAATATCTGAGATTATGCACCGCACGCATCGCACTAAACTTAGGTACATACGAATACATGTAATGTTATTTACTAGGTATATACCTACCTATAAAATATTCATAGTCTGTTCCTCTATCGATTAAAAAAGAAATGACGCAAATCGGTTCAGAAATCTCGGAGATTTCGGTGTACATAGGTAGAAAAACACAACTCCCTTTTTGAAAGTCGGTTAAAAAAGTAGCCTATTTTACGCCCTGGTCAATCCTCTACTTGCCTGTGAAAGTCCCGTCAAAATCGGTTCAGCCGTTCCAAAGATTAGCCTTTTCAAACAGACAGACAGACAGACAGACAGACAGACAGACAGACAAAAATTTTAAAAACGTGTGATTCAGTTATGGTATCGTTCAAATAACCATATGAGCTTAATATGAGATAGTTATTTCGAAATTACAGACAGACACTCCAATTTTATTTATTAGTATAGATATAGATTAGTATAGATTATTAAGGTAGGTAGGTCGTGTCTGTTTAGCAGCAATTAGATATGTTCCTACCAAAGATTTAGAAGCCTCAATAGCTCAACGGTTATAAGAGCGGACTGTAATCCAAAAGGTCGGCGATTCAAACCCCACCCGTTGCACCATTGTCGTGTCCACTCCTAGCACAAGCTTTACGCTTAGTTGGAGGGGAAAGGGGAATGTCAGTCATGATTAAAATTGCTAATATTCTTTGTTAATAAATATGCAAATATCTTGAGATTAAGTCTGGTTAAAGAGCTATTACGCACTGTGCACTATAGTCGGCCGGGCAAGTCGACGAAGTCGTAGGGTAGGTAGTCGAAGACGTAGTCGTAGGGTAGTCGTAGGTCGTAGGTGTGTATAGTCGCCGCGACTACGTGCGCATACACACTAGGTACGACTTTTATGTCGCAGCGAAATGGTATAAACCATTATTTATACTATTTCGCTCTCTTGATAATAATTGTTATCAATTAGTGTTGCACTAAACTGCCGCTGTGGGGCTAGTTTGGGTAGTTTCGCCAGTGTTATATGTGCAAGAGACCAATCACCGTAGCCTGGGTATCCGTCCGCTTCGTCGGTGGACGACCAGGGCCATTTACCGTCTTCCGTGCCTCCGCCGCCCGCGCCGTCCTCGCGCGCAGGGTCCGTGCCGCGCGAGCCGCCGTCCTCGTGCTTCTCGTCGCCTGAAGACAACACATGATACCTATTAGTCACATTAATAATTACCAATATTCCCCATTTCCCCTCAAACTAAGCGTAAAGCTTGTGCTAGGAGTAGATACGACAATAGTGCAACGGGTGGGGTAGTAATATTAGCATTACGCATACGACATATCACAGAGCGGCGATAGCCTGTGTCTAAAGGCTCGATGACACTGGGCTAATTTACGAGCTGCTAGTCGGCGAGTTTAAAAGCTAGCGAGTGAGCGAGTAAGCGAGTGTCGATGACACACAAAACATTCCACTCGCTCAGTAGCCAACTAGCTAGCGTGTTGACATTTTAGCTTTAACTGCCAAAACGCAGATGCTCGCAACTAGTTTACTAGCAGTGATGATGACACGTGGCTACTAGCTAGCTTACAGGCCAACACGCCAGCGAATGGCGAGTAAATTAGCCCGGCTTTCTATTTTTCAAGCAGCGTTTTTACAATCTGATAATCAAAAGCAGATTGTGAAAAAGCTCGATGACATGTGGCGAGTTTACAAGTTACAAGGCAGCGAGTTCGCTAGCAGCTTGTAAACTCGCCCCGTGTCATCGAGGCTTAAGGCTCGATGACACGGGGCGAGTTTACAAGTTACAAGGCAGCGAGTTCGCTAGCAGCTTGTAAACTCGCCCCGTGTCATCGAGGCTTAAGGCTCGATGACACGGGGCGAGTTTACAAGTTACAAGGCAGCGAGTTCGCTAGCAGCTTGTAAACTCGCCCCGTGTCATCGAGGCTTAAGGCTCGATGACACGGGGCGAGTTTACAAGTTACAAGGCAGCGAGTTCGCTAGCAGCTTGTAAACTCGCCCCGTGTCATCGAGGCTTAAGGCTCGATGACACGGGGCGAGTTTACAAGTTACAAGGCAGCGAGTTCGCTAGCAGCTTGTAAACTCGCCCCGTGTCATCGAGGCTTAAGGCTCGATGACACGGGGCGATAAGATGTCACTCAGTCTCTTACACAGAGCTCAGGGATGTGTGGAGTGTAAAGTCTGACTTAAACTTCACACACCTTTGAGAACATCATGGAAAACTCTCAGGCATGCAGGTGTCCTCACGATATTTTCCTTCACCGTCAAAGCTAGTGATACCTAATTGCTTAAATAGTTAGAGATGCGTGCCCGGAATTGAACCCTGAATCTCCTAATACGACCAACGCCGTTTTAACCACTAGGTTATCACCGCTTTTGTAGCATTATTGATAAAAAGCGATGAAATTTTTTTGTTAAGTAGCTGACGATTTTAGGTAACTAGGTAAATATTTAATATTGGCCATGTCACCCGAGATAGTCACTGAGTTTTACCTATTCACCTTCGCCTACATTGATGGCTGATGCACCACAAAATAGGTTATCAAAGTATGACTAGTTGCAACATTATCAGCCCAAGTAGGTACCTACAGGGGTTAACCGCAGTCGCACGGGATGTGGCATTGTGATTTTATATATTTTACTTATATGTAATTATTTGTTTTGGTAACAAACACTGATAAGTTATCACGCATTATTGTTGGTTTATTTTTGTACCTTCTTCTTTTATTGTCATGCATCAGGTCTTATCTTCAATGCCTCTTCTTATCACGAAGATACGACTGCGATTTAATTGGTTATCATATTCATAAACCAAACTTCATTTGTATGGAGAGTGTTTGGGAGCGCGCTAGATAAACTTATATTGAAAAGTTTTAGAAGAGCCTCATAATAGTAGGTTACGAAAAATAGTTATCAACGTGGATGGAAGGAGCAAAGATAAGTAGTTCCCGTAAGTATTTCCCCCTTAGACAGCTTCTAAATTCAAATCCAAAGACCTGTCAAACGCATACCTCGCCATATAGGTACGTTTACGATACAAGAAACCAGTTAGGTAACTGTGTCATTAATTTTATCTTGCTAAGTTCAAAACCTGTTTTACTGATAAAACCCCATTGATCTAATAAAATATATCGCGTCATATTATAAGTAGGGGCTAGGGCGTAGGAGTTCATATTTTGATGTAACTACTCATTGATATGCGGTATTTCCCAAACAGGTTTTAAAAGCTTGTCAATTATCATCCTACCGGCAAAATTGTGCCACCAAGCGATTTAGCGTGCCGGAATGATACCGTGTAGAAACCGATAAGGGTATGGCTTTGAATAAAACCCCCCTCTAATATACCTACCCCTTTGAAGTAAGCCCGGTCCCATGTTAGACCGCATCATCACTTACCACCAGGTGAGATAACGACTTACCTTCATCGAGCCCCGGGGTTTTGCCGTTGGGTTCCAGCAGGCCGTCGTCGATGCCGGGGTAGGGAGCGAGGTCGGGGTGGTGCTCATCGTCCAGGTCGTCTATTTCTGGACCTGGAAATAATAAAATTTGATTTAATTCTACTGTACAGTACCGTGACAATTAAGACGTCGCGTCGTATACTGTTCAGGAGGTCCAGGGTTCAGTACCGGGCACGCACCTTTAACTTTTCGGAGTTTTGTAAGCATGCTTGCTTTTACGGTGAAGGATTACATCGCGAGGAAACCTGCATGCCTGAGAGTTCTCCATAATGTTCTTAAAGGTATGTGAAATCTCCGAATCTGTACTTGGCTAACTTGATGGACTACGACGTAAGCCTTTCTCATTCTAAGAAGAGACCCATGTTCAGTATTAGAGTACCATAGTAAAGCGTTTGTGCAAAGTATAGTGAGCTTTAAAAAAACACACTACTTATCTCACTAATATTATAAAGGCAAAAGTATGTATGTGTGAATGTTTGTTACTCCTTCACGCAAAAACTACTAGACGGATTTGGCTGGGATTTGGAGTGAATATAGATAATATCCTGGATTAGCACATAGGCTCCTTCTTATCCCGGAAAATTAAGAAGTTCCTAGAATTTTTGTTAAAACATACATCCACGCGAACGGAGTCGCGGCCATCAGCTAGTACAACAATATGCGTGGAAAAAGATCTGGCACGACAAAGCGAAGTAGGTACGCAACGAGTTAAAAGAAAGTTTAGAATAAATCCTTTACCAGCGAGAGGTGGTTTGTTCCGTCCCTTGTCTGGCTCCAGGAGGGGCTGCGAGGAGGGCGTCGCCTCCGCGTCGCTGTCGACATGCTTGGTGTTGTTGTTGAGAGAGTGCTGCAACAAACAAACGAGTAATTTAGTTTTCAAAAAACCCCGACTGCGGTTTGCAAAGTGCGGAAGTTGGAGTACTTCGGCATTCGGCAACATTATGAGAAATACCAATATGACCTCCTTCAACTCATTATCCAGGGGAAAATCTCCGGCAGAAGACCAGCTGGCCGAAGAAGAACATCGTGGCTCAAGAATTTACGCCAATGGTACGGGAAAAGTACCCGATCTCTGTTCCGCACAGCAGCTTCCAAGGTGCAGATAGCCCTAATGGTTTTCAACCTCCGGTCGGAGACTGCACTTCAAGAAGTAGAAGAAGTGGCTTGCATCTTTTACAAAGTGTATAAATACGCTTTTTTGAATAGTATTATTACGTAGCTGTATACTTATGTGTATTTTTTTTTTAAAGTGTGAGAAGTATATCAATAGACACTTGGCAGCGTGGTAGACTATGGCGAAAGTCGAAACCCTTCTCATTTTGAGAAGAGACCCGTTCTTTGTTGATAAGGTGATGATGAAGTTATGAAAATATCCAGTTTTAAATTTGTTTTATTCCATTACAAATAGGCCATTTACTGCTAACTCAAACTTACCCTGTGGTAAATAATGATTACCACGTTTAACGGACTAACTTGGCAGGGGCACATGAGTAGCAGGGGTACGGCAGAAATCTTATTTACTAAGTCACCTACTAAAAATCTGTCATAAAAATCCATTCTGCGAGGGACTTTCCTATGAGACAGATTTTTTCATCCCACGTCTGCCTATACTCTATACCTTCCAATACCCAGCGCCTATATAATATCTTTGTGTCATAAAAAGTCCCTATATGGGACTGTTCTTCCCACGTCTATGTACGTCTGTCGAATCTATACCTATCTACCTATACATAAAGTCCGACGTCCCGTCCGTTCGTCATCACTCATCACAGCTGACACTACTGACTCACTGCTCTGGTTAGGGAAAACCCTGGCGGCTTGCCCTCAATACTCTGATTGCGAGAAATTTAATTTACCGACTTGCTTGTGAATTATTTGCAATCAAACGTTTAGTCATTCATATTGTTTGTCAATAAAGAAAATGCACTTTGAACTTTACCTGATGTACAAGTTATCACCCTACCTAAATAATTTTTTTCTTTCATTGCAATATCAAAACAAAGTAAAGTCCAATTAACACAATCATGTAAGTTAATACTGACGGTACCTTATAGTTTATTAAAAACGTGATCATGTTAAAAGAAAAAAAAAATCAAAAGAAAAATAAAACCGACTTCAAAAACCACAAGCACTAAAGTGTAATAAATAAATAATTAATAATAATAAATGTTTAGTTACACGTGTAATGTACCTAGGTATGAAGTCGAGCGAGCATAATAAAACAAAATTAGAAATCCAAATGTGAAGCTCGCCCGACTTCAGACCTAGGTACATTACACGTGTAACTAAACAAAAATTATTTATTTATTACTTTTTAGTGCTTGTGGTTTTTGAAGTCGGTTTTATTTTTCTTTTGCAAATTTTTTATTTCACAATTTTTAGTGGCCCCACTGTACTTTAATATGCTATGCCCAGTTAAAACCATACTGTTTACTAAGCTATTACACTGATCGCGAGCAATTTGCTCTTATACATTGAGGAGTTCTGTTCTCCATCTCCGAAGATATTCATCAGATCTTCACCAAATTTATATGGGACCACCTGCACAGTATACCCTTTCAAACAAAAAAAAATCTAAATCGGTTCAGGGGTCTTTGAGTATTCGGTGAACATACATTAAAAAAAAAAAGATTCCGATGAATTGAGAACCTCCTCCTTTTTTTGAAGTCGGTAAAAAAGGGAATAGGCGCCTTCTAAGCAGGCGCGGCCAACCAACGGTGCATTATCATCATCATTATCAATAAGACGTATCTCGTCTACACGTTTAGTCATTAGTCAGAAAACCCCCTCGATAGCTAGTACCTACCTACTATGCAAAGTAAATTAATGTAAATACCAACCACTTTATTGTAATTACATGGCTTTATAAATAATGGGAAGTTGTAATAGCTTATCTCGATGTCAGGTTTTAATGACATAATAATTTTTAATACGCTCATTTAACACTTCATACCTACGTACCTACCTACCGAGTTTAATTTTCCAGTGAAATTACCCAGGTGGAAACCGGTATTTTTATTATTCACGTTAGCAATCCTTATTCTACATCCGCAGCTAGGTCTTAAGGTGCCCACGCACTCGAACTGAACTGCACCTTTACTCTTTTTTTATTCGATTACATTGTACCGGAACGCTAAATCGCTTGGCAGACAGACAGACAGACAAGGAAGTGATCCTGCAAGGGTTCCTTTTTTTCTCTAGAGATACGGAACTCTGAAAATCTCGATATTTGATTTGATATTAGATTACTAGCCTACTAAGTACAATGAAACGCGCATCTATAGCAAGCGCTCTAATTTACTAACTTTTTACTGTCAAGAATAATTGTACAAAATCGAGAAAGTATCTTGAAAATTTATATCACAAATAATAAACTACAAAGTGTCTGGTAAAATTAAAAACTATTATAAAATAAGCGAAATAAGTAAATTAAAAGCAATACATACAATTTTAATGGAGAACATTTTTCAAATTATCCACTATTTCGCCGGTAGGTGGTCACTGGTCACCGAAATAAATTCCTGTACAACTCGCATCCTACACCAGCTAATAGTTTAAGCAAACTAACAGGTAAGTATTTACACTAAAACTAAACTCATTAAGGTTTGACAGACAGAGGCGGAGTAGGTAGGTATTTAAGATAACAAAGATGAGGTCAAGGTGAGTCGAAATTAGGGTCAAATAAATTAGCCATTTACCCAAATAACGTAGGTACTCAGAGCTAAACTAACCGCGTTATGTAATTTTAGCCTTGGACGATCGTTTACAAAATCAATTATATTTGTGCTCAAAACTAGATAAACAAATCTCAATTAGATACAGTAGGTAGGTATATGTAGGTACTGATCCAATTTTTAAAGGGTCCATGGATGCATACCACATACTACCACAGGATACGACAGTCTACTTTGTTGTATTAGTTTACAAATTGCGAAAAAACAAATTTAATTTGAATTTCGCGGGCAGACCCGTATCATGCACCTTAAAATGGCTGTGATAGACAGACAGATCGACAGATGGACAGACGGATAGACGGACAGATGACATACAGACTGGCCGAAACTATGTATAAAGTGGAATTTACATTACGAAATTAGTAGCACGAAATTAGTTTCACGTGTAATTTCGTAATGCATGCCTCGTAATGTACCTAAACTCTGCTAAAAAGACGCTGCGCTTCGGTTTCACTCAAGTTTCACTCCATTCTGCAAGTGGGTGCTGAGCCTCAGTAAGCTGATATCGTGAGATAGAAGAGTCTTGTTGTTCAATAAGGAAACCGCGATATATTCTTATATTTAATTTGTAACTTCCGCGTCATGCGACTATGGTAGATCTGCCAAAAACTGAAAGTAATTTCTGTCTCAAACACTTATATACATTTTTTGAGGAAAATAGTTTTATATCTTAAGATTTTCCTTATAGTATTTTTAGTTTTGAAAGCTAACAATAACAAGCTCACAAACAAGATATGCTGGGATTTGTTTCCCAGTTGAATTACTTTCATATCTTTATGAAATTAAATTATTTTGAAATTAACTTCAGTTTTATATCTATTACCTACTACATAGTCCGGATGATGCTCGATAAATAGAACAAAGCAATATACATAAACTCACTTCTAGCTATATGCGAATACCTTCTGCCAGCTTCCTAAGCAAGCTTAGATTTCCGATGGGTCAAATGCAGTATACGATATGCAGGAAAAGCCTGCAGCCACCAAACAAGCCATACGCACCAAACAAAATTAAACAGATCCCCCAAAAAACATTCAAGGCATCAATACCGGAGCATCCTCATGAAATTAGATTTTACAATGCCCAATAATATAAACCAACTTTGGGGGATCGGTGTGGTGATGCGAGGTGATGGCGCGTATTGCTTGCTGCAGTGGCTTTTTGTTCCTACATGTTTAGTAGTGGGAGGGCGGACGTTGCTGAAACACATAATTAAATCTAATTATTATATGGTGCAACATATTATGCAGCATTCGATAGCATGTAGCACCATACAAATTTGTCTGTTTCAGCGGATTATAGCTAACTAGCCGATGCCCGCGACTTCGCCCGCGTGGATTTAGGTTTTTGAAATCCCGTGGGAACTCTTTGATTTTCCGGGATAAAAAGTAGCCTATGTGCTAATCCAGGATATTATCTATCTCCATTCCAAATTTCAGCCAAATCCGTCCAGTAGTTTTTGCGTGAAGGAGTAACAAACATACACACACACACACACACACACACACACACACACACACACACACACACACACACACATACAAACTTTCGCCTTTATAATATTAGTAGTTTTTGGTTCCTTGTTTATCATATTTTGTTTATGAAATCATTATGTGTATGATGCATGAAGGCTGTATTATTCAATGTCATGTCAAGTGTGAGTCGGCGTGGGCGAGGGCAACGACCGCACGGCTCGGAACTTTGAACAATTCGTTTTGCGTTGTGAAATTGCCGAACGCTCGATACCAGTTCACGTATAACCTGTAGTTTTTAAAGCTACCTATTCCTAGATATATCAATGTTCTAAACGTTAGATAAGCGGTGATGTCGGCAGGTCCAGGGTTCAGGGTTTAGCAAGTAAATATCAAATGCTTTAACGGTGAAAGAAAGAAGTGGGCAAAGGTGTGTGAAGTTGTCTATCCGCACTTAGCCAGCGTGGTGGAATACAAGGCCTGTCCGTTCTAAGAGAGCTCAGAAGTGAGCCGGCGATGGGTTGATGATGAACAGTAATGACGTTTCCAAAAATCATGAGCGCGAAACTTTCGAAGGAAGGGAGGGCTAAGAACAGAGATAAACAATAGTACCTACACTTATACTTATTCCTAAGTACCTGTACTTGATTAGGTATGTATATGTGTAAATAATCCATACTAATATTATAAATGCGAAAGTGTGTCTGTCTGTCTGTCTGCTACCTTTTCACAGCCCAACAGTTTAACCGATTCTGACGAAATTTGGTACACGGTTAGCTTATATCCCGGGGGCGGACATAGGCTAGGCAATTTTTATCCCGGAAAATCAAAGAGTTCCCGCGGGATTCCCGAAAACCCATCCGCTTAAGCGATTTGTATGAAATTTGGTACCGAGGTGGCTTGCATCCCAGTAATTGACATAGGCGATTTTTCATCCCGGAAAATCAAACAGTTCCCACGGGATCTTTAAAAAGTAAGTTTTAAAAGTTTAAAAAGTCACGGGCATCCTCTAGTTATTTATAAAAAGAATAAAGATATAAATAAATACTACATATCCTCCTCGTCCATTTTTTTATAAATATGTTGAGTTGACACCACAAGATGAATGATTTCTGTGATAATTCCTGCATTTTAAATGTTCAAATTGCTCTTAATTTAAATGATATAACAGACGCATGTCATTAAGAAGTCATTGAATCATTGTAGTTGACTCATATCCCTTGTTCGCTTGTTTCTTTGCTTAGCACCAAATCTGGATGGGTTAAGTTTTTGTTCTCAATTGAATAACTTTTAAATAATACCCCATTATTTCTTCCTCCTACACAGTTATCGTAATATCGTTACTTACATTTTTTTGGGAGTTGGATATATTGAACCTTGACTTCATCTAGTTTGATTGATTTACGGCCGATATCGATATAATTAATCAGACACCAAACTAGTTCCTCCATTCCTTTATTTCGCTTTCAGATTTAAAGGACACGCTTTTTCAATCATAAATTGAATGAGCGCGTGAAATCATGTATGCAGAAAGTTTTCAATGAGCTAATCGATTCAATATAATATCCATGTTAGTTCAATAATTGACTTTCTACATTACTGGGCAGCAAGTGTGTGCGTACGTCTGTGCATTAATGAGATCGAATTGTTGCACGATATTATTCTTGCGAATTTTCTTTTATTTAGGTACTATCTACGTACTTTGTACCATTTTAGGGTTCCGTACCCAAGGGTGCCAACGAAACCCTATTACCACGATTCCGCAGTCCGACCGTCCGTCCGTCCCTCTGTTTGTATATCAGCGTCCTATATCTCGTGAACCGTAATAGGTCGAGAGTTGAAATTTTCACAGAATGTGTACATTTCTATTGATACAAATAATATAAATTTCAAAATGGCCGTCATCAAAATTAAAAAATATTGTAATTTCTTGTACGTGGTATGGAACCCTTTTGTGCGCGTCCGACTCGCACTTGACCGGTTTTTATTTAATTTGTGCTTATAGCGTACTAGGTGCAATTTGTAAAATCTTCTCTTATTGGAGGCAGGAGAAAACCTACTTGCAAAATCTCAACCTTCTAGTTCTGGCAACGTCCTATCTTATCAGCATCCTATCGTCATCTCACGCACCGGCCCACTACCGAGCACAGTCTCCTCTCAGAATAAGAAGTGTTAAGCCCGTAGTGCGCCACGCTGACCAAGTGCGGACTAGCAGACTTCGAATGTCTATGAGAACATTATGTGGAGAACTCTGAGGGATTCAGGTTTCCTCACGATATTTTCTATGAAAGTGATATATATACAAATAAGTATGATATTTTATGGATATCTTTATACTAATCTCGGCTCCAGGTACCTATATTTACCTATCTAAACATCACATAAAATGCGGAAAATATAATATTAACTAAACACATACTGCTTTATTATACGTTAAACAAGTCGAAGGTCCTACATGCAATGCAATAAATGATTTATCTATGTCCTAGGCATTATACAGTATTTACTATATTGAGCTGTACCTAATGGAATTCAAACTGACTCATGGAGGTTCAGATTGTATCCGTTAAAGGCTCCATTTATTTTATAACGTTAAAAGAATTCATTTACTTACCTCACAATAAGAAAATATATGACTTGTCAATTTTTCTTCACAAAAAGAGTACCTAATCTAGTATCTAAATAGTTTGTTCTTCTAATCTGTCTTCTTGGGGAAGGTGCAGTAGGTAATAGTAATAATTTAATAAGGTAACCTTAAAATTAAAGCTACGGTACCTACTACGAAAGGTTACAAAATATGTGCCCTGAGCTGATAAGAAGCCCACCAACAACAAACTAAACTTAGGCTGAGATCTATAGAGCGCACTTTGACTTTGCTCAGACTTAAGACACTGTTAAAACGAGACAGCATTATACCGCTGGCATAAATCTGTCTCGTTTTAACTGAAATTTAAATCTAAGCAAAGTCAAAGTGCCCTCTATAGATTTCAACCTTAGTTCAAACTCCAAAGTTATGACAACCAAAACATACTTACTGTATCTTTGCCATGGTTCTTCTCATTGGTGATAAGATGCACATCTGGTTGAGGACTTCTCTTTGGAGAGACGGGAGTGCCAAACACCAGCTCTATGTCATTCAGATCCACAGCTTTCGGGACCTTGTGTTGCTCTTTGGGCGATCCCACATTGTTATTGACTAGATTTTCAGACATTTTTATCACACAACAATAAAAAAAGGCGCAGTATAAGTACGGGAGTTGTCAGTCTATTTGTTTTCAAAGTTTCAGTTGCAAATCACGAGACGTTATTATTAAAGTTTTGAGATAAATGTTAATTAGGACGCACGATCGCTCCGCGGCGCGATTTCAGCAATACTAACATACTACAGTCATTATAGTTGAGGCGACAACTCGTTTCTCGTTCGCCAAGTACATCGAACTGCAGACGTTAATGAGTTGATCTCTAAAAATACCGGTATAACAAAATGTGTGTAGCATGTTGGGAAAATCCTACGTTTCCCTTTTGATTCACGAAAGTCGTTGGTTTTACTGCTACTAGACACTTTTTAATTTATTCCAGCGATGACTAACACCCATCATCGTCATGATCAACTCATTGCCGGCTCACTACTGAGCATGGCTCTCCTCTCAGAATGAGAAGGGTTTAGGCAGACTTTACACACCTTTGACAACATTGGAGAACTCTCAGGTATGCAGGTTTCCTTACGATGTATTCCTTCACCATTAAAGCAAGTGATATTTAAATGCTTAAAACGCACATAGCTTCGAAAAGTTACAGAAGGTTAGAGTTGCGTGTCCGGGAGCGAATCCCCGATATCCCGAAAAAAGGCCGATGTCTTAACCATTGGGCTAACACCACTTGAGTAACACCCGTATCATCCAAATTATTCACATTTCAATCAACACTAATTATTTAGGTTTATGGTAAAAAATGCGAAAGTGTTTGTCTGTCAGTCTGAATAAGGAAATAATAAACTAAACTAAACCGCTTCTAATAGGATTTAACAAATATTTTATGCTGGAAAGGAAATGGAGATTGTCATGGTGCTAGCGGATAGCTGAGGGATTAAAAAGGTATACAATATATTATATAGGTACTTATATCATTGATTAAAAATTATACATATAAAAAAATTGCATGCTTGGATTACTTGCGATGAATAGGTACAATAGAAATATATAAATTATGTCTGAAGTTTACTAGGTAAGAATTATTACCAAAAGTTTAGTAGATTACGTAAGTAGTTATACCTAGGTGGATATTTGTATTTTGTTTTTGTAATTCCAATAGTTCGATTGTATTTGTAACCATATAGGTATTTGCTGTCCTCGGATTTGCAAATATTTTAGCAATAAATTATTATTAATACTAAGTAGATTTTTGTCAGGATTTCGCTGAGTGAAGTTTAGTAAACATACGCACTATACGCATAATTAATGAATCAATTTTCGCGGTAACTGGTCCAGTCGTACAAACCGGAAAACTTCTGCTTTGGTGACGTATAATGACCCAGTGACGTTTCGTTTGCTCACTTGTACGTCTTCAGGAATTGGGACCGCAAGTTTCTTCGCATTCCTAACAAAAATCATGTTCTATGAAGCTGTCAAAATTCATCATCATCCCACCACAACCCATCGCCCGTTCACTACTGACCATGGGTCTTCTCTCAGAATAGAATAGAATATATTTTTATTCAAGAAAGCTTTTACAATTGCTTTTGAATCTTCAAAATAATCAGGGGTTCGGAATGCCTTTCCCACCGAAAAGAACCAGCAACTAGCAACTAATGAAAGAATAAGGGTTTGGTCTTAATCTACCACGCTGGCCAAGTGCGGATTGGCAGACTTAACCTTTGTGAACATTATGGAGAACTCTTAGGTATGCAGGTTTCTTCACGTTTTTTTTTAAATTTATAGACTAGCGCTTGGTTGCAATCAGACCCGCTAGCTAGTGATGATGCAGCCTAAGATGGAGCGCGCTTGCCTAAGTATGCCTATTCACTCTTGACTTGAAGTACCCATTTAAAAGTGGAGGGGAAAACTGATGCCGGAAGAGCTTTCCATCTAGCTGTTCGGATTAGAAACGAGGAAGCAAATCGCTTCGTATGTATCCGAGGAATATTAACTACGTACGGATGCCGGCCTTGACGATGCCTTGCAGTACGATGGTAGAAAGATGAAGGAGGAACCATGCTTAAAACTCACATAATTCTGAAAAGTTAGAGGAACGTGCCCGGGAATGAACCTGACCTACCGAATAGAAGGCGGACGTCGTAATTACTAACCCATCACGGCCTCTAAGAGATACATAGGTATAGTACGCGACATCAGGTCAAGATGGCGATCGGGGTATAAGGCGGGAGACGCCCCGCAGACCCGCACGTCATCCGCGTTATCCCGCACCGGGTTAGCGCGGGGGATCATCTTCTTCTTCTTCTCTCTGGGCTGGTTTCCGCACTTAAACGTTTCCGTCTGTTGTACGTGCGTTGCCCCTCCCCGCCGAAGTCTTCACTCCAGCCATCCAAGCTCGCTCCAGAAGCCAAGTAGACCGAACAGGTTGCCGAGGGCTTGCGCGGGGGATGTGCGGGACGTCCCCACTTCGATTGCCATCTCAACCTGTCGGGTACTATGGTGATGTACATACCGAGAATAGGCTTTGTAAGAGAAGTGGACTTTAGAACTCAAAGGCATAAAATGCAGTAAAATGCATGCATGTCCATAACGAGATAATTGTTAACTAATTTCACGTTGACCGGCCGTTGATAGTAATCTCCTGTTGTTACTCTGTAAGCTTATTATTTCCTCATTTTCTGCAATTTTCATATCAACGTAGGTAAGTTGTCGCGTGTACAGATTTTCAGTTTAATGTAAAATGTATGAAATATGGAAATATGTAGCTTATTTTTGTCGGCGGAGGTACTTACAATAAGTATAATTTATTATTTCAAAAGACAAAATAACAAGTGTAAATTAAAAATTTATAACACCCCCGACGATCCAAAGTATTTGAGTTTTCCAAAACATCATTTTCAAATAAATAATTATGTATTTAGGCAACGTCCATCTTGACAACTTGACATTTGTCTATTGACATAATATTATGAACCTAACGGTTATCTAACCTTCTTTTCTACAAGAAAACTATAAAAGAGCTGATAACTCTTAAACGGCTGAACCAATTTTTTTAGATTATAGCTAAGAACACTCTCGATCAAGCCACCTTTCAAACAAAAAAAACTAAATTAAAATCGGTTCATTCGTTTAGGCGCTACGATGCCACAGACAGATACACAGATACACAGATACACAGATACACAGACACACAGATACACAGATACACACGTCAAACTTATAACACCCCTCTTTTTGGGTCGGGGGTTAAAAAGCTGTCATCGAAGTAATCTAATCTCTGATTCAGTATGTCTATGTGGGCTTGCACTAAGAAATTATGCCTGGCAAAAATAATAAAGCAATTGTTTTAAACATAAAATTTGTTCCAAATTTAACACTTGAAAATACCAGTTTCCATAACCGACTAGATAGCTACTGTATATTATTACTTTGAAATAAGTAGATGATGCCCGCGATGTCGTCCGCGTGGTTTTAGGTTTTAAAATCCCGTGAAAACTCTGATTTTCAGTAGTAAAAAGTATACTTTATCACTCTCCAGGTCATTTTAATTCATTATCGATGCAAAAAAATCTCGCCGATTCGTTGGTGCGTGCGGTGTATTGAAGGACAAACGAATAAACCAACAAACAAACACAATTTCGCATTTATAATATGGGTAGTGATTAAGTACAAGCAATCCAGTTGATTCAACATCGATAAAGAGCGATGACCTTACGAAAACACCCAATTGTTCTACTTAAATTACTCATTGTAGTACTTTTCAGTGGTGACCGGATAGAAAATAGCGGTTCCATGTAAAATATCAGTCGTTATCTTAGATAAGTTACCGCGATCGCCGGCCATGTTTTTATTCAGTCGCAGTTTTTCCGACGCGTGAGCACATTCTGTGCGATTTTATTTACTTTTTTGTAAAAAAATACATCAAATCAAAATGGGTTGTGGTGAATTTCTGGTTAAATACATACTGTTCTTCGCGAACCTATTTTTTGCGGTGAGTAAAATCGTGTACTATTTATGTTATCAGTGTTTTTTATCTACATTCAATGTAAGGTAGATATTGTTCGTATAGTAGGTAGGTAATTTATGATTTTTTTTATCTTTATTCGATTGAATTTCATTGCGATATTTGAATATTTTACATGATTAGACTTTATTGATTAAAATTTAAAAGAATTTAGAAAATAATGCCTTTGTTGACTTCAATTAATCATGTTATATAAAGTACCCTCAATAATAATTATATTTTTTTCAATGAAATTGTACAAGATTTTCAATAACCTGAATATAACGCAATAGCTATAGTAGTATGTAGTATAGAAGCCGAATGGTTGTAGGTACGAAATACATAACTAGCTGATGCCCGCGGCTTCGTCCGCGTGGATTTATGTTTTTAACAGATCCCGTGTTGAATTTTCGGTATTAAAAGAAGTCATGTCATTCTCCAGGTTTTTAACTAAGTAATAAGTAACTATACCAGAGATAAGTAAAATTTAAGTAATAACAGCTAATCTCTGACTATTCTTACCCACATGCAAGAATTTACGTTAATGCGTTGGTGCCGTTGCTCCGTTGATTAAAGAACAAAGCAATAAACCAACAAACAAACGACTTCATCTGCGTGAATTTTAAATAGTTTTAAAAATCCCATTCTTCCCTGGGATGCAAACTATCTTTGTACCAAATTTCGTCAAACAGGTTAAACAGATGGACCGTAAGAAGTTAACAGATAACCAGACATAGGTACTATAATGTGTTCAGTTAGTTATTACCCGACTGCAGCGAAGCCCAGAGGAGGGTTATGAGTTTGACCTGTATGTATGTATGTATGTATGTCCGTTTTTTCTTTAAATCTTTTGACAAGAACCAGTACTACAAGCGGTCAATCGAGGTATACCTAAACCTGTACCACTAAAACTGTGCCTATACGGTATAGGCACTAAAACCGTGCCTATACGGTATAGGCACAGTTTTAATAGCTGTAGGCACCTCATGCTAATACATGGATAGTAGTTACCTGTGGGTAGTAAGTGTTGATGTAGTATGACATGCCTTTGTTCTATAAGTCCGTTCCGAGCATTTCCAATAAAAATTCATTTGTAAGGCTGGTCCCTCGCACCTATGCTGTTATCGGATAAGATAAACTTATCGATAAGAAGATATCCCTCATTGCACACATAGATAAGCGGGTATTAGGTTAAACGCACACACACTAAATAACCTTTATACCACTATTAGGCCACATAATAAATTATGGAAATGGCTTAAGGTTTAGACGAACTACTGTGATATTATGTCGTGACTCGTGATGCGACAAAATTCCAATTTATAGGATTCCTGATCTCCAGACAAAAAGAACCCTTATAGGATCACTTCATTGTCTGTCTGTCTGTTTGTCAAGACCCGTCAAAAAATCAAAACCTATGGGTACCGTTAACCAAGAATCATGTAGGCAGACGCAATGTCTCAATCACAGATCACGACTTGTGGCACAAATCAATCAATGGTAGCACAAAGTTTCTACAGGACCCTAAGTGTACGAGTCCGACTCGCACGTGGCCAGTTTTAACTGTAATTTTTAGGGTATCCGTGCCCGAAGGGTGGCAACGGGACCTTATTACTAAGCCTTAGCTGTCGTCCGTCCGTCCGTCCGCCAGCACAAAAACAGACAAATAGGCAGAGAACTGAAATTTTCACAGAATGTGTATTTCTATTGCCGCTAGTAACAAATAATAAAAATTCCAAAATGGCGCCTATGAACATAAAGTGTTATTTCTTGTACTCATACAGTGGTATGGTACACAACTATGTGCGAGTCTGAATCGCATTTGACCGGTTTTTGTAACTTTAATTTTTGTGTGTTCCAGCTGGCCGGGCTGGCGCTGTTAGGTCTGGGCGTGGCGGTGCAGCTGCAGGTGGCGCAGGTGGAGGACGTGCTGAAGGGCTCGCCGGTGTTCCAGCTGACACCCATCGGCGCCATCGTGCTGGGATGCATCGTCTTCGTGGTCGCCTTCTTCGGCTGCTGTGGGGCTATTAGAGAGAGCAACTGCATGCTGATTACTGTACAGTACCACTTATAAGATACACTGATGTACCTGCGCAGAAATCTTATTTTTGAATGGCGCGAAAATATCTCAGTCAACCATAGCGCATGTCTGTCCGCTATTGGTTGTTGCTTAGTACGCACCATGAATTATTAAGAAGATAGCAAGAGTCTCTGTTGTTCTTAAGTGTTTAAAATCTTAACGTCAAGCATGAGATAGACGTTGGGGTCCCAACCCACTTCACACTGGAAAACGCAGCGTTGGAAGACGCATCAGACTGAAATATGGCATGCATATTGCATACATAAATCTTTTTTGGCCCTATACATCCACTAGGAATGGATTTTCGAAAATTCAACCCCTAAGGGGGTAAAAATAGGGGTTTGAAATTTATGTAGTCCGCGCGGAGGAAGTCGCGGGCATCAGCTAATTTAAGCATAACATGCATTATGATTCCAGTACGCAATCTTCATGATAGTGCTGATGGTGCTGAAGATAGCCCTGGCGACGCTGATCTTCGTGAAGCAGGACCAGCTGCTGGACGACATCCCCACGTGGCTGGCAGAAGCCTTCGCCAAGGACCGCCAAGGGTTCATGGAGATACAACAATCTGTAAGCATGCCAAACTTAAAGTCGCTCAGCGTGCTATGGACTATGTTAGGTGTCTCTTTGAGGAGCAAAATACGTAACGAGGAAATCCGTAGGAGAACCAAAGTGACCGACTTAGCTTGCGACTTAGTGAGCGAATTAGTCATCTGATGGCCGCTGGGGCAGATGTGTTCTGGAGTGGAGACCGCGTATCACCGAGCGCAGTGTGGGATGACCTCCAACCCGCTGGACCGACGACCTTCAGAACGTAGTGCGAAGTGGGTGGATGAGAAAGGCGGAGGGCGGTGTGTGTTGGCGCGCTCTTGGGAAGGCCTATGTCCAGCTGTGGACACAAACAGGCTAATTGACTGAAATATGACAGCTTATACCAAGCTCCAATCTCATACACTTCACCTCGTATATTCTATGCTCGTGGTTCCAGTTCAGCTGCTGCGGTGTGACGGGCCCGGAGTCGTACCTGAACGTGATGCTGCCGGAGTCGTGCTGCGCCGGCACGCCGTGCACCATCGTGAACGCGCACCCCGGCTGCAACAAGGTGCTCAGCGAGTTCTTCAAGACCTTCGGCTTGGCTATCGGCGTCGTTGCCATCGTTGTTGTCGCGGTTGAGGTAACGTACAGTTTAGGCTTCTTTTCCACCAGAGATATGCTATGCTACATTTTTTTTTGTAAAGAATGTTAGCCATGCTAATCATGACTAATACTCCCGTTTCCCCTCCAATTAGAGTAAAGGTTGTGCCTGGAGTAGGAACGACAATAATGCAACGGTTTGCATTTAACTTTTTTTTTGTTTTTCAGTTGGTGGCAGTTGTGTTCGGGCTGTGCCTAGCCAACCACGTGCGCAACAAGAGCAGAAGAACGCGTTACTAGATGTTGAGTTATAATATGTATATAGGCCGTGCGAAACATCTAGTGATCTTACAGCTTGGATGTTTCCTGAAAATCTTTACCGAAGTTATCCATCAATGGACGTATTTTCTGAAAAATGTCACAAAAATATTACAAAGGGGTAATCACAATGAGAACGGTGTCAGCCATAATCTGCCAATGTACTAAGTGCGGATTTGCAGATTTCACACACGTTTGAGAACATTATGAAGAACTCTCAGGCAAGGAGGTTTCCTCACGATGTTTTCCTTCACAAAGTAAAGTGATATTCCTTAGATGTGCGTAATCGAACCTCTGACTCCCCTCCCCGAATTTAAAATGCGATATGTCATTTCACCCGAATTGCCCAGTACTCAGTTTTTCATAATATAGGTTGGAACATTTTCAGAAAATACGCTGAATTTTTTTGGAGAGCCAGAATTTTTGCAATGGTCTGTTAGAGACGCCGTAAATCTTACTCATTATTTTACTTTGCTTATTCAATGACTGAACACTGCTGGGCTATGAGCGCCTCATTAGTAAATTGCTGTTTTTTTACTTTAATTGTATAGAAAAAGTGACAAAACCAAAAGGCAACGACGCAGACGCTTGTGTATTCGGACATAATATTATGTAATTGTAAAGCATCGGACATAATATATAATGTACTAAGTACTTTCATGTACTTACTCCTGGATTTATAGATAAGTAGGACTAGGTAGGTACAGGGCTCTATTAGAATAAATTAAACTTTAATAATATCAGGTATAAAATATTTAACTTGCCTTTCTTTGAAGAGATATCTAGGTATAAAAAAGTTGGCATGGCATACCTTTTTAGTCATGTCTATTCATTAAGTAGGCCTTTTTCCTTTTTCGTTTAAAACCATTGAATTAAATGTACAGAAGGCTATTCCAAACAAAAATAGTGCTCCATGAAGCTATCATACTTAAAATTATACTGGCCATCAAGCGTATAAGCAAAAGCCGGACAATTTTTTTATTTGGAATGGCTAATTCAGTGCGTAGTAGGTATTCCGTACCCAATTTAAATATAAGTAGTTAGGTATTTTTTGTAATAAATAACTATAAATACCGTTGTTTCTTTTTTTTAACCGACTTTCAAAAAGAAGGATGTTTCCAATTCGGCCCGTTTATCATTCATCCCAAAAAATAACGCAATAAATTATTGGGAACCTCCTTCTTTTTTTGAAAGAAATTTCGTTTGAGTTAATTGTAATGTTTGTTATTTGATACGAACAGCTAAATATTTTTGGAGACCACCACTTTTTTGATGTAACATCCGTCAGGTCTATTTTCTTCGTACAAAATATAGCCTGTCACCCGGATCATACTAACGAATCAATTGACACCTCATTTATCAAAATCGGCCCAGTAGTTTAGGCGCTACGGTGGAACACACAGAATCTGATACACACATACATAGATAGACTGCTAAAATCATACCTAACCCTTCCTTTTGGATTTTCCGTAGTCGGATAAAAATATAATTTAGGTAGGTATCAAGGTCTTAAGGTTCCTGAGCACACTTTCCGAAGTGTATCCGATAAAAGACCATGCGACATGTGTTGTGTTGTATGCTGAGCAATTTCGTCTGCGTAGGTGATTGCTCGATAGTCAAGACTGCCCGATGAAAACTATAGGTAGATTAGACCTATTTAATATTAATCACACATATCAAAAAAACTATTACTATTAGTTTTCAGTTGCAACACCATGATGAGTAATAAGGAAAGTAGAAACAAGTGTTTATTGATTACACGCGTCTGATAAGATTGTGTTGGGAAAGTATTCCACTTGGGAAGTGCTTGTTCAATCAAATCAATTAATCAAACCATGAACTACACAATACCTCGTAGCACCTTCCAGGTAGAAACCTACATGAACTTCAGATTTTCCGGAAGGTATCTTATATCCTCCTGTTCTGGTGTCATCTCGGCAATCCAAGCCTTAGTTCTAGAAGGGTCAAAGTTCAAATCACAAATCACTTCAGAATATTTTGAGTAGGTTAGAGCCAATTGTTTCTATAATATGGAAGAAAAGTTTTCGAGCTCTCTTCGCTCGCACTTCTGTTACTTCGTAAATTATTAATTTTTTCTTTTTTCAAATCTAAACAGGAATTATTCTATACTACCCGAAGCCCGCGACTTCGCCCGCGTGGATTTAGGTTTTCCGAAATCCCGTGGGAACTCTTTGATTTTCTCTCTTTATCTCCATTCCAAATTTCAGCCAAATTCATCTAGTAGCTTTTGCGTGAAGGAGTAACAAACATACACACACACATACACACAAACTTTCTTTCGCCTTTATAATATTAGTGTGAAAACTATCAAAACTACGCGAAATTCAGCATATTTCTGAATGTTGATTTGCTGTGCAATTCACAATCATTGTCATCCATGCGAATGATGTTGCGGGCTTTTATTATATCATAGTGATGATAGGAAGATGATAATTATGGGTAATTCAACCACTTAAAGTGCTAAATCTGTTAGGTATTAAAAGCATTATTCATAGGAAAGCACTCATTCGGGGTGCAGTCCACTGCCCTAATTAGAATCACTGCAAAATTAAAACAAGTTGGTTACAAAGTTTTCTGTTTTAGTCTTAGTTTATCTTTGCTAATAAAAAATAAAAAATAGAAAAATGTGTTTACTAAGTTGTGGTGCGTGCTTAGCGCAATCAATTTTGTTTGTTTTGAATTTTCTATTGTCTGTAAGTATTTCGTTTTTCAATAAGGTGCACCACATGACTAGACGGGTCATTCTTCAAAAACTTTTGTGTGATACAACTCTGTTTTGCTTACAACTTTATGTCCAGTCTCATGTTAATTTTGACAGCTACTGGTGAGCTCAACCTTCTATTCGGCAGGTTCGGTTACCTGGTACGCACACCTAACTAACCTAAGTTACAAAAAAATCGGTGATATCCACGACCGGCAAACTAGAAACCGTGATAGGCTCGCATATCCTACGCTCCGCCTCAGGAAAGTTGGAAAATCGTTTGTGGGAATGAGTGTAATATTTTATAATAAAATTCCACAATCAATTTTAGACTTGCCTTTACACAAGTTTAAAAAATCTATTAAAAGTATGCTCCTGAAAAAAGCTTATTTATACAATCGAAGATTATGTAAATGACAAAAAAGCTTGGATTTGATGCGCTCCAGCAATACACGGCGCTGCAATTGCTTGTATACAGTATGGCATATTATTGTAAATTGTACATTTGAAAAGAGCAACCGCCGAGTTTCTTGCTGGTTCTTCTCGGTAGGAACAGCATTCCGAACCAGTGGTAGATTATTTTGACGATTCAAAAGCACTTGTAAAAGTTTAATTAAATAAAAATAATTTGAATTTGAATTTAAACTTCGGAGCTACGTGCGTTTCAGACATTAAATATCACTTGCGTTACTAACAATGAAGGACACATTGTGAGGAGATCCACACATCTGTAAGTTCTTCATAATGTTCTCAAAGGTGAGAGGAGACCCGTGCTTAGTAGTGAGCCGGCGATGTGTTGATCATGATGATGATATAAGATGATATAAAAATAATAATACCTGCTGTTACTGCTAGACTGTTAAATTATTATTAAACTTGCTATATGGGCGCCCCAGCTTCGGTTGATGGACTTTTTGAAAATTCCCTCCATCAATAATATTTCATCATGTTACTTGTTATTATTAGTTGATTTAAATTAAAAATACCTATTGACTGGTTATGATTACGATTGCGAACGGACAGATAAAAGAGAAGATAGAAAATATTGCTTTTATATTGCTACAGGCGATGTAAAATAATAAAATTACTGTACAGATACCATATTAATAATATTATGTAATATGATTCTCTGGGACAGCGTCATTAAAGTCGCGCAAGACAGCACCGATGAGAGATCATGAGAGATCTTGGAGTCTCTCAATATGCGCTGAGGGTGGCCACCGAGAGGGTTTTAGTAGTTAGACTTTCCAAGTACGTGGCTCGTGGGGTATCTTAAAAGCTCCACTTACTTCATGAAACTTCGTAATTATATTTTGTATTTGTATCATATAGGTGGTTCAAGTGCTTATAATACACATTTGAAGCAAATTAATAGATAATACGGTAAATAGGTATAGTACACGACAGGTTGAGATGGCAATCGGGGTGGGAACTTCGCGTACACCAGCACAACACAACCCTCGCGCTAGCCCAGTGTGGGATAGCGCGGGTGACGTGTGGGTGCGCGAGGCGTCCCTCCACCTCCTATCCCGATTGCCATCTCAACCTGTAGCGTACTATAGCTAATACGAGTGGCTATCTATCTAGGACGATGGGCTGGGCTCTTACCTCGAAGACCCGATGGTCTTTGGGTTCTCAATTTAGTAACCCTCATCGGAAAACTCAGCTTTGACAGACGATGACAATGATGACGAATTAATTGATTTGGTCATAGATCGTAAGCTTATCCGTGACTGGGATCGGCATCTTCGTCTTGATCGAAGTGCACAAAGTGAGCAGCGACGACCTGGACTTCAACAGTCCGGCCATCATTGTGGTGGTGGTGGGCGCCGTCTTCAGCGCGATCTTCTTCTGTGGATGCTGCGGCGCGTTCTGCAAGAACAGGTGCCTGCTGATCACGGTAATGTGTCTTACCACTCGTCACTATCCTATCACTTACACCTACTAGCCCAAGTTAATCCGCTTTCATCTTGGTCTGCATCATCATTTACCATCAGGTGAGATTGCTGTCATGTGGTAACTTGTATCAGATTTTTTTAAAACCTTTGAAGACCGGTCTCCGGATCGGACCGGTCTCAGAATGAGACTTCATATACCTTTGAGAACATTATGGAAAACTTTCAGGCATGTATTTTAAAAATTGTTTAAAAGAAGTGTCTATAGATAGCCACAAACTAGTATGCTAGTAGTAATTAAAAAATATCCTGCTGTAAGCTATTAATTTTCAACTGAATGATTGTTTTTAATTGCACTTCGCTCCGTCATCCCTTCATTCATCTCACCTTCTCGACATTCATTTCGCTACAAAAGTCCCTCCTTCGCTCCTCTCGGCCTCGTATGCTCACAGGCTCGCTTCATTCAGGACGCCCTGCGCGAGTTTCTGGCTTCGCGCTTTACAAAAATACTCTATAGGATTAGGGCAAACAAGACTGCCTAGGAGTCAGGGCGATTAGATTTCGTTTTAAGCTAATTAGACTAAGTACTCATTACGACCGCTATCCTTGGGAAACCGTACCTTTATACTTGAAAAACTTTTTTCCAGTATTCGGTGATCACCATCCTCCTGGCAACGGCAACGGTGGTCTTCACGGTGGTCATCTTTCAGGATGGGGACCAGATCAAGGAGACAGCGCAGGATGTTCTCACTGACACCTTCAGCAATCCCCAGAACAAGGAGACCCTAGGGTTGATGGAAGCTACTGTGAGTATTACGCCAATCGTACATCCTCCTTGCTTTGGCTTCGATGTGTTACCACCCATACATATACCTAAAAGAGTTGTTCTGACTGACAACATACCACCTGGATCGCAAATCATTAGGGTCAGAAACTTAAAATTTGTACAGTAGGTTTTTTTATGACGTAGGTACCTAGTGTTTTACACTAATTAAAAAAAGATTCCACACGTTTTCAAATGATATCCACGAATTCATATCCATTTGCGCTTTCGTTCCTAAAAGTTTAAATCACGCAATAACCATAGGTATTTTTAAATGCAAAAGTGTGTTTCTTTGTTGGTTGGCCTTCAATTACGTTGCAACAGAGCAGCTGATCGACGTGATTTTTATACCTACAACATAGGCTCCTTTATCCCGGAAAAGCAAAGAATCCTACGGGATTTTTATAAGCAAACCTAAATCCACGTAGACGTAGTCGAGGGCATCAGCTAATTTTACCTAATTCTGAGTTTTTTCTATCAATAGCTCGGCTGTTGCGGCACAACGGGTCCTAACTATTACAACTCTTCCATCCCCGTGACCTGCTGCTCCTCCGCTCTCCAGAACTTACAGAACCTCCAGAACCTACAGAACATCCAGCAGGACAACATTAACATCACTGCCATCACCAACAACACTTCGAGCGGCTCCATCAACTTGAGCTGCCCCATCAGCGATGCTTACCAGCAGGGATGCGTCGATGCCCTCATGGAATTACTGTCCGAAATATTCAAAATCACCGGCCAAGTGCTTATCTGGATTATTGTCATTGAGGTAAGTAAACCTTTCTTTATCTCTCTCAACATCGTATTCCTTCTTGATGAGGGTCGTGGCCCTTTCCCATCAATTACATAGGAGAAGCAAAAAGTTACCCATGGGATTTAAAAAAAAATTAAATCCACGCGAACGCAATCGCGACCATGCGCGAGTAGATTTCAGCCACATGAGTAGACAATACTTTGGCTTCCTATTCAAAGGGTCCAAGAATTATTGACAGCTTTTACCTACATATTTTGTTGGTTAGGTACCTATATGTATTTTACCAATTAAATATCAATTGCATTAACGGTGAAGGAAAACACCGTGAGAAAACCTGCATATTTGAGATTTTTTACTAATTTTCTCGAAAGTTTGTGAAGTCTGCCAATCCGCGCTTAGCCAGCGTGGTGGATTATAGTCTTAACTCTGCTTATCCGTGCTTACTATGGGGCGACGATGGGTTGTGGTAATGATGATAATGACTCATAAAGGCGTGTTTCTAGTTCCAAATAGCCTCTAACCTTGTGATCGTAACTATCTAATCTCTAGCTAATCTCTTCCCTGGTGGAAAATGTTTCATATTAATTCATAATCAATTATAAGTACCTACATTTTTTGTTTCAGTTCGCGGCAGCGGTTTTGGCGATCTTGTTGTCGTGCTACATTGGAAAATAGTACAAGAAAAGTATCAAAATAACAAAGCAATCAGAATATAACTTATTTGTACCTTCGTACAATAGATTAAGTATACTTACTTACGATAAAAAAATGCGATTTTATTTTCTACCTGCCTACTAACCTCATCTTAATGATGCTCTTTGGTATCATTGGAACACATTGGAATCATATTGGAATCGAGTGACACCACTACTAGTAGCAAACGTAGCGATTACATCTTGATTACATACTCTTTGCTAGTAAAAGCTAGTGTCACTCAATAAGTCAATGCTCGATATCTATATTTACTACTAGTTTTCAATCTTTTCAATTAGATAAAAACTCAATATGGTTTCCCCAAAGACATTTTATATCGCTGGGTTTTTCACTTTTTAGTTCGTTTTTGCCAGGGCGATCTTATTTTTTATTATTTTTTAAATTATTGTGGTCAAACAGATGGACGGATAGCGGGCGCTTAGTAATAGGGTTCCGCTGGCACGCTTCGGGTAATGTTCGGGTACGGAACTATAAAACGGAGGAATACTAGTCGTATAAGTAATTAAATATCCTTTATTCATCCAAAAAACAACAAATAATATGTAAAAACCCCCGTTAAGTGCGAGTCTGACTCGCACATGCAGGGTTTCGTACCATCGTCGTATAAGACCTAATTTTTATGTAGAACAGTGCACGGATAGCGCTATTTACTAATTATATGATTTAGTAAACTAAGTACCTACTGAACCCTCGGTGCGCGAGTCTGACTCGCACTTGGCCAGTTTTTCCTTTTAAGTAATTTATAGGTTTTCGTGACAGACACGACAGAGAGACAACAAGGTGATCCTGTATAAAGGTTCCTTTTTTCCTTTTGTGGTACAGAACCCTAAAAATACAACTCTACAAACGGGTAGAGTACCATAGTCCCCGGGAACCCGGGAACCAAGGAGTCGACTATAGTTTATGCTCCCTGCCCCCTGGGTCCTCGACACCCAGGTGGGTACTCAATTCGCGGGGCGCTGCCTCAGCTTCATGCGGCAGTCAGTCCACTGCAGCGCGTATGATGACCGAAGTATGAATCATTTCCATAATATATCGCTTATCTTTATCATTGAATATTATCTTGTATCTGAAAGCGATACCGTTCGATTATGACTAGGTGTAACCCTGTATGTTACACTAGAAAGCATAGTTATTGTCAACAAGCCCGCTATTCCGTACATATTGCCAAAAACAGCCAAAAAACCAAAGATGTGTTTTATAGTGAAATATGTGCTATTCATCGCCAATGTGATATTTGCTGTAAGTATTAATGGATCGCTTATTCAATTTGTACACCCTTATAATACATAGTTTACTTAATTTAAGAGAACTTAAAGAATTTAACCCGAGAGCGCTCCGGAGCGATGCCCATACAAACGTAGTTTGGTTTGGTTCTCATTTGTACGTAGCCAAACAAACACGATGAAATGTAGACACGTTTTAGAAACAAACAAGTAGCTGTACCTACTGTCTTATCTGTGTCTGTAGTTTTCCGAATTTCCGTGAAAATGAGTATAGTTGTATTACATAAGATAGAAAAAAATATATAGTAAGTATGTATATAGTAAGTATGTAATATAAAGTATTTAATATAGGTATGGGTTTAGCCCTCTCTACTTACTGTCTTATCTGTGTCTGTAGTTTTCCTTTCTGCAGGAGTTTCCTCACTAGAGGACCATTTATCTATGATGCGCAAGACTACGAGCTTGGTAATTGGTTACAGCTGGCTGGGCTGACCCTGATCGGTGTCGGCTCGGCGGTGTTGGCGTTGGCATCTGACGCGCTGGCGGTGATCCCGGCCGGCATCAACGCGATCCCGATCAGCGTCATCGTACTCGGTGCCATCGTCTTCGTGATCTCCTTCTTCGGCTGCTGCGGCGCCATCCGAGAGAACAGATGCTTCCTGACAACCGTAAGTCTGCGTTAAAAGATCCTCACATCAAGGAGCCGACTGAAATCCGACAGGTTGGTGATCAAACCCAACCCGTTACTGTTAGTTGTAAGTCTTAGATGAAGTATGCCACGTTTGCGACAGATATTTTATAGAAAGTGTCGCTATAATGTGTACAGCAGAACCAACAAAAAACCACTGCATTTTGTGTGTAAGTGTGCAATAGGAAAAGGATTCTACGAGTAGGTCAATCGGAAGTACTCTATAGATTTTCTTGACAGACGGACAGACGGACAATAAAGTGATCCTATATAAGGGTTTCGTTTTCCCTTTTGAGGTACAGAACCCTAAAAACAAAGATGATATAATGATGACATCTGCCAGTAATTCTCTCGTCGTCTCGCCCCTGTGAACCCGCAGAATTACACTGTCTAAAAGATCTCCGTCAATTGAATGTATGAAGTATCTAAAAATATATTTCATACAGTCAGTACAAAGGCTGTAGCAACACCATCTCTTTTTCCAGTACGCCATCATCATGCTGCTGCTGGCAGCAGGGAAGATGTACCTGGCTGTGGTGATCTTCATGGCCATGGATAACATCTACGTGAACGTGGTGGAGTGGCTGACCAAGGCGTTCCTCAACGAAGACTTGAGAGAGCCATTCCATGCCGTGGAGATTGCTGTAAGCAACCGGTGACCCCGCCGTACAAACGAAGGAAGCACAACTATCGACCCACTATCGACCAAATCTCTGTAATTACACGTCACGCACACAAACTCAACATAAATTCTACGAAACTGGTCACTTAACACCTTCCGATACGCATTTGACACAACGTAGTGATTATATTTTTTTGTTTGACACTTCAATGAAATAATTTAATTTTAAATCGTATCGTAATCGTGCTGTGCAAATTACACAACTTCAAATTGAAGTCTAGGGTTGTCAGAAAATAAATGGGGTAATTTTGCCTAAAAATGAGCAATTTTTTTTTCATTATATTTAGACAAATTTATATTTTATTTTTGATGACAATCATAATATAACTAAGCGAAAAAGGCTGTTTTGTTAATTAAAAGATTTTAAATTGATATTGAAATTTAACTAAAACAAAACTTATTACTAAATTGTAGTACATTTAATATACCAGTCTCCGTCATAATAGCTGCATGCCAAATTTATCATGAAGTACCTAGGTACCTACGTAATTGGTGTACGTACGTTGGACAGATAAAAACATACGTTTTTATCTGTCCAACGTACTTACCATGTTGTCTTCTATGTTTTTTGTAAATGTATATGTTTGTGTGTGCAATAAAGAAATAAATAAATAGGTAATCAAAATCTTACTACATTAATAATATTATTTAGTTATAGTTAGTCCATGATAGGTTGTTTTGGTAGGCACCCACCAAAACAACCTTAGCGACGAACGGAGGACTCGTCACGCGTGATGTGGTCAAAGATGGGACGCTATACGGATAGCTAGAATATTTATCTTTATTTAGGTATTTTTTAAGGTCATAAATGTCAGAAAACACAAGACAAATAAAATATGAACCCATTTTGAATAAATAACTTTGAATTTGGCTTAGAGAAAAAAAAAACCGCTACCCAAGAGCCGCTTTGTGTAATTTGGTAAGAGATCTACGATATAGGGATGTAAACTTGCCCGGTGTATAACACCAAAAGTAGTGAATAGTCTACTAACCCTGCGAGATACGCTAAATAAAATCGCTAACTGGTACATACTTGGATTATTATTAAATATTTTTAGTGAATATATTGCGTTTTTATATTTGACTTTTTAACTTTTTTATTTTTAACTGTCAGGATACGATTATATAGTAAACATGGTGATGGGCACCCGTTAAGCAGAGATTTTCAATAAGGCCAGAGGCCCTATACTGTAATTAATCAAAATTATGTAAAAACAGAGTAGGTAAATTTTAATACGTTGCAATCGATAAATTATTATTTTCTAGCATCGAACATCCATCGATTTGTAACTATCATAATAAAGACTAATCTAATGAGATCTCATTTTTTAATAATCATCGTGAAAGGGAAAAATAGGGAAAAATAGGAAAATAGGCAAATTTTCATATGTGAATGGTATCATTCCATAACGCACACATACTCATCAACTGACAGTTCCCCTGCTTCATTTGACTTTTCGGAGCATACCATCCTGAGTATTTATTCATCCAAGGCTGTAAGCAAAATATTCTGATTCTTCTTTCTCCTGATCATTAGATTCTGATTTATT
Organism: Maniola jurtina; assembly: GCF_905333055.1. Classification (NCBI taxonomy): domain Eukaryota; kingdom Metazoa; phylum Arthropoda; class Insecta; order Lepidoptera; family Nymphalidae; genus Maniola; species Maniola jurtina. The sequence goes on from NC_060044.1 coordinate 13,371,036, forward strand.
GGACGGGTTCTTCTTATGTCCAGCAATGGACCTCTATCGGTTGATAATGATGATGACTCCCAACTCATATGGACGTGGACTCATATTATGGGTGTGTGACCTAGTTGTGACAACGAATATCATCATGATCGCATTCAAAATCAATTGTTGACTCAATCATTTTTGGATTTTTGAATTACTTAGTTCCGGTGTTGTGGAACCACCGGCTGGCAGTCGTACTTGGGCATCCTACCAGCATTGCCTGCCTCCTGTTGCAACCCCGATGCTGAAGTCTGTCAGCCGGACAACGCTTTCGGCGGCTGTAACGATATCGTTGGTGACTTCTTCGCCACATACGGCAGCGCTACCGCCAGCATTCTTGTGGTCATCATCGCGGTAGAGGTGAGTCTTATAAAGTTATAACAATATGACGTATATAGGATGGTCTCCTGTTGCAACCCTGACGCCGAACTCTGTGAACCGAGCGTCGCTATCGGCAGCTACAATGATGTAGACGACTTCTTTGCTATCTACGGCAGCGCTATCCTCGTGGTCATGGTCACGATTGAGATGAGCCTAAGTCCTAACTAACTAAACTAAATGTTAGGCTATAGTCACGTTGCGTGAGGAAATTCGGTCATGAATACCATCAACCACGGATCGACCCAAAAAGAGGGGTGTTATAAGTTTGACGTGTGTATCTGTCTGTCGCATCGTAGCTACTAAACTAATGAACCGATTCTAATTTAGTTTTTTTTTTGTTTCAAAGGTGGCTTGATAGAGAGTGTTCTTAGCTATAATCCAAAAAAATCGGTTCAGCCTTTTGAAAGTTATCAGCTCTTTTCTAGTTACTGTAACCTTCACATGTCGGGGGTGTTATAAATTTTTAACTTACACTTGTCTCTCGTTTTCAGTTAATCGCAATGATCGTCGGTTTATCGTTGTGCAATAACGTCTCCAACCGAAGAAGAGCAACTGTATAATCTACATTATTATACTATACATAATATATTGTTATATATACCAAAAACTATTTATTTAAACTAGGTTTTGATGTTATAACTGTTCATGACAATGACATGGTTCTCTCTTTTAAGCCCGAATATACAGCTACATGTTAGACGAATAATAAAATTAATCTGAAGGCTACAAACAAATATGCCTGGCTAAATAAATATAATTTATGCTCTCGATCTATGATTAAATTGTTATTGAGTGATACGTCTACCTACTACGGGATCGTTTTGGCCACATAAATAAAACCGTTAAGTTTGAGTCGGACTCGTACACGAAGGGTTCCGTACCATCGTACAAGAAAGCACACTAATATTATAAAGGCGAAAGTTTTTGTATATGTGTGTGTGTGTGTGTGGATGTTTGTTACTCTTTCACGCAAAAACTAGGTACAGGACAGATTTGGCTGGGAATGGAGATAGATAATATCCAGGATTAGCACATTGGCTACTTTTTATCCCGGAAAATCAAAGAGTTCCACGCGGACGAAGTCGTGGGCATCATCTAGTAACACTATATATGTACTTCTTAATTTCTTTTGTTTGTATGGCGGCCATTTCGATTTTTTATTATTTGTTGTTATGGCGACAATAATACATTCTCAACTAACTACAAAAACAAATGATTTATTACAAATAGGTCAGAATTGTTAGATTCGTAAGATAATATAGTGGTGATGATAATTAATTACGTAACTTAAAAGTAAAGCTACGAGCTACTACTATCTATGAAATACAGCCCGCTGAGAGACACTCAGTTAAAAGCCTTTGGGCACGGAACCCTAATAAATTTAGATAATATTGTTATTTACAATTATTCATTTTTTATAAGATTATTATCAATTTAATATACTTAATAAATTATTATTCTAAATCCATTTTAAAAATAAGTATGACACTATTTAATGATAACAACAAAATGCTTACATAACCACCTGATTTTAAAGATTACTATTTTCGACGTAATGGACAAGAACTTTGATAAATGTAAAAAATCTTTAGTTAGGTACTGATAATAATAATACAATTACCTAGTAATCGTGTGGCAATCGCAAGATTATTTAATTCCTTGAAATGATAATAGGTAATTAAATGAATAATGTGAAATTGTAGGCCTCGAAAAAAAAGTGTGAAATAATATAGATAAATAGAAATAAGTAGTTACTTTCTAGGGTTCTGTATTCGAAGGGAAGGGGAACGGGACCCTACAACTAAGCCTCCGGTGTCCGTCCGTCTGACTGTAAGCGGGCTGTATCTCGTGAACCGTAATAGATAATAAAGAGATGAAACACAAAATGTGTATTTCTATTGCCGCTATAAAAATTAATAATAAAATTGTCAAAATGGCTGCCATGTACATTAAAAAGTGTTATTTCATGTACGATGGTGCGGAAACTGGTTTTAATATCTGTCTGTGATCTGTACAGTACGTATATTGTGTACATATTATACATATATATGTATATATATGTACATCACCGATAGTTTTTTAATTATATACGAAAATCAATACAAAAATGCATTTTATTAAAAAAAAATCCTAATCAGAATAAAGTCTAGCCGACGAAAATTCAATAGATTAGATACCCCTACGCTATCATCATCATCATCATCCCGCCTGTTACTAAGTATTGGTCTCCTCACAGAATGCGAAGGGTCACAGAAAGGTCATAGTCCACCACGCTGGTGGAAGTGTGGCAGATTTCAGACACCTTTGAGAACATTAGAAAGCACTCTCAGGCATGCAGGTTTCCTTACGATGTTTTCCTACACCGTTATTTGCAAGTGATATTTAATTGCTTAGAACTTAAAACAAGCTTAAAACTCACATAACTCCGAAAAGTTATAAGTGAGTGCCCGAGATCAAACCCCCAACATCCCAAATAGGAGGCGAACGTCTTAACCACTAGGCTATCCAGGCTTATAACCCTACGCTTAATATCCAATATTAATCACTAGTTGTTGCCCTCGACTTCGATCGCGTGGAGTTAGTTTTTTGAAAATTCCGTGGAAACTTTTCGATTTTAAAATAGCTTATCTCACTCTCCAGGTCTTCTAGTTCTGTAAAACCTAAGCTTAGAATGATAGATACTATTGTAACATTTCAAACAGTGAAAGTATATGTATAAACGATTTCGTTCATAGGACATGCGCTCTAACGAATGTTAATATAATTATCAGCATTTTACACTTGCAATTTCTTTCTTGTATTTATCTTTTCTTTGTACCTTGATAGGTAGGTATTATAAGCTGCAAAACCTGTAGAAAATTTTAAGACAAGGGACCGCAAGCTTCATCCATACTAATATTATAAATGCGAAAGTTTGTCGGTCTGTCTGCTAGCTTTTTCCGGCCCGACAGTTTAATCGATTTAGACGACATTTGATACAGAGTTAGGTTACATTCTGGGAAAGGACATAGGCTACTTTTTATCCCGGAACATCCAACAGTTCCCACGGGATCTTGCAAAATCACATTGCAAGAAGTGGCATTGGGCAGGTCATATTGTCTGTCATAGAGCCGATGGAGCAAACGTACCAGCAAGCTCAGTGTAGGACGACCTCTGTCCAGCCCGCTGCCTGGCTCAATGATCTAAAAAACCTGACGCTTCATAGTAGGTAATTTGTTCCACACAGGAAAAACGACGTCGGGCGACATGGCGCGGGACACGTGAATTTCGTGTCGAGCGACAGAGTCGCGCAACAAATGTCCCCTAGTGAAAATGCGGCTTTAGTCCACAAAGATAACAGGCAAATAACATAATGCGTATATAAATTATATCTTGTCCATACCTGACTTTGTAGTTTGTATTGCCTTGTAAAGCTTAGGGCACATTTAAACAGAAGCAAACTGTAATTGGAAGCCTAGTCGTTTTTTCATGGCATAGTGCTGGAATGCTAACTCAGACTTGGGCGCGTTTGGAACCCTCGTAGCTTTAGTTTTAAGTTACATAATTAATTATCACCACTATATCGTACAAAAACAATTTCGACAATCAAAAAGAGTACAATTTTTAATAAATGATTTTGACTTTGACTTTGACTTTGACTTTGTTTGAGGCACGTTTTTTCGAGACAATTCTTTACTAAAGTTATAAACTCCCAAATTGGAGTCAATCAGGAACAAAATCTGGGACCTCTCCCTTCGCTCACCACTGCGCCAGGGAGGTTGTAAAAGGCTGATTTCCCACTATCACGCTTGTGATATGCGAAGATTTCACACACTTTTGAGGATTTTATCCGTCAAGGAGACATCCATGTCATATTTAATTGCAAGTGATATTTAATTGCGAAAACAAAGAACCAAAAGCATAATTCGCTATAATCTGCTAAACCAGACGAATCTCTATGGTATCACGCAGCACCACACAGATCCCAAAACCACTCAACGCACGTTTCGCCCCGACACCGGAGCATCCTCAGGAGAGACAATGCCTAGTTGCAATTAAATGCATTGGTACAGTCTACATCTCCTGAGGATGCTGCTGTGTCAGAGCGGAACGAGTGTTGAGTGTCAAAAAGTCAAAGTCAAAGTCAAAATAATTCATTCAAAGTAGGTACAGTTGTACTCCTTTTATGGTGAGTGGTTTTGGGATCTATGTGGTACTGCGTCTAATTTGTCTGGTTTAGCGAATTATACCAAATTAAGCTTTTGGTTCCTTGTATATCATGGACTTCCGCAAAGTAACGCCTGCTTCTATACAATAATTGTGAAAAGTGTTCATCAATGTGTCCCCGGGTTAACCGAAGTGACCTGCGTGTTATTCTCGAGCATAACGGCACCGGACCCGCGGACCGGTCCCAGTGGAAGTTTGAACGAGCAACGCATTGCGGACATGCAAAAAGATTATAATGAACCCCAGAAGACATTCTAAAGATGTCTCTCAACAAGTTCAAAATTTTATTGTCCGCAAAATTAATGAAAACTCTTATCACAATGTAAAAGCTTTTGATTTAGGTATAAGAAACGGCAAGGGGTGATAGATAGAAAGATAGATACAAAAGATATATACACAGATAGATAGATAGAACACTTTATTGCACACCAAACAAGAAAAAAAACCAAGACGAAACAAGAAACTAGAAACTAAAAACAACTGTATGCACAGGCGGCCTTTCTGCACCAGGCAACCTTTGGTGAAAGGAGATGGAGGAATTGGAGGATAGCCTAGTGGTCAAAACACATTGCTTCGGCTTCCTAATCAGGAGGTCGTTCGAACGTACCGGTACGTACTTGAAGACTAGAAACCATTCATATTTGATCGACTTATGGAGTAACTCATTCTTTTATCTAACACTTTGTTTTTTATTTATATTTGTCATTATTAAGTAAGTATGTAGTTATGCGTATGTCATATAATGTACCTAGTCATCAAATAAGTAGGTGATGATGCAGCCTAAGGTGGAGCGCGACTGCCAGAAGATGCTAGATTCGCTCTTCTTTTGAAGGCCCTAATTTATTTCGATATTTTAGTCCATCTCGAGCATGCAGGCTATTTATTTGCCAAATATCATCAACATAAGTTCAGCGATTGAGCTGTGAAACATAACAAACCGACAGACGGACAGAAACTATCCCATTTATAATATTCGATAGTCGATTAATATGGGAATATGCATTCTTAATTTTTATGTAACTCGGACAATGTATATGTATTGCATATGCAACGTGCAATTCCCTATAGTAATGTACGCAAAATTAATCCGTTATTCAGCCTGTATCAACTTGTTTTGCACGTCTTGAATCCTAATTACCCTGTACAAGTTATTTCACATATTATACTCCGTAGGTACAAAATGACTTCTCAGCGCCATTTTGACTCTATGGATCAACTGACATGTCAAAATTACGGGTCATATTTAAAATACGGACTGAAATCGTACTTTTGGCATGATATTTAACAGTAGGTAACACATAAAGTTAAAATGGCGCTTGAGAACTAATTTTTTACGCATTATACCTACCAACAACAGACTTTATAGACCTCCAGACTAGGTAATTTAATAAATAGATTATGATATAAATATGATATATTGCATATAAATAGACTTACATACTTATTTCTTGTGTATTTTAGTGCTTCAAAAAGAAACAATTCAGAAATTCAAAGCACGATTGTTCTGCCATATGAATTTTTCAAAAAATTTATAACCAGCGTCTCTCGGGAGGATAATAGGATTCTAACGATACGAATTTTGGATTACATTCTTTAGTGAAACATTAACAAGTTATGGTGGAATAAAGAAACTCACATAACTACATAAATAATATGAACCCTGAAAACATTACACTCCTTTTTTAGACAGTTGTGCAAAAAGGTACGCTTAAGTATAGGATCACTCCGTTGACCGTCTGTCTGTCAGGAACCTTTTTCTCTGTCGAACGCGTGGAGGTATCAAGTTGAAATTAATATCAAATAGGTACGTCTGCAAATAAATGAAATAGAATTGAATTGGGGTTAATAAATCCCGTGGGAACTTTTAGATTTTCCGGAACAAATAGTAGCTCTCCAGGTCTTTAACTATATCCATGCAAAAAATCACGTCAATCCATTGCTTCGTTGCAGCGTGATTGAAGGACAAACAAACAAACACACTTTTCGCATTAAATTAATTATGGGTACAATAAATATGCAGACTTGAATTTTACTGTTTGGCCCAAATGTCCACCTCATCGAATACTTTCCTTCCAATAGCCAATAAAATAAGTAGACTGTTATCTTGCCATAAAACGGATCGAAATTAAAAACTTGTCCGAAATAAAAGCTACTGATAACGGTAAAATCAGGCTCTACGTCCAGCCCGTAGCGGGTCGATGACCGATAATAACAGATGCCATTGTAAAGGTACTTGTATACTAGGGGTTGGGGGCAAGGTTTTTAATTTAATTTTCTTCTCTGACTGCAGAGTAAAACTATTAGGTATAAATAATAATTCATCATCACTATCTTCATCAACCGATAGTCATTCACTGCTGGATATACGAGTAGCTATCTTGTACGGTCTTGCGCCGCCTGAATCCAGCGACTTCTTGCGGCTTATCTGATGTCGTCGTTCCACGTAATCGTAGTGTGATGTTTTCCAACGCTGCGCTTTCCGGTCTAACACCTTGGAATCCCAACATCTATCGGTTTTCCAAACTATGTGGCCTGCTCATTACCACATTATCTTCGTAACCCGTTGAGCTGGTTCTTCTACGGGTCTCTTCAGTTTTGATTTGATAACGTAGAGAAACTCCAAGTATATCTGTCTCCATCGCCCGCTATAAGGCCCATAGTTAGCGACCATATCTCGGTCCATTATAAATTATAATAGATGTCACTGTCCAAGTCTTTGATTACATCCATGCAAAAAATCACGCCCAACCGTTGCTCTGATGCGGCATGATTGAAGGACAAATTTACAAACAAACACACTTTCACGTCTATAATGTAAGTAGCGATACCAAAATACATATCATCTGTACCTTCGTAGAGTGTACATGCATCACAAGACCACGTCCGGTGTTTATTAGCTCAGCAGCTTTTCCATCTCACGTCTTACCGGAATGACATAAATGGTGAGGTAAGACCGGTAACAACTTAACGAGTAACAACCCTGCAACCAGCGTGTACCGTGAAATCAGTAAATGGCTTACTTATGCTATAGTATAATAGGCGACGGTAATGACCACTACAGGATACTTATAATATCTTCGTTCACACGTCTATACTACAAAACTAGTTGTATTAATTAGGCGGTTACGGACGGTACAGGATGGACTATAGAATGTAATAGTTTTTAACATCTTCAATCTTTCCAACCCCAAATTAAAAAAAATCATCATTGCAAATTGACCATATTACCATAATAGCATGTCGAATTAAATTTTTTAGTCTTGCCGTTTCGTTAAACTTGGTCGAGTGTGCATCAATTAACGTTTCAACTTTTTGAAGACTAAAATTTTTGCCAAAATTCCATTTGTTCACCTACCTTTAAGTATAGGATGAAAGCACTAAGTATACTGTTTTATCTTATAAACTTACTTACCTAGATTATTCGATAGTTGATTCGAAATTGAAATGCCTAATAGCCAAACGTCGTCGCCCCGATCGGTAAACCGGTCTATTTTCGGTCAAAAGGTATTTCGGTCAATCTATCTAGTCTATTAAACAATAAAATATAAAAAATTGTAACACTTTTTAATATTCATTTTCAAATGTTTGCTACTTACTAATCAGACAGCCAACCATACAAATGAAAGCAATAAACTTTAAGTTCCAAGTTTCAGATATAAAGAGATTTGGCCAGGAGTCTGGTGTAATTTACGGGATTTTTATCTAGATACCTAATGATATCTGATACTGCATAGCTACTGCCGGTTCTAATGCACAAACGTAGCATCCATCTAGGGAAACAAGTAGTAATGAGAAAGCTACGCTATAGTTCGCGACAGGTCCACATGGCAATCGGGGTGGGGACGCCCCGCACATACGCACAGCCCCGTGTCAACCCGACGGTTGGGTGTGCGGGGCGTCCCCCCCACCTCATACCCCGATTGCCATCTCGACGTGTCGCAAACTATAGTTGTAGTCAGGAAAGTGCTGTACCTGGCAGCCATATTGGCAACAAAATTTTCCTTCGCAAATGATTGTATTTAAAGTTTCATTTACGCCAGAGTAACACATACCACAACATTTTTGCAATCAGCGTGCTTCATTGTTGCATATTGTTGCTCTGGCGTAAAACAGCCTTTTAAGGCATACATTTTCTCATAAGTTTATCGTCAACCAAGCTATCTAAGTAGGCTAAGCTTTGAAATGGGAGACGTGATTAAATTAATATGTAAAGACCCTGAAATTTTATACTAAGCATTAAAATGTCCTGGAAAAGTAAGCCCCGCGACGATTGTGTGACCCAGACATGTCATCGCATGTGTTACACTAAGCGACAGGTGGTCACGAAGGCGTATCTCATTTGAATGTGATTGAATTAATCGGAGTAGGTAAGTGATGCGTGCTTGTTATTCACGGCACCTTCACCTTGCATCCTTTGTTGTCAAACAAAGTGCAGCGAATAAGTAAAAGCTTGAACGACACAAGATTTACTTAATTATGGGAATAAAGTTCTAAACTAAAATTCGACTGCTAAACCGTGCTAACCATCAAGCTTAGTACAAAATAAATAAAGTATGAATCTTCCTTATTTGAACACTTCATAATATTTTATGGCCGTTTTAAAAGGCTCGCTACAAAAGACTTCAACGCGCTCGAAGCTGTGAACAAGTGGTTACCATTTTAACTTATTTACCAAACAAACGGTTAGCTTTCTTCTATTATATCAATGATTTTTAAAATTACATAATATGATTTTTTAGATTACCTAAATCGTCAGTCTGCATGTCAGCTTATATCTCATGAACCGTAATAGGTGGAGATTGAAAATTTCCCAAAGTATGTATTTCCATTGCTGCTCTAACAAAAAATAATAAAATACTAAGATGGTGGATTTCCAAGTGGCGGCCAAGCAAATTTTAAAATAAATAAATTTACATAGTATTATATCTTGTACGTGATGATACGGTGTTAAGTATTGGGATGGGAACGCACTAGGGATATTCAAATGATAAAACAAGGAACACCTACTTGATCTCCAGCGCTGATCTTGCATGGATGCACTAGGGTTTCAGACTTTTTCTTCTGTATTTGCAGTCACAACTCACGACACTCACAAAACACATGCTAGCCAGCGAATTGTTTGAGTCGGGTATTTCGGTCACATGTTAGTCCAAAAACAACTTGAGTTTATGCCGAGCAGCGCACGTACGCGTTCTAGCAGAAATCGCCATCTTGCATATCGTCCTGTTGCGTTTCATTTCACGCGCGTCTATTTGGCGGGAAAGTTTGAATGGGGGGCAGGAAATGGATTATATATAAAAGATAAGTGATATATTAACAATAAAAATAAAAGAACCTGATAACTTGGTAACAAAAACTAAACATTCTCCCCCCGAGAAAGGCTAAAAGCCTTTATCCCTTAAACATTGAACTAATTTAAAGGAAGCCGACACAGTTTGACAACAGGTCGGACCAAAGAACCAGTGGACGTTAATAATTTTACCACCCTAACTACCCCATCTCTCCCAGGTAGCAGCTCGTTAATTCTAGCAAGCCTCCATTTAAGTGGCGGCAAATTCTCCTCCTTAATTAAGACTACCTCTCCAACGGTAGGAGGGTCAGTAGTGGCGGTCCACTTGTTTCGCATTTGAAGGGTGTGGAGATACTGCTCACTCCACTTAAGCCAAAACCGCTGGGACATTGCCGTAACCAACTGATAGCGGTTTAACCGGGAGTCCGGAATATGATGCCAATCATACTCGGGAACTGCCAAAAGCGACCTGCCGATAATAAAATGAGCCGGAGTCAAAGCTTCTAACTGATCCGGATCTTGAGATAAAGGGCATAAAGGCCTGGAGTTCAGCACAGCCTCAATTCTGACCACCAAAGTTACAAATTCCTCATGCGTTAAGGTTTGATCTCCCACAACCCTTTTTAGTAAGGTCTTAGCCGACTTAACAGCGCTTTCGAAAAGCCCGCCAAAATGCGAAGACGCTGGGGGATTGAACTGCCAAATGACTCCCAATTTGCCAGCTTGATGGGTCAAATTATCTTGCACTTCCTGAGCCCGCAAGAACCGCTGTACCTCATCCAGATGACGGCTGCTTCCAACGTAATTTCCCCCACCGTCTGATCTTATCCGAAAGGGTAAACCGCGCCTCGCCGAAAACCGGGAAAAAGCCGCTAAAAATCCTTCCGTCGATAAATCTCCAACCACTTCCAAATGTACGGCCTTTGTAGCAGAGCAGACAAATACGCACAAATACTCTTTTAAGACCTTGGCTTTTCGTAAACGAGAAGATTTAATTGCGAACGGACCCGCAAAATCCGTTTGCACCGTATGAAACAATCCAGTGGCATTTATCCGGTCAGCTGGTAAGTCCGACATAAAAGGCTCGTCTGGCTTGGCTTTAGTCCTAAAACACTTTACACACTTAAACAACTGGCTTCGAATAGCCTGCCGAGCGGAAATGACCCAAAATTGTTTTTGTAGGATTGCCTGAAGGGCAGTTGCTCCCACATGGCAACATCGCTCATGATGATGCACAATTATCAAGGACGTTAGGACATGAGACTTGGGCAAAAGCACCGGATGTTTAGCCTCGAAAGGTAAACTAGATCGTTCAAGTCGACCCCCCACCCGAAGTAGTCCTGACTCATCAATAAAAGGGTTCAATCTTCTTAAGCCCGTGGAACACATTCGTTTGTTAGAAATTGCTTCAATATCCTTGGAAAAGGCGTCTGCCTGGACTAACCGAACAAGCCGTTCTAAAGCTTGTTTACGTTCTATCACTGTTAAGGGACCCGTGATTCGGCTAGTCGGGTTTTTACAGTTCGACGCAAACCGAATGCAATACGCGGTCACCGCTATTAACGTGGACAAAGAGCTGTACTTGGCCATGAGAGATGTATCCGATACGGCAACCGCCGACACAGTGACGTTACCGCCCCTCCGCAAACCGGGCAATGTGTCAACCGTATCCACCAGATTAACCGGCCAATCACCTTCGTCCGACAACAGCCACGGTGGACCCCACCACAGGTCATGAGACCGAAGTTCGTGCCCCTTACAGCCTCGGCTGGCAACATCTGCCGGGTTCTCCTCCGAGGGCACGTATCTCCATTTAATATCCAAACCACTATTGTTGATTTGGGTCACTCGGTTTCCTTCAAACGTTTGAAGCCGATGAGGTGGATATTTCAACCACGAAAGAGCTATCGTGCTATCCGACCAACCAAAAATGTCATGCACGACAACTTTATCGTTAATAGAATCTAAGACGTATGTTAGCAATTTGACTGCTAACCCTGCCGCCGATAGTTCCAACTTAGGTATGGTTAGTTTACTCTTTATCGGAGCGACCTTAGATTTAGCCATCATTAAAAAGATTCGAACCTGACCACTCGTGGTCACAGTACGAATATAAACTGCGGCGCCAAAAGCCTTTTCCGAGGCGTCCGAGAACCCATGTAACGAGCAATGAACGACCTCGTCAGCTAATACAAACCGATTTATCCTAAGGTTTTCTATGGCGGGGAGGTTATTAAATATGTGAGTCCATTCCTTGATAATTTCTGGCGGTGGACATTCATCCCAGGTTAACTTCAGCAGCCAAATCTGCTGTAACAACAGTTTCCCTTGTAAAATCACAGGGGTTATCCAACCCATGGGGTCAAACATACGAGCGAGGACGGACAAAATGGCTCTTTTTGTCCAAACCGCGTCTGGATCCAGATTCGTGTGGTAAGTAAAGGTATCCGCAACCGGATTCCATTGAATTCCTAGGATTTTCACATAACCAGGACCGTCCGTGTCAAATAAGTGGGGTTTCTCTCTATGATCTGAGGGAATATCCTCCAAGAGGTGTTCGTCGTTTGACATCCATTTGCGCAGTTCAAATCCGCCCAAGGACAGCAGGTGAATTATGTCCTTCTTTAACCGTTGAGCTTCGGCTAAAGTAGGAGCTCCACTTAGAATATCATCCATATACACGGATGTTTGAAGCACCCGAGCTGCCTCTGCTAATCCGGAAGCATCCATCTCGCCTTGGTCAGACTCGCCTTTAGGCGCACGTGACTCATCCTCCGCGAGCTGGCGTAGAGTCCTTATAGCTAGATACGGACTACATTTCATACCATAAGTAACCGTTGTTAAGGCAAACAATTGCAAAGGTAGCTTCGGTGATTCCCGCCAAAATATTAACTGATACCTTTGATCTTCCCGTTGAATCTCAATCATACGGTACATCATCCGGATGTCCGTAGAAAACGCAATTTTGTGGAGCCGAAACCGACAGATAACCTGCATAACGTCATGCTGTAATTTAGGACCGGCTTGAAGGCAATCGTTCAGAGAAACCCCCGTTGATGTAGGACAGCTGGCGTCAAACACCACTCGAATTTTCTCCGATCCCGCTTTAAATATCCCATGATGAGGAATTACATAGTGAGATGCTTCTAGATCTCCACTGAAAGGAACCATGTGCCCCAACTGCTGGTACTCCCGCATGAAGTCCACGTATTTGCTGCTTAACCCCGGATTCGCCTGGAGCCGCTTCTCCAAAGCGTGAAACCGTCTACGTGCTTGGTTTTGAGAGTCCCCCAACTCAGGATGATCCGCTAGAAACGGTAACCGCAGTGCGTATCGTCCTGTTGCATCCCGTTGGTGGGTCTGTTCAAAGTGAACTTCACATGGCTCTTCTTTCGGATCCTTCATCTTGACAGGAACCTCCTCCACCTCCCAAAATTTCTCCAATATAGCATCCGTGTTAGCAAAATAAACTTGTACCGAGGATTTAGATTCCCTAGTAACTTGACATGCCCCCTGTAAAATATAACCAAATATGGTATTCATGGCCCATGGCAACCCCTCAGGTCGGATAATCTCTCCACCCAGAAAAATGTCCCCCAGGAGATCCGCCCCAATGAGCATGTCAATTTTGGCGCTTTTATAAAATTGATCATCGGCCAACTGCAGCCCCGGATAGCAATCCACCAACTGACTGGGTAGTGACCAACTAGGCAGATCATCCGCTACCTTATTCAATACCAAAGCGGTTGTCACCAACACTGGGTTATCAACGTGACGTGGGGTAATCCTGACTGTAACACAGCCTTTATACCCGGATAACAGGTTTCCCCCTACCCCCCGTACATCCACAGAACCCGACTTTTGAACCTTCAATCCCAACCGGGATATACATTTTTCCGAAATGAAGGTACTTTGACTACCACTATCCAACAAAGCACGGACTTCATGATAATTTCCATATTTGTCCAAGACATGCACCACAGCTGTAGACAATAAAACCGTGCGCCGAGCACCTACCGCTGCTGAATGCAAAACATTAACCGCATCCGTTTTTCCCTCATTTGGTGAACCCAATTTAGAACCCCCCGTACCCGGTGGAGCCGAACCAGAGCCAGTAGAACCGCTCCCTACAGACCCTTCATCCAAATGAAGCAAAGAATGATGTTTCCGAGAATTACAGGTCCCGCAAGATAATTTGACCTTACATTCATTAATATGATGCCGATGGAAACACCGAAAACACAACCGTTTTTCAATAATAAAGTTTTTCCGTGCTGCTACATTCAGCTTATTAAATTTCTCACAGTGATTTAAATAATGAACCCCGTTACATAGAATACACTGAATCGATTGTTTTTGCGTTTGGTTTCTTGAATAAGCCACGTGCACTTTATGCTGCTGAGTAGAATTTGTTGAGCTGGTACCCCTTGAACTTGAATTAGTAGTCTCTAGAATTTGAACCTCCTTGGTTAAAAAAGTGATTAAATTTTCAAAGGTTGGCAACCCCTGGCCTCCGCCAAATTTATCTTCAAATTGACGCTTAAGCGTAATGTCTAATTTGTTTAAGTTAATATACAACAGCAAATAGGACCATTCTTCCGTCGGGAACTTTAACTTCTGCAATCCTTTGCTAGTCTCCATCAACACATTTAAAAACGATTTTAAAGAACCCAAATTTTTTGTTGCCGGAGACGCCGACATCATAGTGTGAAGTAATTTATCGGCCTGGAACCTTGGGTTGCCATACCTTGACTTTAAAATATCCAGCACAACCGGATAATTTTCCCCGGTAATTGACAAATGTTGTACCAAACTCTTCGCCTCTCCACTCAGAGCCCCGCACAAATAATAGATTTTTTGTGTGCTAGACAACTGATTATCATTTCCTACCATCGCTAAGAACAAATCCATAAAATACTCATATTCCTCTATCTTACCACTAAAGCTTGGAATTTGCACCTTAGGTAGCAACAGATTCGGTTTATACGAATGACTTGCTGAACCATCGCTTTTACTTGCAGTCGCCTTTGGCAGCTCCGAATCCTCAAAAAGTTCGGCATATTTCGCCTTAGATATATAATAAGAATTACTAATTTCTTTGAACACTAGCATGTGTTGTCCCTGATCAAACTCCGGTCCCGATTCCGCTGCCAATTGGACATGCAATTCCTGAAAATCCTCAAATAGTTTTTCCAAATCAGCACATCTAGCTTTAAACAAAAGCTTATTCTCATTTGAAGCCAACACCACCTGAGAGAGAGAGCGTATTGTCTCAAAATTAGAAACGGTCATATCATAACGCACTTTAGTCATTAACTTTTTCCCACCCATGGTTAAAGTTTAATAATTAATTACCTTAATATTTTAAGACTAAAGCAACCCTAATTAACCAATCAAATCACCAATGATTAATTCCAATATTAATAAAACCCAAGAAAATTTTCCAAAATTAGCTTAGTGTGGAACCGCCCTTATTTTCAAGAATTGAAAATACCTAATAAGGAAAACCACAAACTACCATTATTAGGGAAACATGCGTCCCACACATAAACTACAATTTGTAATACACCTGCACTAATGTGAAGCAACCCTTATTTCCAACGAAATACCTAATAGGTGAAATCCGAACCTAAACCTATTAGGGAAAAAAGCTTCTAAAGAATAATCCCAAAATCTTGAATAGATTTGGCTAGTGTGGAGCAGTCCTTATTTCCAAAGAAATACCTAATAGGTGAAACCGATCCTAAACCTATTAGGGAAAGTGCTCCTATAATAATTCCAAAACCTTGAATAAATCTGGCTAGTGTGGAGCGGCCCTTATTTCCAAAGAAATATCTAATAAGCGAAATTCCGACCAAAGCTTATTAGAGAAAAATGCTTCCAACAACTAAACCAAACATTTTAATAAACGCGCACTAGTGTGCCGTGACCCTTAATTCCCAAGAAATTCCTAATAAGCCAAAACATACCCTTAACTTATTAGGGAAAAATGAATCCGAAAAATAATAACCAAAGCTTTTAATACGCCCGTGTATAGTAACCCTTAATTCCAACTTGAACAGCTAAATTCCTAGAACACGCGCTCGCCCCACGCGAATGACGCAATCCGATTCCCAAAATAGAAATTTAACCATATATAGCCCTACGCCAAATTCGTTTCGTAGAAACGAACGAAAGCATGCTTAGCTTTTGTTACACAATTTTAAGTTCTAACAAGAGCGTCACACGGTGCTATTTTAAATGTAGATATATATCGTATTATATACTACAACTATTTAAATAAGGGATTTATTATACTACACTCGATATAATACACATATATCGTAATAAACATGGCTTGTAGAGTGTATTTTCGTGAACTTTACCCCGAATTACCCAAGTTATTCCCGTGTGACGATATGCAACCCATAGGAACTACCAGTTTATATACACCGAAAATTCGATGCATTCGCGAACGAAGGACCAAATGTTAAGTATTGGGATGGGAACGCACTAGGGATATTCAAATGATAAAACAAGGAACACCTACTTGATCTCCAGCGCTGATCTTGCATGGATGCACTAGGGTTTCAGACTTTTTCTTCTGTATTTGCAGTCACAACTCACGACACTCACAAAACACATGCTAGCCAGCGAATTGTTTGAGTCGGGTATTTCGGTCACATGTTAGTCCAAAAACAACTTGAGTTTATGCCGAGCAGCGCACGTACGCGTTCTAGCAGAAATCGCCATCTTGCATATCGTCCTGTTGCGTTTCATTTCACGCGCGTCTATTTGGCGGGAAAGTTTGAATGGGGGGCAGGAAATGGATTATATATAAAAGATAAGTGATATATTAACAATAAAAATAAAAGAACCTGATAACTTGGTAACAAAAACTAAACAATACGGAACCCTTCGTTTACGAGCCCCACTCGCACTTGACCAAATTTTAACCAACTATCTAATCCCAATAAGTACTTATAATAAAAATCTAAGCAGCACTGTTCAAACTCTAACAATACCTAGCAAAATTAAGTTACTAATCCAAGTAAACAATCTTTAGCCAGTTCGCTTTTAATACTTAAGTAACGGTACATCAAAAATGTCTCCACTTAACCGACAGAAATTCCAATATTTACATAATTATACATACCACTGGCTGTCGTATTTTACATAAATATTTACAAATTACGCTTATTAATTTGGAGAGCCGGAATAATTAAATTTTATAGTGCTTATTTGATTACCAGCCAAAGTTTGGGCAGGGCATCGAACTGTTGAAGATTGTTTTAACTTTTAAACATTTTAATCTTGCTGATTGATATCCGCGACTTTTGCTGCGTGGAAAGGTAATAAGAATTTAGGCTATAAAATAATATAGGGAATAGGTAATAAATATAAATAAAAATCACGATTATTAAAAATGATTCTCTTTAATAATGAATTCAAGCCCCATACAAAACATCACATCATTTTATTACTACAGTCCAAGACCGTATTAAAAAGCTGTAGGTACACTGTGATATCTTGTTCAATGGCACGGAAGGCTTCGCTTGCGAGTCCTCACACTTGACCGGCTTTTTTGCTTATTTCCTCTTCTAAAGTACTAACCATCAGATGTATGGCACGGTCTACCATACAGATTTATTCTAGTTTAGCGGATTAAGGACATTATAGTTTGTTGTTCCTTCTATATCGCAATAATGCGTTTAGTATTCAATCTTCGTCCGCCCAGATGAATGGGTAGAGACTTTCTTGAGATGAATACCTGAATAGACTTTCATCCGACACCTGACCCCGAATTTGGGACAAGTAACTGCTTTGTGTACGCAAAATCTATTTACTTATCTTAGGTATTGCGTAACCAAAAAAAAATTTAACCAAATCTCTACATAACATGTTACTTTTTCATAATAACAATTTGACTATATTGGTTTAATTATGTGCAATACTTAAGCGTAAACTATTGTTTATTGTTACAACTTTCCATTCTTTGAAGGTAACAAGGTATATTTTATAGGAAATGCCACTTGAGTATTATCCAAAATGAAGCAAGCAAGCAGAAGAAGCGCCCGAATAAACTGTTTTATATGTGGCACAAGCCGAAAAAAGGTTCCAGCTCACGGTAATAGTTTCGGATGTTCTCTATTTTCCGAATTGATCAAGTACTTATAGAGATTCCTACACCGAGCATGACTGCTTTCATTTCCATTTTCTATTTTCCGCAGAGTGACTCTATACCAAAGTGACAACATAACTCAACGAATTAACAAGCTGAAGTGGCACTTGGCAGCGGGCAGGCCATGTCTGTCGCAACACCGATGGCCGCTAGGACTGATGTGCTCGGAAGTGGAGACCAGTACCAGTAAAAGTACTAGTTGAAAGGAGACAAGATGGTAGCGAAATGTGAGTGGATGGATGGAAGTCCCCTGCTCTTAAGTCCAGATGCCCGGCAAGGCTTATGTCCAGATGTGGACGCAAGCAGGCTGATTGATTGACTCTAAACTTTCTTGTCAGGCTCATTGTAGTTAGCAGCCATAATTAGGAGCCGTAAGGAAATATCTAAATGTACATTATTATACAGGTATAAGTAAATACTTTACCTGGCCAGTTGACGAAAGTCGAACTCGCAAAGCTTCTGACCTTTTTAGGCATGTGGTTAGGTTAGGCAGGTTGATAAACTATACTTACGCAAACCACTGTCGCGTATCTAAGACAATGTACCTATTGTACAAAACCTTTACCTTAAAACTTATTTGGGAGTTCTAAAACTACTTAGCACTATCCCCATCCACACCACAGGGAACACATCTAAAAAGGATAAAAATATTTTTAAGCTTGTCTAGTAGTTTAGAAGTCGAGATTTCGCATAAGAAAATACCTAATAATTAATTGTGTTGGTAAATAATATAAGTTCAGTATTTTATATGTCGAGTCAGACTCGCGCACTGAGGGTTCCGTACTCGGATATTTTTTTCGACATTTTGCACGATACATCAAAAATGTAAAATGTGTTTAATTATTCTAAAACAGATTTTATGCATAATAGATGCTTAAAATCTGTTTAAGAATGTATAGATAAAACACTTACATATGATAACCCACTAGGTAAAGTATTTTTACTTTGAAATTTGAAAATACAAATTTTTTGTTCACCACAAATTCACGGTTTCCAGATTTTCCCCAGCGTCACTCGCATAGAAATTCTGAAAATCGTTTCTAAACGTTACATAAAGAGAACCTATAAGTGCCTACCTACCTGCATACAAAGTTTTAAGTTTCTAGACCTAGCGATGGGACCACTACTTGGATAAGTTATCAGTTTCTCCTTTTAGATTACAAACAAATGAGACGATGTTTCTAAATAAGTAATATAAAAATCTACGTTTCCTTGTTATTTATGAACTTGTTCTGCACTGTTTTAATTTTTGTGACATTCAAGGAAACCAGTTACCTACTTTTAATTTGGTACGTCCGTCATACTCATCTGGTCAAGCAAACAAGCTATAAATACCTATTTACTCGTATCTTACAAATTCCTTTGTAGACAGATTTATATTTTGTTTATGTTCTGAGTTTCAACGAAGTGAACCTTGTGTTTTTCCTATGACGAAATTTATCAATAATAATAAATGTACTTCATATGAAAATGAATATTACCTACGCATAAGAAACCGAAGCCTTGTAGCTGTTTCTTGTAGATTTTGCAAGGATTACCTTAAAATATCAAAATCGTTGCCATCCTTTTTTAAGTAGTAGGTACAATATCAAAAATTACGGACGCTCCTTGTCTATCGCAGCCTCCAACCAAGTTGAGGTCATGAATAAAAATTGTTTTCAAAACATAAGAATATCGAATCTTTGCACATATACTGAACAGTTTATTTATCCCTTGTAGTTGTTGCTTTTCTATGCAAAATAAAAATAATTTTATCTACTAATCTTTCCATCTTTCTTGTTTACACTTGAAGATAATCATAATGCCAGACTTTTACTAGCCATTCAGAGAAAAAGAAAAGGCCGTGGTCGCGGCGAAGCGCTAGTTAAAAGCACAAATAATGTCTGAAACATTTAGCGGCCGGCGTCCGCCTCGACGCGAGCCGCACCGTTATGCCTGCCTGTTATAAATGTAGGCCCTCCACCGGCCGGCGCAGTTCCGCGCACTCCGCCATGAGGTTATACGCGTTCATACTCGCCGTGTGCGTGTGCGCGCACCACACACGCGCGGCCTCCATCGCACTCCCCGACAACAAGTTCGATCTCGATAACGTCGATCTCGAAGATGAACCGAAGGAGGACAACCTGAGAAACACCAACGAAGTTATCCCGGTCAAAGTCATCGAGGAACCAGTGCTAGATGAAAACTCGAACGATTACGTCCCACCTTACGACACCAATATCAACATCAAGAGGGTCGAAGTGGACTTAGCAAACCCCGGCCTGCCACAAAGGCAGCAACACGAGACACAGAACCCGGAAAACTTCAGCGATAATGATAAAATTATCGTCGCAATCAGACACACGATAGAGCAAGCGGAGAATGTTTTCAACGAAGGTCTAAAAGGTGTATCGAACAGTTTCAAAACATTCTTACAAGCCAACGAAGATCTACCAGCTATTCAAGAGAATATTAAAAATTTAAAAGAAACTTTCACCGGACAGATTGAGAAGCTAAATGAAACGATTAGAACTTACTTAAAACCGGAGACTGCGACTTCCGGCGAGAGTGTGGCTAACCCTAAACTAGAAATAGTTCAGGCGCGTCTTACATTCTTAGATGACAACTTTAGACTTGGTCTCGACACTCTAACGGAAGGAGTCGAAGTATATTCCATTATCAAAGAGGAAGATAAAGCTGAAGCTGAGAAAGCTATCGAACTTAAAGCTGATGTAAAAGCTGAGCCTGAAGTTGTTCCAGTTGACCCTACGAAACCAGTTGACAAGCCTGCACCTGCAAACCCTGCACCGGGAAACGTGCCCCCAGCCACTGGACCCCAGTCTCCATTGACTATATTCATCACAAACTGGCAAAACACCATGTCCAATGCATTCACATCATTTTCAAACATGTTTACCGGAAACAATGCTAATGGACAAATTCCTGGCCAAGCACAGCCGAGCAATCCGATCGCTAATTTATTCCAAGGGATATCTCTACCGAACATTTTCCAAGGTCAGAATACAGGTGGTCAAGCACAAGTACCCGCCAAGCCAGTGACTGACACCCAGGCACAGCATTCGAATCCCTCTAACACACAAGCGGATACCGTCCCAGCACCCGCCCCTCCCCCTCTATGGACTCCACAGGGCTTATATAACAGCGTTACATCCACATGGACATCCACATGGAACAACCTCGTTAACCCTGGCCAGAACAACCAACCACAAGAGCAGCAAAACGTTCCACCACAGTCAGCCAATCCAAACCCGTTCCAGCAAGCGATTCAGAACATAGTATCATTTATAACTCCACAGCCGCCTCAAGCACAGCAACCAGTAAACCCTGTAAACCCTCAACCACCCGCAGTAGCTGCAACACCAGAAAAAACTCCCCAGAAAGCTCCAGAAAGTGCCCCCACTAAACCAGAAGCCACAGTAGCCGTACAAGGTAGCAATGTTGTGCCAGCACCTGTGAATGAGCAGCCTCAAGAACCAGCACAACCTAGCGAAGTCAATCCTGTCTCCACTCCAGCTGGTCCTATACAGCAACTGGTTCAAAATAACCCCATAATTAAAGGAATACAGAACGCAGTTCAAAGGATTCAGGGTCCCCCGAACCCTGAAACACCCAGAGAAGAAGTGGTTCAAGAAACTGTAAACAAAGGGGAAATTGAGGACCCCAAAGGCCATCATCACGGCGGACATTGGTCGGAGAACAACGTGACAAATCAAGGTCAGTACTAGGTTTTATTTTATTGCTGATGCTTATGACTTCGTCCGCGTGGGCTACACAAATGACGAATACGTACTTTACTCTCATAGGGGTTAAATTTTGTAAAATCCTACTTTTTAGCGGATGTCTACCTCATAATATCCCAAATTCAGCTCATATCGCTCGTATCTAGTATTTTGAGCTGTGTGTCGATGGATCGGTAGTCATTCAGTCACCTTTTCATTTTATATATTTTGATGATGCTTTCACACTTTGTCGGCTTTGTTTCAGGTTTAAAAATCCCGCGGAATAATAATAACTTATGTATCCTTCCCCGGGATCCAAACAATCTCAGCACCAAATTTTTTTTAAATCGGTTAAACGGATGAGCTGTGAAAAGCTATAAACAGATAGAAAGACTGCATTTATAGTATAAACAACAAGGCATACTTATTATTACTATATTATTATGTACCTATTTATTTTATAAATTCCTATTTTTTATCTTAGTTCTCAGATGAGGGTTAATTTTTCACTGGCTAAATAACTGGCTAACTGAAAAAAGACGTTTTAAGGTAATACAACTCGTTAGCTGGTGGTGTACGTAGGAACTTGATTTCTCGGATGCCCAATTAGAAAATTCAAATAAACTCACGCTTTTCATGTGCACGAGATACCCCGAAATAAAGAATAGAATTTCTTAATATATAAAAAAAAAGATGACCTCTACCTACTAACGGAGACAAAACCAATGTAGAAATATTTTTTTGAAAAGGTTTTTTTTTTCATAGTCCGATGGGACGGCAATCCGACACGACCAGAGAGATCTGGCGCAGAATTTAATTTATATTTTTTCAATATAGTGACTGCATGGGGGACGTTTGTAAACGGACTCGTAACTAGCATAGGTGCTTTGCTAAATGGTACCACCACCTCGGTGTCGACTGCAGTCAATAGTGCTATCAATACCATAGGTGCAAATCTACAGGTATCAAAGCTTGTGAAAATCGTCTATGTGTTGTCTGTGGTCCGGTATAAAATATTAATATTATGGTCGCTTGCGAAGTATCTTGTGTCTAATCCAAATACAGGGTAAATTGTAGTACTTACAATAAGTGAAAATATTTTCCCCTAGAAAGGTTTTCGTAATAGAACATAATTTAATAATTTGATGATAAAGCATTTTTGTCAAAATGCTTTACCTATCGATTTACATGTAATTGCAGTGTAAAATCTTATTTAGGTAAATAAATGGAAATCCAGCAATTCACTTAAATATGTAAAATAAATAGGCACTAACAGACATAGATTTAAGTTACACCAAGAATCTTGTTGGTCTCTAGCAAATTTTATAATCCCTGCTAATAAAATTACTTAATAAATCTAATAGATAAGTAATAAATGTTCGATGTCACGTAGCTAACAAAAACTGTGCGTAAATAACACAACGTTAGAAAAAAACGTAGATTAGCTGTTATTTAATTTACTTATATGTTATTTCCTATTTACAGGCAGTTCTAGCGACAGCAGCGGGCTAGAAGACAAGGTCGAGGACAAAAAGGAGGAAGAAAAGGTACAAAACACCCCTTCCGAGGAAAAGGAAGTTGTAGAAGAACAATTGAAACCGGAAGAACTGAAAACCCCGGTTGCTGACAAGACTGAATAAGTCGTAGTGTGATACTGTAGCTAAACTAATTTATTTATTTTAAGGAATTAAAGAAATAAGAAATGTAAATAAAAGAAAATTGATTCGGAAAGTTTAATAAAGGAAACTTTTGAAATTGTTGTTAAGTTTATTGAACTTGCCACTACAAAGTCTATCATCGTCCAACCCATCGCCCGCCCACGAGCACGAGTCTCCTCTCAGAATAAGAAGTCTATCATGCTAGCCCAGTGCGGATTGACAGACTTCAGATTTTCTCTAGTCTGGTCTGGTGGGAGGCTTCGGCCGTGGCTAGTTACCACCCTACTGGCAAAGCCGTGCCGCCAAGCGATTTGGCGTTGCGGTACGATGCCGGGCGAAAACCAAAGGGTTTAAGAAAAACTGTCACACCGCTTGAAGATTAGCCCGCTTCCATCTTAGACTGCATTATCACTTACCGCCAGGTGAGATCGCAGTCAAGGGCTAACTTGTATATGAATAAAAAAACTATGTACACCTTTGAGAACAATACGAAGAACTCACAATGTTTTCATCCTAGTTTGGGGGCCAGCAACTTAGCCAGGCTGCTAAGTTGCTGGCCCCCAAACTAGGATTCCCTGTGCTATGGGAAGCAAATTTTATAATTTGAAAAGAGCAACTGTTGAGTTTCCAGTCGGCCACTTCAGTAGAATTTGTTTTTCGTAACGGTGGTAGAGTCACAGATGTAGCATAAGAGACACTAGTTGCAGTTGGCGGTTATGAAATAGGTAAACTAGGTGCGAGAGAGCCACCGGCGTACGTTCGTCAGAGTTCCTGGAACTTCTTATTATGTGCTAAGGAATGCCACCAAGGCGGTTTTAGTGGGTAGAAATCCCATATAACCCGAGCGGGTATCTTCAGAAGATTTCCCCCTCGAAAAAAAAAAAAGCGTGCGTAGGAGCCGTGATTTAAAATAAATTGCAGCAACAGTGTGGCGTGCTTCATTCTTATCCTAGTTTACGCGTTTTCTGTGAGTTTAATTAGGCATATTTTATCGGATCTAGATCGGATGCAGTGCACAAGCTTAAGACAAAATAGAGCCTCTATTTTCGTCTGTGTGATTTTAATCTGTCAAGCGTCAACTTGAAAGTTAATGACAACGTCAAATACACTTGTTTAAACTTTTAGGTTAGAAATCTTTAGTATTAATTTAATCAATGAAAACCAGAAAAAATTAACTTAATTTTGGTAAAATACATTAGTTTTATTAATGAGTAATAATTTATAACAACATTTTAAAGTCAAACTGTTCAATTAAAGTGTTAAAACGTAAAATAGAGTGTACTAAACATACGTACCTTACCACTCAAGTTTTCAGCGATGAATTCAAATACGCTGAGAATTCGGGGCAGCGAAAATAGAAATACAAGAGGCAGCATCACTTTTGAGCCAGTAAACTTCTCAGATGATTATAAATGTAAGTATCAAAACACAAGCTAAAATTCTTTGATGTCATCTTACAATATTATGTTGTAATATGGTAAATATGTATATAAATATTGATATTTGTTCGTCTGTATGCACTGAATAGGTACATAAACTTGGATAGAGAACCCTTGTACACTTTGGACTTTGTCCAGACGATACCTACTGACTACTGAGAAGTAGAACCCTCACAAACCGCAAAAAAAAAGCGCGCATCATAAGTGAAGTTCACATGTATAGTACTTTTACTTCACGACGCGACATACTAGACGCGACATTACTAGAAGGATGCCCTTAAGGAAACTGGAAATGAATCTTTGCTGTTTTCAGGTGAAAACAATGAAACATTCAACAAGTTCAAAACATCAAGTGCTGAAGATCAACTGGCAATCCTGAAACAGATTCTGTGCACTATCAAAGATAACTGTGACCATGATACGGTTACTTTTCTTGTTGTTACCTACTTAAATGCTGAAATCAAACACCCAGCAAAATGTATGATCACAAGGTAGGTTGAATAATTAGGTAATTTATTTATTTTATTTATTTTATTTTACATCTAATTGAACGGCAGTGCCACTTACACAAACTAGATGATTATTATACAAATACAAAAAGAGAAAATAAAATAAAAGGTAAAGCTAGAACAAAATATGTTACAATAAAAGATTTAAATTTTGAATGTATGTACGCTGAGAGCACTGAATGATCCTGTTCATTCAACGCTCTCCGCGTACCTCAGTAACTCCTGAACCAACGATGTCCACCCGTCATTGAATGGATCCCATTGATCATTTATATCCGAGAGCGCGTTGAAGGAAGCCAATGAACGCGGTATCGGTGCCATAGATCGAGCAACAGTACGATGAAGTGGTACCACGAAAAGTTTATTCTTTCGTGGACGAAGATTATTATTTAATTTAGGTACTCGTATACGACAGAGTTGGTCATGAAGGTCTGGAGCGTCGACATCCCCTCGCAAAATTCGGCACATGATTTTTAGTTGGTCGCCAGTCCGTCTGACCTCCAAGGAGTTAAAACCCAAGCAACCTAAAAGAAATTTGGTTGGATATAGGAAGGGGTAATATCCATAGCAACGCTTATACAAGTATCTTAGGAAGGCCTTTTAAGGTAATAATGGTACTCATTCTAATCACACCTAAATTTTAGAGAATTTGCATCCCTTTCTTACTAAAGTAATTTGAAAAGGACAGAGACAGTTTGATAGTTTTATCTAGAACTGTCAAACCTCGTGACTTTTTACTGTGACAGCCATGTGAACTCTTATAAACTTTCCAGGATGAAAGGTATGCAAGCTATTTCTTTGAGGTAAAAGCTATTTCTTTAGCAAACTTTAACTACTGTATAAACTATAGTGGGAGATTTCCATTATAAGTATAGATTGTCACACTGCAAATTTTGTTATAATTGATTTATTTTGTTAATATTAGAATTGGATGAGCAGTGAAAAGGTAACAGAAAAGCTGACACAATTTTTAATTTATAATATTCTAGTATGGATGCCATTATTTACGTTTCAGATATGTAACCAAAAACAGTTATATTCAACACCAATTTTCTGCAATCCTCACTCAAGAACTAGAGTCCCTTATAAGCAAACCACATGCAAATCACAAGGGCTATTTAGATGTAGTGTGCAAAGTGGGCAGTTGCACTGAAAACTTCCCCACTGGAGCTGATGCTGTGAAGAACTTGGAAATATTGCTGGCTGGATACTTTCGAGATTGCTTAACATGTTGTATTACAACTTTGAGGTAAATGTTATAAGTATTTCAAGTTTGATCTATTTAGTTAGAGGTCATCATATTTTTTCGATAAACATATTTATTGAGAAAACTTGTTTAACAGTGATACCCAACCTCAATCACCTACAGAAAAAAATGAAATATTCAACGTAGCACATTCAACGTTAAGACTCCTTCTATACTTGATACAGAGGGTAAATGAGGACAACAAAGCAAAACTGATCTCTATGTTCAAGGAAATAAGAGCTAGTTTGAAATGCCTCATGTTTGATGGTGACGCGCCTATGGATACTAAGTCAGTATGTGGAATTCTGTATGTTTATATGTACGTTACGGAAAACGGTGCTGACTCATGGGTTAATGTGAGTATGAACTACGTATTTTAATAGCTAGTACCTACTAATTTTATCAACTAGTATCCAGGCTCCATATGAATAGCACAAAGTATTATGTCTTGTTTGAAGCAACTGATTCACAGGTAAGTTTGTTTAATCATCAATGTTTGGACTGTTTGAATGCGAGGCAATGCCCTTCATGCTCAATCCTTGATGTCTCACTACTGAGCATGGGTGTTCTATCAGAATTAGAAGGGGTTTGGTTATAGTCTATCTTGGTGGCCAAATGCGGATTGGCAGACTTCACACATCTTTAAAAACATAATGGAGAACTCTCAGGTATGCAGATTTCCTCACGATATTTTCCTTCACTGTTAAAGCAAATGAAGCAAACAATACTCATATTTAATTGCTTAAAACGCACATAACTCAAAAAAGTTGTCTAGAGGTGTGAGTCCAGAATTGAATCCTCCCAATACCTCCCAAATAGCAGGCAGACTCTTAACCACTAGTCTATCATGGCTTTTTTTACTTTAGCTAATTATGAGTTCATTTGATGAAAAACTAGTTTGACTATACATTTTCATGTATCTATAGCTTAACGTTTCAGATATTAGACACAAAGCACAGTAACCAAAGTCTCCAGGATATCTTTGAGAATGAGTCATCAAAACTGAGTCTCTACTCTGCGATAGCAACTGTGATACCCATGTCCAAGTTACACTCGCAGACTGTGAACAATGTTGCAGCCATCGTAGTTCTTACTGACAATATACTGGAAATTGGTGAAAGGTAGGTAATGAATCCTAAGGGATTACTACATATACTTGTCTTCTTGTCTTCAAACCTACTGAGTTGCTAGTGGTGACTGGTGGCCACTAAACACAACCACTAGTTTAGTTAAGCCTCTAGTCGCTGCCAGTGGTAGCTGGATATGGCTACTAACAGTTCCTACAGGATTCACATGCCGACATGGCAATCGGGGTATGAGGCGGGGGGACGCCCCACACACCCGCACGTCACCAACGCTATCCCGCACCACGATTGCCATGTCGACCTGTCACGAACTATAGGTTTGCTCACGATGTTTTCCTTAACAATTAAAGTAAGTGATCATATTATAGTGTTAATTGCTATAAAAATTCTTTTAGAAGTTCAGCCGAATCGACATTTGTCCTTGGTGTGACGCGAACATTGGTGCAAATATGCAAAGGCTTGGACCAATCCCTCGCCACAGGTTTACAACTATTGGATGGTCTGTTTGTATTCGTGTGGTCGCACCTCGAGCACTATACGGACAGCGTGCAGCATTTGACTGCTCAAGCGCTGGGCTATATTATAAAGTACTGCGCGAAACTGCAGAGAGATGGTAAGTTATTGTTACAATTTTTACGCGCCTCCATACAAACATATTACGACTATTATTCTATTTTTATTGTTGTAGGTCTAAAACTACAACTGATATCGATTTATATCTCCAATATCGATTACTGATAAGATAGGCTTGCGCTTGACGACACTCATGCCTAAGAAAAAGTAATGATAAGGTTGTTAGAGTGTGCTTGCCTAGAATATGCCTATTCACTCTTGCCGCAAAGATATTTAAGTTATCATTGTTGTTGCCTTGAAGGTGTTAAGTTGCTCTGTGGTAGAACAGTGAAGGAGGAACAAGGTTGTGAAGTTCCTGAACACACCAGTCTCAGCGTCAGCCAAAACTTCAGCCCCATCGAAACTTACATTCGTGTATTTCCAACAAAAGTTAAAAAAAAAATACACAATAGTTTTTCACTGTTTTTTTCTTCAGGCAATGAAGAAGCAATGGGCAAACTATTTGCAGCTCTCAGTTCGTTGGATCGCGGTCGCAAGAGTTTCTACGTGAGCCTCACTTACCTGACCAATGAGTTGGGAGCCGACTGCATACTGCAGAGATGGCCTGACATTGTTGGGGAGTTGCTATCCGTGTTGAGCGAACAGGCGGTGCAGGCTAGTGTAGGTATTACTTTTTTTATTCAGATACAAGTTAGCCTTTGCCTGCAATTTCACCTGGTGGTAAGTGATGATGCAGTCTGAGATGGAAGTGTGCTAACCTGGAAGGGGTATGGCAATTTTCATTGAACCCATACGCCTACACGGTATCGTACCGGAACGCTAAATCGCTTGGCGGCACGGCTTTGCCGGTAGGGTGGTAACTAGCCACGGCCGAAGCCTCCCACCAGGCAACTGTAATTGTAAAAGTGATAATCAATTATGTGAACTTAAAACTTAAAGCTACGAGGCTTCCAAACGCGCCCTGGTCTGAGAAGAAGCCCACAATTCAGTCTGACTACTTGTGTATTTCAGGCCACTACTGCCTTAGAGACTTTATTACGCAACCACGTACGTCGCGCTCGCAGTGACGTCACGCACACGCACTGGATCCAACCAATAGTACAGCACGTTGCGAAGCGGCAACTTCACTCCGCTGAACTCAACATTCTAGAGAACCTGCTCTCCTTGGCTGCGAAGCTGGACCAGGGCGTCATGGATTATATGTAGGTACCCTATGGCTGAGATCTATAGAGCGCACTTCGACTTTACTCAGACTTAAGAGACTGTTAAAACGAGACAGCGTTAATACCGTTGGTATAAATCTGTCTCGTTTTAACTGAAACTTAAGTCTAATCAAACTCAAAGTACACTCTATAGATTTCAACCTAAGATTGTTCAGGTCTTTTAGGTTTCATTTCAGGTCGCTTCGGGAGGCCGGGGCTTAATCCCAGGCACGCATTTCTAACTTTTTAGAGTTATGTGCGTTTTCAATAATAAAATATCACTTGCTTGATCAGTGAAGGAAAACATCGTGAAGGTAGGCAAGCTCGTTCCAACTTCGACCTGATCATTGCTTTCTTTAAAGTGTGAATGTCGTCAAGCACAAGCCTATTCTGCAATAAATAAATAAATGAACCTACATATCTGACAGTCCCATAATTTCTTAAAAGTGCAGGTGTATCAAATCTGCCAATCCACACTTGACCAGCATAGTGGATTAAACCCTTTCAATTTTGTCACAAATTTCAAACTCTTTATTTTACCCCCTTAGGGGTTGAATTTTCAGAAATGCTTTCGTAGCGGATATCTACGTCATAATACGAAATTTCAGCGTGATCCATCCAGTAGTTCGAGCTGTGCGTGGATAGAGCAGTCAGTCCTTATATATATTTAGATTTGAAGTTGGAATGTATGGTTTGTTTTCAGCCTACCTTACGTCAAAGATGTGTGCTCGAAACCCCCATACCAGATATACCCTGATGTGAAATGCGTGTTAATGCTAGTGAGCGTCGCGCGCAAAGCGGGGGAACTGACACAACTGGCCAGTGAGTCTGAACACAGAGAGGACAAGTGGAAGGATATCATTAGCTATGACGTGCTGAAAATGGCGGCCGTCGACTCGCGGCAAGAGGTATTTGAATTATTTCCATTTTTAAGTTTCCGTACCTCTTAGATATTTGATTGCTCAAAACGCACACAACTCTGAAAAATTAGATGTACCTGCCCGAGTCGAACCCCTAAAAGTCTAGACTTTGTTCTACTGTGTCTTACTCAAGTTTTTCATTTTTATTTTGACGTCATGGCAAATTAAAAATTCCCAAAAAAAGAAGACGATTAAACACTTTTGTGTTAAAAATGTTGGCACTATAATTTTCAGAATCGAATCTTATCTATGTCTCTGATAGTGGAGTCGCCGAAGTCGACAGAGATATTTGCTCGAGGCGAACTGGACTTTATGCTCTGGTTCATAAGATACAATATCAACGCGCAAACTCCGCACTTCCGACAACTGGTGCTCTCCGCTATGAAAAAGGTAAAGAAGTTTTGACACTGAGAATTAAGTGAACTATGGCCTAGTGGTCAAAGACGCTCAGGGCGTGATTTCCTGAGAAACGCAAGATTCGAATCCGGCCTCAACGAGTGTCTAGAAATTAAAATTGACACTTTGTGTCAATTGGTCTTTGTGTTGACACTATGTTGACAGATGTCCCATAACATTTATTTCCGGAGGAAAATTGCGAGAAAACTGCATCGATCATTACTATAATCTCAATTGTTGTGATTGGCTGAATTTATAGTATTTTGGTTGCAACAATGCATTTTAGCAAATCGTGAGTGCGCGTCAATCAATCAGAGGTGATTGCGATCGGGACATTGTATCTGTCGTTTTACCGTAATCGAGTAGCTGAGTACGCTCAAATACTACAACTACTATCAACACTAAAATGGCGAAAATCAAGATGCTTCAAAAAAAGGTCGGCAATCGCAGGTCCAGCGTGTTTAAGAGAGGTCAGTGGTCAATACCTAATAGTCAACTATTATTATTATTGCAGTTCATAAAACGTTTAGAGAACAGTTACAAAGTTCTTCTACGGGAAAATGGTCCTAAAACTCAGCCAGATAAGGATCAATATTACTTGAGGTTCGTCGAGGATTTTACGGCCTTATGTTTTGAGAGTTTAGTGAAGGGAGCCAATTATAGTAGACGCCATTGTGCTCTGCAAATTCTAGTTTGGTTGGAAAACGTGCAATTGGATGGGTATAACAGGTAAAGTTTACATTAATAACCAAAATATAACGCGTCCAAACTAAGAAAAAGAAATGTGTCCGCCATATTGTAAAGTCATAGCTTTCAATATGATCTGATTAGATAGAGTTACCAAATCTCCACTAAAAATGTTTTGATCCGAATTTAATTTAAATAATTTAATTATTCCAGCTATGTCTGCATCATTCTCAGAATAGTCTTCATCTACAATCCACATGATCATAACAGCTGCTTTACCATATACAAATAGAACACTTATATACCTATACACCTATTTACTTGTGTGTCAAAGTATTTGTGATTTTGCGCTCAGCTCAAAAATTTATATCTGAAAAGCCTAAAATAACACCAAATAAATCCCTATTTGCTTCTGAACCTCTTCAAATGAAATTTTCTTTGTAAAGTTAAAACAAATACATAATTTTAGGGTATGGACAGAAGAGCAGGTGGAAACACTCTTATACCATCTCGGAGACAGCTATGAGATCAATAAGGGGCTTGCATTAGATCTGCTCACTCGATGTCCACACCAATTATTGAAGGTAATAATCAAAAATCTAAATCTATCCATATTATAAAATGACATTGAGTTGACTAACTGACTAATCCATCAACGCACAGCTCAAACTCGGATTGGGCTGAAATTTGACATACAGATAGCTATAACTCGTGCGCATTAACATGGCACCTGGCTCGAAAACAATCCCTCCTCCCACTTCCCCGCGCGATGTCCCGCTCTCGCCGAGCCGCCGCGCCGTGCGAGACCAGTAGCGGCACGGCGAGAGCGGGGCATCGTGCGGGGAAGTGGGAGGAGGGATTGTTTTCGAGCCAGGTGCCATGTTAATGCGCACGGGTAATATTATGACGTACACATCCGCTAAGAAAGAATGTTTGAAGATTCGACCACTAAGGAGGCAAAATAAGGTTTTGAAATTAAGGGCAGTTCCTTAGTTTCGGGGTATATGGGGTAAAGTGGAGTATCTTACCAGTTCTTCTCAGTAGAATCTGCTTTCCGAACTGTTAAAGCTTACGTAATACGGTAATATTCTCTCGACTGATCGCACAATTTTCAGGATAAAAAGTACACAACAAGTTTGGAACTGGAAGATGTCTTGGTAGAAGCGTCATCTGTCAAACCGACGGACTGTGTGACTGCGGTGTATAAACTAAAACTACTTAGGAGCAGACTACCCGAGAACATAGCACAGGGAATTGACAGGTGAGAAATAGAATACCACCGCTGACCTCCACCAATATAATTATTTACGCTGGATTTGCGATTGCCGTCCTGTTTTTGAAGCAACTTGATTATCGCCATTTTGGCGCTGATAGCAGCAGTGAACTTACTCGGAATTAAATGTTAGTGTAAGAGACATTGATGCCTGAGACACCTGGTAATAAGTAATGATATAAGCTAAAATGGAAGCGAGCTAATCTGCAAGGGGTATTGCAGTTCTCATTAAACCTATACTCCTTTTTCACCAATCGATAGATATGTTTTTTTTTTTAATTCTGATACAAGTTCAATGTTTGATGTTCAAGATTATAGACCACCAGAGGACGCTGGAGTTCTACGTGAATTTAAATAAAATGTCTTATTTTCAGCACAATAGCTAACAAAGTAAAGTTTGCCCTGCTGAGCACATTACTGACGGAAGCTCAGAAGCAGCTTGCTGTATGTGAGCAGAGTATAGTGTATGGCGCTAGAAATGCGCCCATGTACGGTGTACTGCATTGTATTGGGCACGCTCTAGTTCCGATCAGCCCTTTGTGAGTATTTTATATCTGCTATTTTGTGTAAAGTTATAGTATTTAGGGTTGCATTGAAGTCTTGTCTGTCCGCGTGTCACAGGTCACTAGATGGTAGATGATATGAGTTACAAGCCTGTGTAAAATGTTGACTCAAAACCGATAGTTAAATTCTTTTTCAGGGGCGTTCCCATACATGAAAAAAGAGCCGAAAATATTTTTTCCCGTAACCCAGCATGTGGAGTATCATTGTTTAGAACTCATTGAGCTGAATACGGTCTCCGTTTGTCTGTATGTATATCTGTCTATAAGTGGGCTGTATAACAAGTAACAACAAATAATAAAAATTGCAAAATGGCTGTTCTGCAAATTAAAAAAATTAAAACGCACAAATAGTGCTATATCTTGTATTATGCTACAGACCCCAAATAGTGCTATATCTTGTATTATGCTACAGAACCCTTGCGTGTGCGAATCCGACTCGCTCTTGACCGATTTAGTTATTGCAGCGGAATCTGCCCGGCTAGTTTATCAGCCATCATACAAAGCTTGGTGACGACTTGCATGCAAGTGTGCTCATGTGCGGGCTCGGTATTGTCTAGTGCGGCGCCGGAGGGACTCCTGCCCGACGTCACTCCTCACTCTGCCACGTGTGACTCCACCGGAGGGTGAGTGTGCAATAAGTTTATAGCTCGTTCACACAGCCTGCGTAAGCGTGGCATAAGCGTAGACGTAGCGCGTACCATTGCGTTGTAATGTATAGAACTGTATGAAACATGGCACACCGCTTGCGTAAAGCGTGGACGTATGCGTTACCCGGTGTATTAGGGGTTTACGCGCGTCACTACGCACGTGTCACGTGTACGCAATTGGTTTGGATCGGCCTTTAAACAAGAACTCTTTGACCTGGTTCCTCCTTCACCTTTCTACCATCCTACTGCAAGGCATCGTCAAGGCCTGCATCCGTACGTAGTCGAAATTCCTCGGACACGTATGAAGCGATTTCCTTCCTCGTTTCTAATCCGAACCGCTAGCATATGGAACGCCATTCCGGCATCAGTTTTCCCTTCCACTTTTAATATGGATACCTTCAAGTCAAAAGTGAATAGGCAATAGCATATATTATGTGATCTTTGTCGGAAAGTAGTAGTTGTAATATGTTCTTTGGTTGGAAATATCATTCAACTGACGATTCTGGTGTCAGCTCTAGTGTTTCTCGCTTGGTAGCTCAAGACCGGTGGCGGCGTCTTGGTATCCCAGTGAGATATTGGCCTAAGGGTGAATTTTTAAAATTAGCTAAACTTTTGCAGTTACATACGTCTGGAGGACGGTAGAGAAGTGACGGCACAAATGGTTCTACTCTGCGCGTGGAGATCAGTCAAAGAGGTAGGTAAACGTTTGCATTTTCCAAAAATATATTAATTTACTTCCAAACTCATAATATGCTTTTTATTCATATAAGTACATTTAAATTAAAAGATAGCCGCGAGTTCGTCCGCATGGATTTATGCATTTTCTTTAAAAGAAACGGCCAAATGCGAGTCTGAGACGGACGAACGAAGGGATCCGTACCATTGTACCATCGTACAAGAAATAATACTTTATTTTATTTTATAATCCACCCATTTTGAATTTATTATTATTTGTTGTTATAATGGTAACAGACATACACAATCCATGAAAATTTTAACTCTACCTATTACGGTTCATGAGATACAGTCCACTGACAGACAGACAGACGGACAGCGAAGGACAATTTGGTCCCATTGGCACGCATCGGGTACAGAACCCTAAAAAGTTGTATAAATTATTCATAGTATCTACTTTAAACCTCTCAGGTATCCTTAATCCTCAGTACGATAGTGAATCAAATTCTCCAGCACGATGAGTTGGAACCCGCAAGCCTCAGGTACAGCCTCGTCAAGTGTATAGGGGAGCAGTTCACGTCGCTGCTGACTGAGACCAAACACAGAGGTGCTTTCGAGCAAGTCTATGTTGGATTTACTAGGCTTTTGACCAGGTATTGTAATAAAAATTGTTCAGTTTTTTCTTCAATCACACCAAACAGAAGATGATGCAGCCTAAGTTGGAGCATGCCTGCCCCTAAGATATCAACTGTTCTTTTTTTTCACTTGATTGGTGGCTTATTGTAGTGCCAACCCAGCACAGTGCACTTCGCCAGTGTCGAGTAGCTTGAGGGGGGCAGGTAACTAAGGTTATTTTTAAAAATTGATCCGAATTTTCAAAAATAATATAAAATTATTAATTTATCTGATGAAAGTAGTTTAATAAATCGATATTTGGCTCATTCAATGTCATACGAGCTGTTGCTAGGAGGCCAACAAGAGGGAACTCGCATGGTCTCCCTCTGAGATTCGGAATGATTATTGCATATTTTCGGTGTTTAGATTGTGAACTGGATACTTAGATCCAAGCGGACAAAATTGCGGGCATCATGTATGTGTTTTATGTAATAGGTATTAGAAGGATTATAAAAATTATTAATTAAGAAACTAAGAAGGATATAATTATAAAATTTCTCAAGTTAGAAGCTTAATCAAATACTAAATTGAGGTCATTTTTAGTCTATGGCGAAATCCAAATCCGGAATTCAACGAGTTGCCAAAAATCTGGCTCTCTGAGCTGATGCTGGCCATCGAGAGCGGCGACTCCAACGCCAGGCTGTGCGCCACCCGCCGCAGCGCGGGCCTGCCCTTTATGATACAGGTTCCATTCTATTTTGATACTTTTCTTATGTATTATTTACGTTTCTATACACATGAATTTATACTTATATCTTTATTTATATTATGCGAAAGTGAGACTGTCTGCTAGCTTTTCACGGCCCAACAGTTGTACCGATTTTAATGGGTACAGAAATAGCTTGCATCCCGGAAATTATATAACCAACTTTTTATCCTAGAAAATCAGAGTTCCCACAGGATTTTTAAAAATCTTAAATCCACGCAGACAAAGTTGTGGGCATTATATTAATTTAAGATCAAGGAGCTTTAAGATCTCTTACGTTATTGTGGTTCGACTTTCGACGCTCGAATTCTATAATTCAAATTATATAAAAATAAATTAGTCGTATTTTCTGAAAAACGTTTCAGGCCATGAATTGAGATAAAAAAGAAAAAGAAAACAAGAAATATCCATCCTGGTTATTTCCTTTGCGATGCAACATGTCAGTTTACTGTAATCGCCTAGTTGTTGTATAGTATTTCATCTTTGACTTGATTGTGCGTTGGAAAGTTTCTCAGAAAAAAAAAAATACTTCGAATAAAACTTTGTCCTGTATTTTTTTCAAGTGAAACTTTCCCTTCCAGGCCCTAGTAATAACAGAGTTGCAAGTGAAAGTCAATACAAAAAGTTTTGATTCATGTATGACCACTTTACTACGTCTCGCGCGACACTCCCACTGTAAAGAGACGCGCTGCCACTGCCTCAACATCCTGCGAGCTTTATATCGCAATTCTCAACTTGATGAAATAGTTGGTACATTTGTTGGTGAAGGACTTATGGTGGCTCTCTTGGGCTTCGAGAGCGGGACTTGGATTGTAAGTATATTAAAACATAGAACTTCACCAAGGGTTCCGTTGCTCAATGAAAATACTAATCATTTGTTCATGAACACATTTTTATTATTTTTGTGATGTAACCACAAATTCATGGTATTCGGTTTTTTTCCTTTACTTGTGCTATAAGACCTACCTACCTGCCAAATTTCATGATTCTAGGTCAACGGAAAGTACCTACCCTATATAGGTTTTATTGACAGACACGACAGATCGACAGACGGACAACAAAGTGATCCTATAAGGGTTCTACGGAACCCTAAAAAACGAGCAAACAATCAGGTGAGAATTGTCAATGGAAAATTGTTGGTGCAATTGGTCATTTTTTCCAGGAGCGTAATTCAGCAACGCTACTATTCAGCGCGCTGATGGTGCGGATATTCGGCGTGCAGCGCTCCAAGGACTCGGAGAACCTGTGCGTCCGGAACCGCATGACGGGCCGGATATTCTTCCTCAGATACCCACAGCTTTACGACTTTATGCTTGTGAGTGATATTTGCAATATCTAAATATACAGGTGTAACCAGAATTCTAGCAAAAACGAATAGTACTGATGAAGACACCATAAAAAAAATTAAAAAATCCTTGTTTTTTTAAAAGTTCACAATATATTCAAATAAAACATCTGACTGACGCTAAAGGTCAACGAACGTTCCATAAATAGGTCACTCGAAATTAATGCCGCGTTGTAGGTGCGGCGTTGACCCGAGTTATGTAAGCTATACATGATTTTTTTTTTACGATATCTTATCAGTAATCATCAGTACTATTACCTGTCTTCGTTGTTGCTAGCGTTCTGGTTACATCCTGTATAATACAGTGTTAGGATACATGCT
Source organism: Maniola jurtina (assembly GCF_905333055.1). Lineage (NCBI taxonomy): Eukaryota > Metazoa > Arthropoda > Insecta > Lepidoptera > Nymphalidae > Maniola > Maniola jurtina. The sequence continues at coordinate 13,408,734 of NC_060044.1, forward strand.
AGCAACAACGTCAACCACAGATTAATAATTACAAAACTTACTAATATTATTATTGTAATTATTAATTACTTAATATTAATATTATTAATTAATAATATTAATTAATAATTACAAACTTATTAAACACATTGCATTACTTTCATTATTGTTTTTCTGGTTTTATTATTTTCCAGGACAAATTAAAGGAAGTAAGCGAGAATGGCAAAGAGCAGTTACTACATCCATCGTTGTATCCAATTTTATTGTTACTGGCCAGGTTGTACCCCTCCTCGCTGGAAGGGACCGTCTCCAATTTAAAGGTACAGATACTCACTAACTACAGTGAATTTAGTGTACATGTACAAACCCAAGTAAAATTAAGAAGAAGAGTAGAAGTTAGGTTAGTGTATTATAATGTATGTGTTAATGTATTAGTTTATATTAGTAAAGTATTATATTTGAGTAAGCATTACCTATAGATAAGTTAAGGGCGTGCCCTTAATCCTTTATGAGCGCTAACTCCCCAACAAACTGCTGTGCAGTATGGCGAGATGTAAATTATAAGTAATTCGTGTACCTAACACAAGCTTTACGCTTAGTTGGAGGGAGAGAAAACGCCCCAGAGTTCTCCATAATGTTCTCAGAGGAGTGTGTATTCCGCCAATCCACTCTGGGCCAGCGTGGTGAACTGTAGCCAATCCCTTCTCACTGAGAGGCAACCCGTGCTCAGCCAGTGATGGGTTGATGATGATGATAAATATAAATTTTTATACTGTACATACAGTATATGTAAACTCACGTAAAGTATGTATAAAACGTGCATCTGTGTGCACAGTTGGCGACGTTCGTGCCTCTCGTGGTGTCGTGCGCGCACGCGGCCACGCTGCACACGCGGCGCCTGGCCGCCAACGCCGTTTCGCCACTCGTGCCGCCCGATTTGTAAGTTTCTGATATCATGCCCATGACTCGCTTATGTCCGCGATTTCGTCGGTGGACTACACGAATTTCAAGCCCCGCTAAGTCCAAGGGATAAAATTATCCCTTAGGGTTGAATTTTCAAAAATCCTTACTTAGCTGATGTCTACGTCATAATAGCTATCTGCATGCCAAATTTCAGCCCAATCCGTCCAGTGGAGTAAGCTGTGTGTCGATAGACCAGCCAGTCACCTTTTCCTTTTATGTTGATGATGTCCGCGGCTTCGTCCGCGTGGATTTAAGTTTTTATGATTATGTTGAACTATTTGACACTATCTTCAGGGTGCAAAATACCTCTGTACCAAATTTCATCAAAATCGGTTAAATGAAAAAGCTAGCAGGTAGACAGCCAAACTTCCCTTGGCTGTCGGATCTTCCACGATTTAATAAACATGAGTTATACACACTAACACACACACTCACAGTTTTATACACATGAGTTTTCATGATTCTTATTCCATGATATTTCGTAGGTCTTATTAGATTGAGTGTTTTTTAACTGTACAACATTTTACCAAAGATCACGTGGTACATCACGACGTCATCACAAATTCAATATGGTCGACACGCTTCAAAATAATCGTTGATTGTTTCAGATACGTATCCCACATAGAGAGTATGCTACAATTATTATGCGATGAAAACATCAGAAGAAATTTTTGCCATGGCATTCTATTACAGGTGAGCCTCTCTATGCACAGCATTCCCCATTGCTGAAGGTAGTGATCCCCTTTCCACGTACGATTCGACTGAAAGTAATATATTTTTTTGTTAACCCTTGTCTGTGATCTCACCTGTTGGTAAGTGATGATGCAGTCTATAGTGTAAACGGGCTAACTTGAAAGGGATACGGCAGTTTCATTAAACCTATCTCTAATCGGTGTCTACACGGCATCGTACCGGAACGCTAAATCGCTTGGCGATACAGCTTTGCCGGTAGGGTGGTAACTAACCTCGGGCGAGGCCTCCCACCAGACCAGATCAGAGACAATTTAAAAATTATAATTTCCCAAATTGCTCCTGCCAAGAATCTGAGAGCTCCCGCTTATAAGAGGTTGGTGACATTATAAAAATGATAACATTAATTTTTCAGGTCTTAAAATTACTAAACTCTCGTCCCGAAAATCTCATAATAGATCGTGAAATGCTAACACGCTTGGCCGATCTGTTTAGAAAATCAATTTGGATATTGAAACAGTGTTCAGATGATCTCCCTTGCTATGTGATAGCCGATGAGTATATCAAAATTATCAGTGTACTTATGAAAAGGTAAAAATTTTAGTCAAAAAGGGTATTTTAAGTAAAACTTTTAAGTAAAACTTCCTTGAGAGTAACTCAGATCTCAGATTGTAAAGTTATAACACACTTTTCGTTGTAGGTTTGACTCGCTTCTCAACGTCACATTTATAGTTGAAATTCAAGAATATTTAAATGATTTATTATTTAACAGTAATAAATTCAATATGAACCCCGGAAAGGAACTGTGTTTAGCAAACGCTACATACTTGTATCTAATAATTCTGAATATACACAACAAAATAGATGAAACACGTCGATTTGTGTATAAATGTCTTTCCCATGACATCTACGAAGTTGTTTTAGCAGTTCTAGACTATTTGCTACTACTTAACGGAAAACTAGAAATCGAAAATACTTTTCAACAACATTTGTACGAAATTTTAAAGAAAAATAATGTAAAATCTCAAGGAAACTCTAAATATGAAAAAAATGATGTAAAGTATACCACAGAGGACACAAATTTTGAAACATTACAGGAAAATGTATTAAATACTCTTAGAAAAGACTCAAAATACATAGATATATTATGTGATATACTAAAAAGTAGCAAATATTTGGAATGTACTCAAAAATGTTTGAGATTGATAACATTAGAACCGGACACGCAAATACATTTTATAAAGGCAAAAGAAAGTACAAATAAAGAAATCATAAATTTCGAAAATACTGACGATACTATAATGGATAAATTAATTTATTATATCGAAAATGAACACGAAAACTTGACTCATATTTTCTTAGCAAGTCTGTGTGAGTTTTTAACGCGGAAGTTAAAGGAAAATGGAGTTAAGTGTATAAGGATATTGAATGTATTAAGGGTCATTTTCGCGTGCAGTCTATCTGATAATAGTTGTGATACGCGAAGCGTTGTGGTGGAGTTTTTGGAAAATAACTTAAAACTGCTTTGGAATTTGGATTTAGAAAAATTAAGTGAAGAGGATCAATGTAAGTTTAAAGTTATCCAAGCTTTAATAAATAATTATGATTGATTTATCTGTAATCTATCGATAAGTCACTAACAGCCGAAATGAATATAAATAATCAATTATATCTGTGAGCTGTAAGAATCCTTGCACCATCCTGAGGACTGTGGTTTTTGTGGCACTGAATGTAACAAAAATAATGTCATGTAAATTCGTTAAGATTAACTAATACGATAAACGAACTGGCTACGACTTATTTGAAACAAATATGGCACCAATTTCACTTTTTTAGGGTTCCGTACCTCAAAAGGAAAAACAGAATATAAGAATCATGAAATTTGGAAGGTAGGTAGTCCTTATAGCACAAGTAAAGGAAAAAAATCCAAAAAAAATGTGGTTACATTACAGAAAAAATCAAAATATGTTCACGAAAAAATTAATTTGATACATATCACATTAATTTGCAGTGATCTACATAAGTGTTAGTATAAGTGTGCGTTACGTATATCTTATACGATGGTACAGAACCCTTCGCGTGCGAGTCCGACTCGCAGTTGAAAGGTTTTTAAGTTTTTATTACTACTTGTTTATAATTTTCCAGTCGAATTCGAAGCAACATTATGTGCCACTGTGGTCACAACACTCGAAGACGACGATGAGTCGATCCGCACGCGATCATCACACATCATCACGCACCTATCACCATCACCATCACATCACTATCACGTGATAGCGAGCAAGGCGGCGGACATTTTCCTGGGAATGGTGCAACATGATCGGAAGCACGCTGTGGCGTTGCTAACTTTAATCGCACTGTTGGATTTCAAGGCTGAAGTCTGTATGAACGACGAAATTAATGATGAGGTATAGTTTATACTTATTTACTTGACGGAAGTCCATGATATACAAAGAATCAAAGCTTAATTTTCTATAATCCACTAAAGAAGGTATGGTACAACATGCAGCATGCGACATGCACCGCCCGCCCTCCCACTGCTAAGAATGCAGGAAAAGCCAGCCACCAAGCAAGCACCACACAACACCACATAAACCCACCAAAACACACTCGAAGCACGTGGTGGAATTTCCTTTTTAGCGGATTATATCAAATTAAGCTTTTCATTCCTTGTATAATTTATACTTTTTTCATTCAGATACAAGTTAGCCCTTGACTGCAATCTTACCTAGTGGTAAGTGAAGCAGTCTAAGATGGAAGCGGGCTAACCTGGAAGGGGTATGGCAGTTCTTATTAAACTCATACCCCTTTGGTTTCTGTTTTCATCGTACGATGCCGCGTAAAAACCAAAGGGGTATGAGTTTATTTTTTATGCGGGACACTAAATCGCTTTGCAGCACGGTAGGGTGGTAACTAGCCACGGCCGAAGCCTCCCACCAAACCAGAAATTTAGAAATTATAAAATTCTAAAGTGTGGATTACTTGAGATGTGAATTCAGTGTGTTAAAATCTTTATTTGTTTCCGCCAGTGTCGGGTCTTCGATCAAAACGAAAGGTACAATATCAACCTCGAAGAAACAATATGGACCCGCGCCTGCGCCGACCGCATCAAGGAAATGTATAATATAGATACAAAAACAAACATTCATAGCATCATTACTGATCCTGTATACAGACAGACGTATGAAAAGCTGTGTGGTGATCATATTAAGGCATATAGAATGTTAAACAGTGGTGTAGAAAATAGAATTGAAATTAATCCTAAAGTTGAATTTTTTTATAAAAGGTTGATTAGTTTACAACACAATGGCAAAAATGTAATATGCCAAAATTAAAATTGTGGCGTTTTGCAATAGTGAAAGCTCATTTACGCAAAATACCAAACAAGCATAGCGCCCGAAGCGCAAAATGTCAAAATTGAAATGTTTGGAATGACGCTTAAATATAAAATACTAAGTAAGACTTCTTTAAGGGTATGTGGTCTGGTCTGTACCCATAAATTTTAAGAGAACCTTATATTTTTTATAGTTTAGTTTATATTGTTTTATATCTATTCCAATTATACAATTAGATAATACTGTAAATATAAAATGTATTTACTAAAAGTATTACATTTTATTGTAAAACATAGTTAGATGAATTTTATGTAGTCATGTGTAAATAAAAAATTATCTCTCTTTAAATTTTTTATTGATAAATAAATGACTTTTAAATGAAATAGTATTTTATTGAATACATACACACAATTCCTAAATCTTTGCAAAAAATTGTATGATCCAGACATTAAGGTGGCAGTTTGAATCATTTTAACTTTATTTTTCAAATTGAAAGTTTTCTTTAGTCTATAAATATTATGTATTAATATCTATGGTTTTCTTCTACAAATTTATTCTTCAGATTATAATTTAGCTATTGAAAATTCTCAAATTAACAAAAGAATACGTCATAATATTAGCAAATATTCTCTTTGTTAAATGCAAACAATAAATTCCATAAAACGGAAACGTAGTTTTTGTGACATAGGTACTCTTACCTACCTAATCAGTCATAACAATCAATGGATGGTCCCAGAGAATGACAAATATTTTGCCAGTGTGTTAGGAAACAAGTCCTCTGCAGAGGCTTACTGCCTTTTGCCGCCTTGGTTTGACAGCTGCTACAGTTCATAGAGTAGGATGTACATAGCACGTAGATAGCTACACTTGTCTAACTTTATTTTATTCTGCGATCTCACCTGGTGGTAAATGATAATGCAGTTTAAGGTGGAAGCAGGCTAACTTCGTAAGGGTATGGCAGTTTGATTAAACCCCTATCGATTTCTACGTGGCGTCGTACGGAGCACTAAATCGCTTAGCGGTACGGCTTTGCCGGTAGGGTGGTAACTAGCCATCCACCAGACAAACTACAAATAACAACAAATTAATTTAGTTTCACAATAATATATTCATTATTCATCCATATCGTATTCTACCATTCGCTTTTTATAAACACTCAATTTAGCACTATACAATATTTACACACAAATCTGTCAATCCTCATATAAGTTTATTCCTTCGTATCCTATACACCTCTTTGGCAGTCTGACTGTTTTTGAACCTCATCTCGCTCTTTTTCTCCTTAAATTTCATCTCGCTCACACTCGCCCCCGTTAACTTATCAGTCTTTTTGTATTTCTCCATTTTCGACCTTATTCCCTGCTCCGAGGGTTCAACATCGTCACTTTCGTTAAACAAGTCTTTGACGGATACTAATCTATGTGAATTGCCTACTCTTAGTAACTTTTTTAATCCTCTGGAAGATTTTTGTTCTACAAGACCTAAGATACCCCAGTCGTCTGATTTGTGTCCATCCATGCAAGATTCTAGATGCCAAGCGGCATTTCTTACTTCTAAACGTAACCTTTCACATTCCTCGTAACTAACATTCCTGCTGACATTCAGGGCTTGTTCTAGAGGGTTAACTACGTACAAGGGATGGGAATTAGGTTTCCGAATAGGTTTTCCTTCGTTAAGGGATATGGCTTTGTCTTGGAAATCAAACTGTGAGTAAAACTCAAAGAATTTGAAGAGTAATGTTTGTAAGTCGTCGTCGTTTTGTGCGTAGGACTCTGAAGGTAGTCTGTCGAGGTCTCGCAGAAACGTGCAGTTGAGGTTCTCTTCAGCTATTCTTATGTCGTCTTTGCCTGTAAGAAAATAAATATAACTGTTTTAAAATATTGTTTTGGATTCCATACATTTTTATAATGTTAATTAATTTGTTAATAAATTTTGATAGTGATAACAAAGTCCACTCTAAAATCACATAGATGGTAAATATTATACTAACGGTGTTCTGGTTTATCAATAGGTGAAATGGTAAGAATAGGCCTGAGTTAGTTTAGACCAGACCAGTCTGTATTACTTTAGTCATAAAAGATAACCATTTTTAATTTAATAGTATTTGAACTGAGTGATTTTTAATTTTTTATAATAAATGCAGTAGAATGATTCTAAGTATACATATAACTGATATGCGGGATGTTGGTCCAGTCTGTACGGATGTTCTTTTGGTGGTGCGGAATGATAACCCTGACCCATGTCGCACCCTTGAAAAGGCTTGTCTAACTGTGAACACAAATAAGCTTATAATGTTAGGGGTGCCTTACCAGCTAAATCAACCAGGTGTTTCAAAGTCGGCAGCACGGGCCCATGGTCCTTCTGCTGCAGGAAGAACAGCACCAGCAGCGTTAGCGGGAAGTTGGTGAGCCAACGCCCCGGGTGCGCGTTGGTCAGCCCGACGGCGCGCGCCCAGCACCGCACGACGCACGTCAACGGACGCACTCGCGGGTCCAACGAGCCCAGCTGCCAGAGAAGCTCCGACATGTACACCCCCGACCTACGACAGTGCCACCAGTGAGAGCGGGCAGTTGGTGAGCCAACGCTCAGTCAATTTTTCTAAGTTACGCTGATATACCTGCGCAGAAAACTAATTTTTGAATGGCGCGAAAATATCTCAGCTTAGTTGCCTATGCGCCATATTTGTACGCGCGAATTACGAGCGAGATAGTACGAGTCTCTGTTGTTCCCATGTTTAAAATCTTAACGCCAAGCAATAAGATCTATATTTGATTGTTATAGATTGGGTTTTCAATGGCGTTAGGTTGCGTTTTACTGCGCAAACGAATGCTGATGCGAATTATAAAAGTGGTACCTAGTACTGTACTTACGTATTGTTACAGCACAGATCGCAATCAACATCAACCAAATCGTGTGAGTACTTCACAATAGGAACTCTGGCATTGAGTATCTTCTGCACTCGAGAGGCGCCGGGCACTCGCATCTCTAACAAAGCACCAACTAGCTCCATGTGTCTCTGCCAGGGACTTCGCCCGCCTTCGGATTTCTTCTCTTGATATACTAGCCGATGGTTTGGTGATGTCTGGAATAAATAAAATTGTTGTTGACTACCTGGATGTATACAGTTATAAAAATTTAAAAAAATGGTCTAGAAATCTTGGAGATATTCATATCCATAACCTAAAAAAGATTGAATAGGCATCATTGATTTTTACTAAGCATGACTTGCTAAGCATCAGCCTATATCTCAATAAAAAATAATGAAGTATTAAATAAATAAGGGCTGTGATAGGGCGTAAGATATTTATTCACATATTCAATCTCCAAACTAAAATAGCAGGTATAAATGTGCTGTTACCTATCCCATACATAATGTTTCAGCTAGAAAAGGATAGCACTAAATTTTGTCCTGTTAATTTAGTTTTACAGATTGTGTATAACAGCATTACACACTATAAAATAGATATATCAAAATCACTTACCATATTATCATTCAAAGTGTTAGTAAGAACTAGATCAAGATCACATCCCATCTTTCCAAATCCATTGACAGATGAACCAAAAGGTTGTACTTTAATGTTTGCATATAGACTGCTAAATATAATTTCCAACTGAAACATGACAACAACATTCATAGTCATTGACATTATAGTAAAAGACATTGGTCATAAAATTTAATAAGCACATGTAATAATTTTATTAAAGTAAATAAATTTGATACTTGATAGCTATCTATGAATATGACCCAAATAAGTATTTTTTTTTTTTTATAAAAGAATATTAGCCATGTTAGATGACTAATATTCCCCTTTCCTCTCCAGTATGTATATAACATATCTACTTCTTTTTTCTGTATGTAATATCACTGAAAACAAATAATTACCTGTCTAGCAACCATGTATCTCAGCCTCACTCCTATATCATTCAACACAGTTCTATCATACAGCATCTGTATTTGGTCTGAGACTGTCTCACAATTCAACAGCTCCTCAAATAACACTTCTTCATTGACTCTCAAACTACCATCTTTGACTGCCAGTTCTTTTACACTCTGTGGATATTTCTCTTTGACGCCTGTGGTAGCTCGGAACCAGAGGAAAGGTGACTGTACTCCCATAACATCAAGGTCTTTTTGGTGTGAACTACATGACTGTAATATGTCTTTTAGGTTTTCTTCTGTACTAAATTCTATGAGCATAAAATGCTGTAAATAAAACATTATCTTCACATATGAGCACATGTTATAACTTACAACAACAATCTTTAAGATAAGTTTTAGATCTCACCTCTCCTCCAGAATTCTTATAATGATGAATGTCATCAATAGACGCATATTTAGAACAATATCCATACAATTCGTTAAACGAGGACTCTGAATTCACTTGAACTACGAGGCTTCGGCGCGCCTCCGCTCTTCTTTGAGCCACAATCTCATCAAAACTAATAAATTTCCGTGATACATCTGAAAATGAAACATAACCTATAAAATGTTATTCAACAATTATATTACTTGATGAAAACATGTATTTACCCGACTTTTTTCTATGAAATATATATTTACTGAAGCTATTGTTGAATGCCTTCCTTAACAAATACACTTTTCCTGTCTGCAATAACACAGACATTTTTAATTTTTAGGGAAAAAGTTGAGTGAATTTGTAAAAAACATAACATGTCAAATTGTCAAATGACAAAATGACATAGGAATTTGGATTGGATTGACACTTGTACTACCAAAAGTTGACAGCTGAGTTTGAGTTCAAAAAGTAGGTACAATGCTTTTACAACAAGAACGAAAATATTTTCGAGAAATTATATGCAGTAAATCAGAATTAATCTCAACTCAACCTCCTTAAATTTGTGTATTTCAATACAATAAATATTGTTTATATAAATAAAAGCGTTTAAATTAGTTATTACCATTACCTACAGTTTTATCTTGTTTCTGGTTTTAGGTCATTCGGTTCAATGGCTCAATTTAAACTTGAAATGAGAAACTGAAATGTCAACAAACTTAACTTTATTTAGGTTATTTTTATACCAAAACATTGTGATCAGTGATTTCAATTCAATAAAAATATGAATTAAATATTATTAGAGTAGCTTTGTTCAAAGTAACAAAAATGACGACCAGGCTTTTGGGGCGGATGCTTCTTCCAATAATTATAAATACACGAATAAAACCAGCAAACCTCGTACGAGGCAGTGTAAGAGTGGTTTCTACTTCTGTAAACTTTATATCAGTTAGAAACTATGCTAAAAGTAAAGACCGAGGGAAGGACAAGAAAAGTAAAGGGGGAGGAAAAGTGGAGATCAATCCCACAATCATGTCAGAGTTAGTGGCTGTGGAGAAGCTCAAAGAAAGATGTCAGAGTGCCATTGAAAATATGAAAGAAGATTTTGCTAAAAACCTTTCTCTACGGTCGACGACCGGCGCTATAGACTCATTACCAATTAAATATGATGGCAAAGAATATGAGCTGCAAGAACTAGCACAAATAGTTAGAAAGAACCCTAAAACTATTGTTATAAACTTTGCCTCCTTCCCACAAGTAATACCAGATGTTTTAAAGGCAATTTACAATTCTGGGCTGAATTTAAATCCACAACAAGATGGCACAACTTTGTATGTCCCTGTACCTAAAGTTACAAAGGAGCACAGAGAGGCGTTAGCAAAAAATGCTAAAGCTCTATACATCAAATGCAGAGACACAGTCAAAGACATTCAGAATGAGTATATCAAGAAGAATAAAAAGCAAACTGGTGTCTCGGAAGATTTAGTTTTTAATGTAAATAAACAAATAACAGCGCTATGTGAACAGTACTTGGAGGAAGCAAAAAATATCTACAATGCTAAGCATGATGAACTGTTGGGGAAATAATTGTACATACTTTTGCATTTATTGTAATTAATTTTTGTGTTCAGCAATTTAGATCTATAATAAATTAGAGCTTTATATTAAATTCGTTTTTATTTCTACTTGATAAGAATTTTCATAGAAATGGTCTGGATTCCTTTTATGTGGAAGAGCTCAATTTTCACAGACCCTAGGCATTTAGACTAGTCTGCTGTCCAATATTTAAAAAGCATTCAATTGTAAATAAAAACTGACAAATAATCTATAAACCTACAATATTATCATTATATTAGAAACATGGTTAATAGGATAATTGATAACTGCAGAAGAGCTAGAAAAGATAGTGTAGTTTTGAGTCTTGCTTGGTCCTCAGTAATAATTTAGATTTTAGGGCTTTAAACTGTCCCACAATTGAACAAAGGAGTCCTTGTGTTAAAACGTTTTAACTAATTATTTTCTTTGTCTGTCTGTCTGTTTGTCTTTGTTTGTTTTTTTGGCTGTATAGAACGTTGCCTTAAATTCCATATACATGCAGTCTGACAGTGACATAAATTGCTCCTTGTTTATTGTTACTTGTTTTTGACTTTGACATTTTAACTGTCACAACAATTAACAAGGCGCTAGGCTTGATTTGTATACAGATTTGTTTGTTATTTTTCTAGTATTCGTCAAAAAAATGGATGAACGCAACTTGAAACGCACGACTTCCTATGACAGAGTGATGCCCCGCGTGTACAATAGATCACATCCAAGTGCTAAGGCTAATTCAAAAGTAACGCGCCACGAAACTTCTTCCTCACGGATTGGCGCGAAAGCGAGTTCTTCAAACTTAAGTTCTAGTGTTTTTAGGGAGTTACCTTTAGTTTTAAGTGGTTATGAGCCTGAGAAGCCTATAGATAGGCCTAAAGCTCCCAAATATGTTATTAAACCGAGGAGAACTGTTAAGTCGCAGGACCCGGGAAAATCTCCTCTAGTGCCTGGTAGAAATCGTCAGGGAAGTGAAAATAATCGTGATATTCGCGTTCGTAGCTCTGCTCCTTGTGTAACAGACTTTGAGCCTGGGGGCTGGTCGGACTCTCATTTTAGGCAGTGTTATTCCAGTAGGTCTCATACAAGACTAAAAGAATTGAAGGTATAGTAAAAATCATATAAAGATGTCATAAACAAGCTTCTAATACTATGATGTACCTACTACTTTTCTAAATTATTTAAGACAATGCTAGGAAAACACAGACATCTGTTACAATATTAAAGTCAATTGAATCAGCATTCTAACACATAATCACAGGACTAAAAAGTAGTAGATGCACCTCTAAGGCTTATGTAATTAATTATTCCTAATATAACCCATAAAAATTTCATTTCATAGGCTAAAAATAGTCTCTTTTGAGTCAAGTGTGAAATTGTGTTTTGGGCCAATTTAGTGAGAATTTATTACACATACCTAATAATTCTGATTCGTAAGTGTAATAAAATCTACATAGTAATTTTCTTCATATCAAATAGATTTCGCAGTACATAATATGAATGAAATATGTTTTTTTCAGGATGAGATAAAAGCATTTCAAAAGACGGAGAAGCTCATGCAACTGAGGAGTCACCTGTATAAGAAGTGTGGTGTGGTATTGGACGATGTGGGGCAGGTGGCTGAGCACAAGGCTGTGCAGGTGCAGGAAGCAGGTGAGCCAATCAGTTTCATAAGTTCCTTTTGGATTCCATTTTCCCCGCCAGTCTTCAAATATAGAGTGAACTAGGCATCTTCTAGGCAAGCGTGTTCCACCTTAGGCTCCATCATCACTTACTATTTAGTGTGATTGCAGTCAAGCTCATGCCTACATAATTAATTAATATTGAACTAAATAAGGGGAAGTTTGAAAATAGTGCCAATGGTAGAAAAGATGAGGCTGGCAAGTTATGGGAGGAGGGAAGAAAGTCATATCTCTGAAGAATGTTAAATATGCATGTAGAAAGAAAAAAGTGGAGAGGATGACCAAAGAAAAGGTGAATGGATCGCGTTGACGGATGACAGAAGGGAGTGAAAGAAGAAGAAATGTTGTACCGACCCCACATAGTGTGGGATAAGGTCAGGAAGAAGAAGATCAAACAAGAAATCTCTCTTAAATGGTAATATTTATAATACTTCTATTCTTATATTATAAAGAGTATACAGGGAGTTATCTTTGGAACAAATTATCTGGTTTTAAAAATTATAGCTTTGCTATCCCCGAGTGCTAAAAGCTAGTAGGTACAAGCTAGTATTGTTATAAAGCCAGCTTTGCATCTTTCATAAAAGCAGCGGCAAAATAGAATAGATAGACAAGCATTTTAAAATTAAAATTAGGGAAAAACTTAGAGGAAAAAGTAGGAATAAATAACTTTTAATAATTGGATACTAGTTATATACCCAGGAATCAGAATAAAGATCAGGTGTTTGTAATAAAAAACCCATTCAAAGTAATCTGGCTCGAAATATCCTACTACTGGGCAATATAATATAGTAAATGGTATCTTCGAAAATTTAACCACAAGAAAAAATCAAATAGTGCGGTTCAGTATAGTGCAGGTCATAAAGACATAAAGCACTATCCTAGTATTAATTTCTTCAATTTAGATATTATTTCAAGTAAGCCTTGAAATGCAGTCCAAGAGTAAGCAACAATACATTAAAACACCCTCTATACAGACTAATAAACATTTTCTTATCACAGCTTATTGACTTTGCAGTCCTTGAATAGCAGCATAGATGGAGCCACTTACGAAATTATCAGCAAAGTGCTGATCTAAAGCAATAATAAAGCAAATTATTAATAGTATTTAATATTTATCCATTTTTGCATTAGTACAATTTTAGTTTCAGTATTTTCATTGTTGTGAGTACTTAGTGCGTTATTGTTATGAACCTCTAGTGCTATTTCGGTAACCTACGTACCAGCCGAAATAGCTCAGTTGGGAGAGCGTTAGACTGAAGATCTAAAGGTCCCTGGTTCGATCCCGGGTTTCGGCAATTCTTTTGTATATTTATTTACGGTAATTTTTGCCTCAAATTAAATTATTATGTATCTTCTTTTTGATCCCTTGCTTACTTTGCCATTATACCGTGAAATTAAATTATGAACATTGAATTTTTACAGATAATGCTTCAGGAGATGACATAAGGTGAGAATATTTTTATAAGTTTTAATCACATGATGCACATGAATGCATATTTTAACATAATTCAAAACTTACCCCCTACTCAGCTGTTAGGTAGGTAACAGGTCACAAACAGGTAGTGCATGTTGGTAGCTGTAGGTATAATCTTTATGTGTTTACTAAACAGTGTGTAATTACAATTTTGTTAAACTTTGAATATTGATTTATATCTTTATTCCTACAACCTTATGAGGAGAAATGGATTGAGAGTTGGGACATGAAATATTATTTTCATAGTACATACATAATTAGGCTTCCATAGTGAAAAAGCAACCCTTATTATTTGACAATGTCCGTCTGTTCGACCGTCCGTGGCTTAGATCAACGACTCAAGTAATAGAAAGTTGTAATTTAGCATGGGTATGCCTATGCATATTAATCACACTTACAAAGTGGTAAAATAAAACCTGGAAAAAAGTGCTTTTAGGGTACCCTACACATAAAGTGGGGTTGAATTTGTCAATCTGATAGTGTGGGGTGTCCTTGAATAAGTCTTGGCCAAAAGATTGTGGGTGTTTCTTACACTGCAATTCATAATCAAGATAGGGGCTCCTTTCGGGGGCCATTCAGACGACAGATTGTATAATATTCAACCTCTATGAATTTGACATATTGTCTATCTCTATAAATGCTCCCCTAAATAAGCCCATATCTCGACTATGAATTCCAATGTTAGTGTTCGTCATCGATTTTTCGTCCGGAAAAGGCTGTGTGAATCGCAGGACTATTTGGCGACGTCCGATATCGCCTCTTTAGCTCAGTGGTAGAGCACTGGTCTCGTAAACCAGGGGTCGTGAGTTCAATCCTCACAGGAGGCATCTGATATTACAACTTGTTTTTCCTCTGCTTAATTTTTTTATATTTTACCCAATTATCATAACAAAACAAACAGAGATAACTGATCATAATTATTCTTCGTAATATTAATATGTATTAAGTACCTAGGTACTTACTTAACATTTGAATTGCGAATGTGTGTGTCTGTCTGTCTGTCTGCCTATCTGTTACATTTTCACTGCAATGATGGCGTCGAACTTTAGAACTACAGAGATAGCTTGCATCCGGGAGACGAACATGGAATATCTCGGAAAATCAATGAGTTCCCACGGGGTTTTTACAATACCTAAATTCACGTAGTTTTAAGCAATTAAATATCATTTGCTTTAACGGTGAAGGAAAACATCGTCAGGGAACCTATGCCTGAGAATTCTCCATAATGGTGTGTGAAGTCTGCCAATCCGCACTTGGTCAGCGTGGTAGACTATGGCCAAACCCCTTCTCATTCTGAGAGGAGACCTACTCAGCAGTGAGCCGGCGATGCGGCTATTATGATAACGATGATGATGAAATCCGCGCGGGCGAAATCGCGAACATCATCTAGTACGTGAATAAAAGCCAAATTATAATGCGAGGGACTTCCTCGAGCAACTCACAAGTGAGGTAAACATCCGGAACGCCGAGTGCGTGTAAACACGTAAACAGGATCCCGAGCGTGGGACGTAACGCGTAACGGTACTTGGTAACAGGCCTAACTGTACTGTCACACCACAGTCTAAACATATACAGTTGGTCGATAGATACGTCTAGGCCAGGGCCGTCACTTTTCAGACTGGAATAGTCTAAAGTGCCATTTACAAAACGTGGGTGTGATAGCGGGACGGATGCGCGCGACTTCATTCGTGTGGATTTAGGTTTTTAGGAATCCCGTGGGAAATCTTTGATTTTCCGGGATAAAAAGTAGCCTATGTCCGTCTCCGGCATGGTTAAACTCTGGGCCGTGAAAAGGTAGCAGACAGACAGACTGACAGACACTTTCGCATTTATAATATTAAGTACGGATAAAAAGGGTAAGAAATTTTATCTTAGCATACGTACACTTGAATTTTTAACGGCCCATTCTACGTATTTAACTTACAACTCTTAAAACTACATAGTTTATAAACTCGTAACCCTTCCTTTCGGCTTTGCCGTAGTCGGGTAAAAAATAAAATAAATACTATATCTTATTTATAGCTTTTAGTAATTTGTGCTTTTTGGGTTCTCCAAATTCTACTAGAAACATTAAAGAAATTGTGTCGAATTCTGTGTATAAGCACAATTTCCAAAATGATTTGTTTATTAACATGGTATATTTTTATAACGATATTATTAATTGTGTTCTTGATCCTGTTCATTTCATTTCAATTTCAAAGCAATCCTGCGGAGTCACAGAAGCGAGACGAGGGAGAGGTTTATACACCGACAGAAATCTCCACAACTTCAACAATTCTGCTTAGGTGTGGATCGTTCGGGTATCTGCCTTGGTGCTTCAAATCAAAATCAAATCAAATCATCATTTATTTGCTCGCTTCGACCGTAAAGCCGGCTAATCCGCAAATATCCTAGGGCGCGGCGCCGTCTCACTGTATGTTTTTTACGCTGTGGCTACACCTACCTACCGGACCTGTCTGCCGCATACTGGAGTACTAACGATCAGATAAAGAGGAGAGAGGTATTAGGGCCACTTCATTTTAGAAAAACCTTATAATCAGTCGCTGATGTAAAAACCGCAATCCGGGAATGGTTATCTAAATACATAAATATATAAAGTTGCCTTTCTATTGGTATTCTACGGGATATAATATTTCGGAGAGTGTGGCCAAGAACTTTCCGCAACGCATCGTCAAGGTCTGCTCGTAGGTACCTATAGCACGTGGCAATCGGAGTGAGTATGCTCCGCACACACGCACAGCCCTCGTGCTAACCCGATGCGGGATAGCTACGCCCCTCCCCCCAAATTTTCAAAAAAAACCATCTACAAAAAAAGTAAATTTTTGCCAGAACGTTGGTAGTAGAGTAATTTTACCAGACCCGTCGTCGACGTCGGATGTCGGTCAGGAATAGCTTGGACGCGAGCCAGGCGCGCGGAAACGGATGTGACGTCACCAACTCCGCGTATTGACGCGCGATCTGCCGCCATTAATTAATTAATCCTTTTTTTTATTCACTAGTACGATGCCGTGCTGAAACCAAAGGAGTATGGATTTAATAACTGCCATACCACTTCCAGGTTAGTCCACTCTCATCTTAGACTGCATCATCACTTACCACCAGGTGTGATTGCAGTCGAGGAATAACTTATAATATAAATAAAAAAAGGCCAGTTTCCTCGAATTATTCATTATTCATACCTCAAGTTAATCAAGCATTCAATTCCTCATGATCGTAGCAACCTTTGTAACCTATAATCAACCGCAATACCATACCACGTCGCGTAAGCCGTTCCCAGAATAGATTAGTAAACAAAAGGAAAATAACCATCCGTTAGTTGGCCACGGTCCACCGATCTCCCGCTGCCGTATACGGGCAACGGCCCAACGCTCATGCAGCGCTTGACGCAGCTTTCTGAATGAAACCAACGTCATTTGCGACAGCCATCCGAGATGTGGTATTTTAATTGTCCACCCACGTGGTGATACGTCTTTGGAGACATATTTTTATGATCTGTATTCAAGGAACCATAAGCTTGGTCATAAGCTTGGTCATAATAAAGGTCGAGGGCGAGTCAGACTCGCACACAAATGGTCAGCTGTACCATCGTTCAAAAAATATCATTTTTTTAATTTATGTATTTAAATTAAATATGTTCATGTTGAAATTTTTATTATTTTGCTATAGCGGTAGTAGAAATACACATTCTGTTACTTGCCACCCTCCTGGTACGAAATCCTAAAAAACCGGCCAAGTGCGAGTCGGACTCGCGCACCCAGGGTCTCGTACACGGATATTTTTTTGACATTTTGCACGATATATCAAAAACTATTATGCATAAAAATAAATAAAAATCTGTTTTAGAATGTACAGCTAAAGCCCTTTCATATGATACCTATTATAGTTATCTTACTTTCAAATTTTTAACACATTTAATTTTTTTTTAAATGATGTAACCACAAATTCACGGGTTTCGGATTTATTCCTTTCCTTGTGCTACTTGCCTTTCATGATTCTATGTCAAGGGGAAATACCAATGATATTAGAAGCAAAAAGAGGCCTCTTTTTTTCTTCTAATATCATTGGGAAATACCGTATAGTTTTTCTTGACAGACATGACGGATGGACGGACGGACAGACAGACAGCAAAATGATCCTATAAGGGTTCAGTTTTTCCTTTTGAGGTACGGAACCCTAAAAATACCCGTCTAAATTTGTTGTGGGCTTTAGACTCAGATCTGGGCGCGTTTGGGAACCTCGTTTAAGTTTACGTAATTAATTATCACCTTTTTACATCTTTACATCATTATCTTACCAATCCAACAATAACTGACAGTCAAAAAGATTATAGTGTAACTTTGTAAGAGTATAGTACGACCGAGATGACAGTCAATGTGGGGACGCCCCTGCACACCCGCTCTAACCCGGTGCGGGATAACGCGGGTGACGTGGGGGTGTGCGGGGTGTTCCCCTTCCTCATGCCCCAATTGCCATCTCGACCTGTCGCGTACTATACCTTCCTTGAGTAAATGATTTGACTTTGACTTTAATTTGCTATAATCCGCTGAAAAAGACTAATCTGTATGAATGGTGCACCATATAGATTTGTTACGAAGACTGAACTAAAAGTGAATTCAGGTATTTTTAGTCGAAATGACTCAGTTATGCATTTGGTATTCAGCCAAAGTGTTTAGGTTTTTATGTTATTTGTGCAGCAGTTATTGATTTATAGTTTGGCACTGGCAGTATTAGTGGATGTTGCTTGAATGAATGTTTGAGTGTCTTTTTTGCGGAGTTCTTTAATATGCATCTGTTTTTATATTATTACAAATATAGGGCTTGAAAATGGTAGAATTTTTGAAGACTCTGTACCTACTGTATTTATGTTACCGCTAAAAAGCTCGACTGTATGTCTAACAATATGAAAATCAAAACTCCGGTTCTTGATGAACTCCGGTTGCACAAACGAACCTGTGATCTTTCAAAACTCCGGAGCTACACCAAAACCGCAATTCTGGAGCTCAAGTCCTAGTTACAAATTGAATATTATCAGAGGTAGATACTTATTCAATTTGTCTTTGATTCAGATCAAGATCGTGGCATGTGGCAGTCCCTACAAGAGATCTATGTCCAGCTGTGGACGTTTATCGGGTGCTAATAATGACGGTGATGATAATGTCAATGGAGGGTATGCTTTCAGTACTGAATTCGTGAATAAAAACAGTAGAAGGGTTTACATAGAATAGCCATTGTATTAAGCGTCACGTGCGGAGGTCAGGGGAGGGACAGAGGGACGGGAGTGCGTGGGCGAGGTCCCTCTCCTCCCATTTGGAGCTATTTGCGTTATGCGCTCTCACGTACTGCGGCTTTCAACCCTTGGAAGTTTTATTTGTGGAGATCCTCGGGGAAATTACTCAACTCCTCGTCAACCGTCCAATGTTGGGCACCGTCTCTTGTAGGGAGTTTCACACGCCACGGTCTTGCGCCGCCTGAATGCAGCGGCTCATTTGATGTCGTCTGTCCATGTGCATGTCGTGTGCAGGGTCTATGGACGCTGCACTTTTCGAAACGAGGTCGCCATTCCAGCCCCTACCCGCCAACGTCTATCAGTTCTTCGAACTACGACAAAATAATACACTCATGGAAATTGTATTAAAAATTGACGACCTCTCAATGGCTTGGTGCAGGACTAAGCGCTGTGGTCTTTCAAGTGAGAGGCTCAGGTTTGATTCAGTTTGGAGATATTTCTGAATTGTCCCTACTATGACCTGGTAGGAGATTTCGGCCATGGTTAGTTGTCTTCTTCTTCTTTGTCGTTACACTCTTGGCAGAGCGGTCGTGGTCATCATGAAGTGACGTTTTGGGGGGCAGATGTTACACGCCTCACGAGCATTCGCCACTTCTCCCTGCTGGTCGACATTCTGGTACACTCGTGCACGGCACCGCCCACAGCGGACTTAATTTGGTCGGTCCATCGCGTAGGCGACCTTCCTCGCCCTCTGGTACCCTCCACCTTGCCCTGCACCACAAGACGCTCAATGGAGTCACTCTCACGCCGGGAGACATGTCCGAAGAACTTTAGTATGCGACCCTGTACTAACGCCGAAAGACGTTGTTTAATGCCGAGTTCTTGGAGTATAGAGACGTTGGTGCGAAATTCAGTCCATGAGACTCCTAGCATTCGCCTCCAGCACCACATCTCCAGAGCATCAATCTTCTTCTTCTCGACTGTTCGCAAAGTCCACGTCTCCGCAGCGTATAGAAAAATGGGAAAAACAAGTGTCCGAACGAGCCTGATCTTCGTAGCTTTTGTGATGTTTTTGTTTTTCCATATTTTCTTTAGCTTGTCCATTGCAGTTCTCGCTATCGCCATACGCCGCTTTACTTCTTCTACGCAGCCCCCATTGTTCGAGATTAAAGCACCAAGATATATGTAGGATTGGACGACCTCGCAGTTCGCAATTCGAGTGACTTCGGGCGAATTATTATTGGCACGGTCAACAACCATCATCTTAGTTTTACTGCGGTTGATTTTTAATCCGAACTCTAGACTGACGCGCTCCATTTTGAGAAGTAGCTCTTCCATATGACGAGCACTGGTCGCAAACAAGGTAGTATCATCGGCGTAGCGCAGATTTGATATCTTGTAGCCTCCAATAGCAACACCGTCGGTCCAGTCTTCAAGAGTAATGCGCATTATAAGTTCAGTGTAAGCATTGAACAATAGCGGCGATATTATGCATCCTTGGCGAACGCCTGACTTAGTTGTCTACCTTACCGTTAAAGACGTACAACGATTCCACCAAACGGTAGAAATAGGTAGACATCGTTGCGGTACGATGAGGCGTAGAAACGATTTATTCTATCTGTGATTCTTCTAAATTAACCTTCTTCCATCTTAGACCGCATCGTCACTTACCACTACGTGAGATCGAAGGCAATATAAAAAATATAAATAATAAATATGTATAAAGTCAAGACTCACTGACTGCCTCATCAAGCAACGCCCTGCCCAAACTCTTGGTCCTAACAAGCTAAAATGCATGGAAACTTCTTTCAAAATTTAGACAAAGAATATGATAGGGAATAAAGAGGATTCATATTTTAGCCTAGCGAAGCCGCAGATACTAGTCATCCAAAAATATTAAAACTGACGGAATTTAACGTTAAAACAGAGCCAGATTGCTGATGAATCCGGAAAATGGGAATATCCACAAGAAATACCAGTCATTCTACAGAATCTTCCAGTTCACACCGGTTCGCGTCTACCCGTTTTCCTACGGGACGGCAGTCACGTCCGCTCACGTGCCTGCAAACTTCGCTGAACATAGCACGTGAGCGCTCCCCGAACGTTCACGTTCCACCCCCTCCCCTTCCCCCAACCTTCACAGCCAAGTTCCAAGTTTTTGCGACTTCTTGTTTGTTTCAGCTTTACCCAACTTTGGAGAGTTTTTACGGTTCCTTTTCCTTTTTGGGCTTAACTTTTATTACATATCTACTTAGATATTACAAAAACTTATTGTTGTCAGATAGAGCAATCAGAAAAGAGGTCATTTGGCTAATTTTTCATCATGAACAACCGATAGACGTTGACTGATGGGTAGATCTCTTGTAGGCGCTTTCACAAGTAAGTAGTAACAGTGTTGCGCCGCCGCGCCGCCTGGATGCAGTGGTTCCTGCGGCTAGTTTCTGCCTGTAGATGTCGTCTGCCCACTTGGTGGAGGGTCTTCCAACCCTGCGCCTTACGGTCCGTCTAGAATCG
Organism: Maniola jurtina; assembly: GCF_905333055.1. NCBI lineage: Eukaryota > Metazoa > Arthropoda > Insecta > Lepidoptera > Nymphalidae > Maniola > Maniola jurtina. The sequence continues at coordinate 13,430,483 of NC_060044.1, forward strand.
TTTTTTGATCTATTGTGCTCGGGTTGTTGTGAATAGTCGTTCCCGTTACTCTTGTAATGGAAGATTGAAGAAACAAATAAAATCTTCCCTCTTCTTAAATCTTTCTTCTTCGAGTATAGGAAGCATTAACACACTCTGTATAATATATTTCACTTAGTACGCATAACGGTTTCTCCATAACCTCTCTACAATTTAAGGAATATCTTTGGTTTTTAGTCAAGTTTTAAGTTTCTGCGACTTCTTATTGTTGCGAAAGATTTTTTCGCATTGTTAATTAAAATCAAGGCACAGTTTCTTTTGACGCTGGTTTGTGTATTTACACCCACTGTTTCGCAATGCTATTTGTAGGGGAAAGTATTATACCTAGTAATAAAAACAAGTTCTACTAGGTAGGTACTAAGACATACTCTAGTCAGGTGTAATTGGAGCGACGGATATAGAGCTTAAACCAATTAAGTTGCTTAGCGGGTAGCATAAATCCCGGTGTTGATTCACATTAATGTAGGTTTCCTCGACTCTCGAGACGCTTGGTTGCGGATTGAAATCATTAATGTGGTTAGAAAATGCTAGCTGCGCCGTAAGTTGCCATGCTTGAGATGGACCTTTTTTAGGGTCTCATTCCCGAAGCCTATTTAACAACATTACCACCTGGGTGTCTGGTGCACTTCCACCACCCGTTGTGCCCAATCTTTTTTTCCACGCACATGTAAACTGTGGAACCACTCCCTTCGGCGGTGTTCCCACTAGATTTCAATTTATACAAAAAAGCCTAGCACAGGCCACAGACCACAGATGTAGCTCACTGTGGTACGCGCAGAAGCAATGTAGAGCCAACCAATTCAAATGAGTTTGATGGCTTTCATTTGGTGATGATCACTGAGTTGGCCTGGGAAGTAACCGACGACAAACTCAGCCGTGTAAAATCAACTGATGTGCATTTTCAGGTATTGTAATACCTATTTTGTATCTTCGCGAAGAAGTTATCCGTTTATAGTAAGACGGGTAACTGATCTGCTATTCACGACGTCAAGCAATGGTAATCGACGCGGGATGCACCGATGCATACAAACCGCTGCGCAGCCAAGCGGTGCTTCGTAAGGCGTCCGCGTCGTAGATCGCATGATAATGCGACGCCGCACTCGATTACAAGTTGATACTTGATGGTTATCATGGCTGTAGGAAACAGCGATACGAATACGTTGATTAAGTACTTCAATTCAGGATTAGTGCAGTTCGTAGGTACTTACTTCAGGCGACTGGAAAACGCAGTGTAAAGCTCTTGCTACACGCTCCGTCTTGCCTAAGAGCCCTATCTGCACAAGCCAGTTGTGCGTGCGTGTGGCCGGCAAGACGGTATCCCGCACAGTTCCAAAAGCTGCTAAAGATTGGACTGCGCAGTTCTCGGATTTAAAGACGGAGCGGACTTCGTACAAGTAAAGATGAATTATGGACGAGAGAGAAGGAGATGGGTATGGTGTATAACTTATACCCCAAAAGAAGAGTGAATAGGCAACTTCTAGGCGCACAAATCACTGCTCAGTTGTCATCTTGATCTTTTGTTTGCAACAAATCAAAAAATCAAAGTTTGCTATAGAAGAATATGTCTACAATTACGGCTATTCTAAATCTTTTTAACCCCCGACCCAAAAAGAGGGGTGTTATAAGTTTGACGTGTGTATCTGTGTATCTGTGTGTCTGTGTATCTGTGTATCTGTCTGTGGCATCGTAGCGCCTAAACGAATGAACCGATTTTAATTTAGTTTTTTTTGTTTGAAAGGTGGCTTGATCGAGAGTGTTCTTAGCTATAATCTAAAAAAATTGGTTCAGCCGTTTAAGAGTTATCAGCTCTTTTCTAGTTTTCTTGTGATAAAGAAGGTTAGATAACCGTTAGGTTCATAATATTATGTCAATAGACAAATGTCAAGCTGTCAAGATGGACGTTGCCTAAATACATAATTATTTATTTGAAAATGATGTTTTGGAAAACTCAAATACTTTGGATCGTCGGGGGTGTTATAAATTTTTAATTTACACTTGTTTGTATGTAGTTGTTACTAGCTGATACCCGCGACTTCGCTCGTGTGGATATAGGTTTTTTAAATCCCGTGGAACTCTTTTATTTTCCGGGTTAAAAAGTAGCCTATGTGTTAATCCAGGGTATAATCTATCTCCATTTTAAATTTTAGCTAAATCCGTGTAGTAGTTTTTGCGTGAAAGATAAAAGCTATGTCCACACTGTGCCTTTTTTCGTTCATCAAGGGCATGCGTCACAGCGCAGTCAACAGCGCACGCGACGCATGCTCTTGACGCATGCGTTATTGACAGTTGAAAGCACAGCGCGCGCTATGAAACACGTTTCCCGCGTCTGGTGGATTTTTGTGCCACAAAGCGTTCAACAACAAGATGGCGGACGAAGAAAAAAATATTACTTTGAAGTTTATTGAAGATTACAGAAGCTTTCCACAACTTTGGGATCAATAAAAATTTTCAAAAGAAAATTAAAACCGACTTCAAAAACCAAAAACACAAAAAAGTTGAAAATAATTTTTGTTTAGCTACACGTGTAATGTACCTAGGTATGAAGTCGAGCGAGCATATTAAAACAAAATTAGAAATCCAAGAGTGAAGCTCGCCCGACTTCATACCTAGTTACATTACACGTGTAGTTAAACAAAAATTATTTTCTACTTTTTAGTGTATTTGGTTTTTGAAGTCGGTTTTATTTTTCTTTTGAAAATTTTTTATTTCACAATTTTTAGTGGCCCCACTGTACTATAATATGCTATGCCCATTTAAAACCCTACTGTTTACTAAGCTATTACACTGATCGCGAGCAATTTGCTCTTATCCATTGAGGAGTTATGATCTCCATCTCCGAAGATATTCATCAGATCTTCACTAAATTTATATGGGACCACCTGCACAGTATACCCTTTCAAACAAAAAAAAAATCCAAATCGGTTGGAGGGGTCTTTGACTAATCGAGGAACATACATAAAAAAAAAATAAGAAACGAAAGTTGAATAGAAAGATGACGACGAAAGTTGAAGTGAAAAGGCACGAAAGTTGAATAGAAAGATGACGAAGAAAGTTGAAGATGACAAGGCACAGTGTGGACATAGCTTAACAAACATACACACACATACAAACTTTCGCCTTTATAATATTAGTGTGATACAAAACAATGCCAGTCACTGTGGGAACCCCTGTCCAGTTTGGGAACGGTGCCAACTCGCCAAGCCCCATCCATATACATTTTGTGGTTTTCACGGACATGTTTTGCGAATACAATGAACTCTCCAATTGAATATTTATTTATTAAATTGCATTAAGTATCTTCTTTGTAACTTCTTTGAAGTTTACTCCATAAATTCATACGTTTGCAGCTTAGTAGTGGGCAGAATAAGATACATTTCCAATATTTAGATTGTCAGTTACGTTTACTTACTTAAAATTGGCTCAATATAGCCCGTCCACAATGCTTTTGATTTCATCTAATTAAAGATTCTTGTGACGAATCATCGACGGATGGTCACGATACGTAAGAACTAAGAATAGGCGCTCTGTCCACACTTCGGAGCCACTTCCGATTGGGTATAATTAGCTATTTGAAGTCAAGCCACGTTTCGCATCTAGCCCGGCTCGCTTTTATTCCTGCTGCGATATCCTTATTTCCTCTTATTAAAAGCGAATAGGACTGAACTCTGGAGTAAAAAGTCTATTTGCAATTTATTTTTCTCACTTGGATAGCTCGTAGAGTAGGTAACTATTCAGTTTCTCGTTGATTTTTTTTCCAAAGAATTTTCAGCTCGTGCCGGTATCTTCTAGTATAGTATTCATATTCAAGGAAGAGCAGAGGGCATCAAAGCACGTGGTAGATCGCCCATGAGATGAACAGACCATCCATCAGAAAGGAATGGAGACGCAAGGGAAAGGAATCCAGCCGTGCCACGTTTGAGGCACGTTCGACGCGCAGACGATCCACGGATTGCGTAACTCAAAGACTACCGGTATCCGCTTATAATAGTTTTTAGAGTTCCGTACGCGAAGTGTGCCAATTGAACCCTATTACTACGCCTTCGCTGCCTGTCTGTTTGGCAGCAGACTGTATCTCTTAAACCGTAACAGGTAACCGTAACCGCAGCGGCTTAGGCTGTGCATTGATAGATAGTCGGTCAGTCAGAATAAGACGTCTTTTTATATGTATTCGTACCTATAGATCAGAAGAAAAAAATCGGAATTGAAAATGGGCGAAAAGTCAGTTATTTTAATCGATTCCCTTACATCTGGCGAATCAAATATAAATCGTGTAAAAAAAGGAAATGTAGATGTTGGCAGTAGGTAGGAAAGCGATTAATGAGACGCAGTAAGGCCGATATCGCGGTGCGATGATGCAAGCAGCTGCAACGCGATAACGCCGGAATGCAATTAACGTGCGCCGTGACGAACGGCTTATCGCGACCTTGGCATTGACTTTGCTTGCACCCGGAGAAACTGCGATGTGTCGGATCGAGCGTGACCGCGCCTTCCCACTACCATTTCAAATGTATAGAAGCAGCTGTTTCTTTACGGAAGTCCATGATATACAAGAGACCATAAGCACAATTTGTTGTAATCCGCTGAAACAGACAAATCTGTATTTGGCATTGACATTGCTTGCACTCGAAAACTTGCACACCGCGTGAAACTGCGAGCGTGACCACGCGTTAGGACTTTTCCACCAGAGATGTGCTATGCAACTACGTCGCAGTTCACACGAAACGAGTTCGAGGCTTCACATACACTGGCAGGCATGTTACCAACGTGTGACGCTAAGTAGGCTATGAAACAACTAGGTATCTTTGATTTCACGTCATCCCTCGCCTAATATTTGACAGATTGTCGATTCAAGATGAAACCGAGAATTTCCTCAATCTGGCTAAGCTGTGAGGAGATCAAAGCTAATCTACGTGACCGTTTCCATAATCGATTTTGGAAGCGCCACCATTTCTATGGTTTTCATTAATGCTAAGCGGTGCGGATAAGATGTGCTAAAAAGATGCGCCGCCGCGAGGTGTGAGGTAGTTGTGCAATTCGAGCTAAGAGATGCATCGACGCTAGGTATGAGGATAGGAAGAGCACGGGGTGCGGCGGCACATAGCTACACCACTCGCGCATCCGTAACTTCCATCAAGAGTACCTACCCATCCGTAGATTTCATCCATAGCACGCATCCGTCAATTTAAAAATCATAGCTTCGTTGAACCCGTTACCACCTATGTTAAGCGTAGTGTAGATTGTAGAGCATTGAAAATGATTGGTGGATTTCACAGCAACGTAGCATAGCACATCTCTGGTGAAAAGCACCTAAGGTTCTTTCACCAAAAGTTGCTTGGAAGAGTTCGCTTTAGCAATAAAGCCGCCTTTGCACTCTCATGTATAGTTTCTTCTGTATTTTCTGAATACGTGTATGTTTGTGTGTGTATCTAAATAAAAATAAAATAAGGCCCGCTCACACCGGGTACAGCAGGGCAGACCACATTTTTTCCTTACCCTTTATTGACAGACACTACAGACAGACAACGAAGTGATTCTATAAGGGTTCCTTTTTTCCTTTTGAGGTATGAACCCCTAAAAACGCTAATAATATCAACTTTTTCCATTTTTAAGTTCGTGAGGATAAAATCACTAATGATTACCCCATCAAAATTCACGCCTCACAGCTAATTGAACACAAAAAAAAAAAGTTGAAAAAACTATAACCCGACTACGGAAAAAATGAGACAACTTGAACCCGACTTGGTATAAGTAAAATAAACTAAAAAGAAAGAAACAAGATAGGTGCTTAGTGCTATCATCGTCTTCATCGTCTTGAGAAAGATTCAATATAAATGCCGTGGTCGTGCGTTGTCGACAGCAAAAAGAAAGTATTCTAATTTGGTAGATAATAAATTAAATCAATCAAGGATAAGAAATACGCTGTCGACAACGCACGACCACGGCATTTATATTGAATCTTACTCAAGACGATGAAGACGATGATAGCACTAAGCACCTATCTTGTTTCTTTCTTTTTAGTTTATTTTACTTATACCAAGTCGGGTTCAAGTTGTCTCATTTTTTCCGTAGTCGGGTTATAGTTTTTTCAACTTTTTTTTATTTGAAACTTTTCCGTTTTAATAAGCTATGATGCGACGATTAACCGAGGTCTCGTGAATGGCCAATAGGTGGCGCTGTATGAGAAATAATAATTCTAATAAAAAGTGGTTTCTGTCGCTTGGTATATTTTAATAATAACTATATTTATATTTATGAACTCAGAATTTTCTCCTCTTTCGTTGGACATCTCACTCGACAAAATAGCAATTAAAAATTTTTTAAGACCCTCACTTTTTTTGATGTAACATTCGTCTGGCCAATTTTTTTCGTATAAAATATAGCCTATGTCACCCGGGCCTTTACAACGAATCGATTGACACCTCATTTATCAAAATCGGCCCAGTAGTTTAGGCGCTACGGTGGAACACACAGAATCTGGATACAAACATACATACATATTACATACATACATACATACATACATACATACATACATACATACATACATACATACATAGACTGCTAAAATCATAACCCTTCCTTTCGGCTTTGCCGTAGTCGGGTAAAAAACCTTTTATAGCGCGCTAAATCCATCGTGATCCTCCTGCGGTCAGATTATGTTTGCTCAAGATTGCTGAGGCTGACTACAGTCAATATGGTCAACGTGTCACTCTAAAAATGTATTTAGTTAATTTAAACATTTGCAGAAGAACAAGTTAGAAGCCTTGGTTTTGTATCACAACACATATTTTGAGTGTAAATATTTAGCTTACACATTCTTTATGCTGTCACACGCCTTCTTAAATATTTTGAAAGGTCGTATCTAAGACCTGACAGACCTAATACTTTATGAGGTGTTGCCTGCATTCTGCATTATGTCTTAGTGATTATTAAATAGAGGGTCTTTCAAAATACGTAAAATCCACGTCCTTTGTTAGTTTTACGTGTAATAACCATTTTAAATTATCAATTAAACTAAAAAAGCACGTCAAATCATTGTGACGTCACATGCCAGTATTTCATAGAAGCTCGCATACTAAGCGCATGTTTTGACGTTTGATAAAACTGATACCGATTTGACTAGTTGTCAAACACCGGATTTCGTATTGCTTCAAGGATTGCGAGGGGCCCTTTAGGCACAACAACAAACTGATGAGCAAATTCATCATCCCTCATAAATATTGAAGCTATTGATCACGTTGGCACTAGCGTGAATACAAAGTACAGAGTTCCTCTATTACTGCGCTAATGTTTTCATTGTGTTTGCATGCTAATTTAAATTCCTGACACACAGCTGGCTGCCTGTTTAGGTATACTTTTATCGCCGTTGCTATACTATTTTGTTTTTTTCGCAATACCGTGTTTTTGAATTTCTTAGGACTGTCCTGAAAAGTCATCATAAACGCTTCCACTTTAACATATGCGCAAATGCTCTTGCTCTAAAGATTCGATAATATCCCTGATGCAAATGAAAGATTATAGTTCTGCAGTAGCCCTAGTTTCAAAATTTGACTGCTAAAACCGTTTGCAACCCTCGTAGCTTTATAAATAGAAATAGAAAATCTTTATTTGCATAATGTGTGTTACAAAAGATGATAGTTATTATTAAAAAACTTAAACACATTAGTGTTTTTGTGGTAGTTAGTTTTAAGTTTACGTAATTAATTATAACCATTATATCATCTTACAAATCTAACAATTCTGATCATCAAAAGAAATACAATGGTACCTACTTTGAATAAATGATTTGAGTTAATTTGAAAAACATGACGATTGCCAATCACCTCCATATCTCCGTCAGATCTGGGCAGAATTTTGTAATTCTTCCGCATATTATAAAGGGACTTCAGATTCTTTCTTTTTAAAGGCGAAGATCCAATAAAGGATGGAACACCTCACTCAGTCACATTCGTGCTTAGTCCAATATTTTTGTAAACGGTCTACATTATTGCGATTAATAGAACATAGTAATGTTGGCTATATTTCTTCCATTAGGAACTCCATCATATTAATGATGGAGTTTTATCAATTCTCCTTGAAACTTAGGGCTGCAGCAGTTGTTTTCCATGCCCTACTGTCTTTAGCTACTTGATGTCTTGACATGGTTGCACGAGAGTCCCACTCTTTTAAAGTCTGTCCCTATGGATCTCGTCTAGGTGTTCGTTGGTCGACCAGATCTCCTTCGACCGACAGGCTGCTATTGGAACGCCTTGAGCAGTATTTCCTTCTTCTCTTCGCAAAACAAATTATAGTGTATCGAGCCATACCCTAATTCCGTATAACAATAGATGGTGTTCGTAGTTATTCAGCATAACGCCGTGGTCTTTGTCTTTGCCAAGGTCGCGCGAACTTGACTCACGTTTACACCATACCTACTTCTGCATCGGCCCTAGCTTATTAGTCATTACTCGTTGCTCACGTACACACAACATAAGGCGCCGTCTATGTACCTTATGTATAGCCCGTTCTCTTGTTCTCCTGTGTTTAGGTATACCTACCTTACTACATCAGTAAGACTTGGGGAAATAAATGATTGGTCGATTCAAGTTGCAATCCTGGGCTTGTATAGTCTGGCACATTAACCCACTTAAGTAATTTAATCGCCCACCAAATAAGAGAAATCAAGGAAGGAACAAAAAAGAAGGTTGTCACCCTGAAACTTTTATACTGTCTCAGAATGCAAAACGTTGTGTTGGTGATTTAGGGCGGAGGAAACAAAATCCACGATCTGCTTTGAATAGAAAATTTTGTTTTTAAAGTTGAACAAAGGAGGAAAACGCGTAGGTTTACAAGGCTGTATAGGTTTACCGGTACACTGTATACAAGCGGCTTAGCGTCGCGCCAATCATGCTGGGAATGACAATTAGTTTTTAACCCCCGACCCAAAAAGAGGGGTGTTATAAGTTTGACGTGTGTATCTGTGTATCTGTGTATCTGTCTGTGGCATCGTAGCGCCTAAACGAATGAACCGATTTTAATTTAGTTTTTTTTGTTTGAAAGGTGGCTTGATCGAGAGTGTTCTTAGCTATAATCCAAGAAAATCAGTTCAGCCGTTTGAAAGTTATCAGCTCTTTTCTAGTTACTGTAACCTTCACTTGTCGGGGGTGTTATAAATTTTTAATTTACACTTGTTATATTCATATTTTTTTGTTATTTATTTATTTGACGACCTTCCTGGCGCAGTGGTGAGGGCTGTGGTCTTATAAAAGGGAAGCCGTGGGTTCGATTCCCGACAGGGGCAATTTGGAAATTTATAATTTCTAAGTTGTCTTTGGTCTGGTCTGGTGGGAAGTTACCATCGTACCGGCAATTCGTGCCGCCCGGTACAATGCCGTGTAGAAACCGATAAGGGGTATAGCTGGTGTGGTATAAACCGCCACACCTCTTCCAAGACCCGCTACCATCTTAGACTGCATTAGCATTTACCCTTAGGTGAGATCGCAGTCAAGGGCTAACTTGTAATGGAATAAATACCCTCTTAATGTCGCGCCAATCATGCTGGGAATGACAATTAGTTTTTATATATTCTCGGTTATTTAAGGAATGCCTTCAACACTGCAAGCAATATTTTATAAATACCTGACCAGTTTACCGAATAAGTAACACGGTCCAATGTTGTAGCAGGAGGTATTATACTACTTGCTGGTAAAGGTGTAAATTTTTGTCGAAACCTTGAAGGCTTATTGTTATTTTAAACATTCACCTATATTTGTATTCTATACAAATTCACACATTGGTATTTAATGCGGCATAGCGACACGTTCTACGAAAATATGTGTTTGACCTTATTTCTGCCTTTACTTACCTAAGTATGTATATGACAACAAAGAAAACATTTTCGTAAACTACATATAATTCTTATATAACCTACTAGCTTGCCTACTAGTTAATATTTCTTTCAAAATGGAACTCGAGGTGCTTGGTGGATTTTTATCACTGGAAGCAATAAGTTATCCCTGGGTATGAAGACGATTCAAAAAATCGTGTAGGTATACCTACTGTCTTCGGGAATAAAAGATTATTAATTCTGATTTAATTTCTGTTTAGTTTTCATAATACAGTAGTTGTGGTAAAGTAGATACATCCATGTTTACAAGTTGTATATTCAAATGAGATCAATCATAAAAATAAAAGATAATAATATTAATGAATAGTTAACTACTATTGACAAATTAAATTGGATAGTTGATAATTATTCTAAGATAAGTATATAAGATAACATCTCAGTTGATAATGTCAACTGGTTTGAGAATTAACAGACAAGCCAATGGCAATTTGGAATGAATGTTATGTTTATAGGCAAAAACGTTGTCAATATTAGATATGCCTTTTTTTATCGTGAAGAAAATCCGTCATGGGTACCGCAGGCCACGGGGGAGCACAGTGGTTATGTCGGACTCCTACCGATTAAAAACCTCACAAAGTTCCATCCCACCGCTGACTCTGGAGCACAAGGGACCGACAACGCCTCGTGACATAAGCTAATTTTCATACCGGAAAATCAAAGAGTTCCCACGGGATTCTTGAATATCTAAATCCACTAAAGCCGCGGGTATCAGAAGTAACTCATAATAGTGAATCAAGTCGATGATTCAATACAGTGGGTTTCAATAAGGTAGCTGTCACTCGTGCAAGGTGGGACGGATGGCAGGTGACGATGACGTCACAGCTGCTAAAATACTACCCACCTAATCTCTCATCGGTTCGGTTACGCAACCACGTAGTAGGTACGTTCCCGGCAGGCGTTTGGAATTTTATGAAATCTAAATCACTGGTCTGGTCTGGTGGGAGGCTTTGGTCGTGGCTAGTTACCATCCTACCGGCAAAACCGTGCCGCCAAGCGATTTAGCGTTTGAGTACGATGCCGTGTAGGTACTTAGAAACTAAAGGAAAGGGTTTCATGAAAACTGCCAAACCCTTCCAGACTAGCCCGCTTCCATCTTAGACTGCATCATCACTAACCATCAGGTGAGATAGCAGTGAAGGGCTAACTGAATAAAAAAAAAAGCTCGCACACTCGTGCAAAGGTAGGACAGTTAATGACACGTGCCGATGACGTCACAGCTGCTGAAATACTGCTGAATCTCTCATCGGTACGGTTACGCAACTACGTACGTGTCGTGGAACCACGGACGTTCCCAGCAGGCGTTTGGAATTTTATGATTTCTAAATCACTGGTCTGGTCTGGTGGGAGGCTTTGGCCGTGGCTAGTTACCACTCTACGGGCAAAGCCGTGCCGCCAAGCGATTTAGCGTTCGAGTACGATGCCGTTTAGAAACCAAAGGAAAAGGTTTAATGAACACTGCCATACCCTTCCAGGCTAGCCCGCTTCCATCTTAGACTGCATCATCACTAACCATCAGTTGAGATAGCAGTGAAGGGCTAACTTGTAACTGAATAAAAAAAAGCTCGCTTACTCGTTTAAAGGTGGGACGGATGACACGTGCCGATGACGTCACAGTTGCTGAAATAATGGCCACCTAATCTCTCATCGGTACGCAACGGTTACGCAACTACGTACGTGTCGTGTTACGGAACGTGTGTGTCCGCGACCCGAGTCGAGTTATGCAAGCCCAAACGACGCTAAAATTATTAGCTAAGATTCTCTTTCTATTTATGACTCTCATTGACATGTTTGTTCATACTACGTTGTTCTTGTGGTGTGGTGCAAGAATTACTTTACAAGGTGTTGCAGCAGATTTCTTTGATGTTGTCCCAATTTTTGTGTTGTTATTTTTTTAAACTTTCTCAATGGTCTTTCCGTCAAGTTTGGTTATCAGAAAACCGTCATGTGACGTTATCCAAACTTATTCCGTGACCTTATTTCATGAAACAGTTGTTGGCCTGTTGGAAAAAGGCACATGGACCTCAGGCGCAGATTGAGGGTGATCTATGACCATAGAATACTTTCGTTTAGTACTATACTACTATTATGTCAGGCAAACCCATAAATCTGTGTTAGTATAAAAACAATCACTTAACCTATGTTAGAACTGTTACTAGTTAAGTTAAACTTAGCTTAACAATAATAACTATGTAATTCTCTTTACAACGCTCGAGGGAGGCTCCTAGAGCCTACGTGTGCGCCATTTCAGCACATCCAGAGAGGACTGTCCAGCTTATTAGCCAATCGTTTAGTCCTTTCAACGTTTCATCCCCCTCTCTCTGCTTTCCTTATTGATGAGGGTCCCTTGTTCAAATTCAAAATATTTTTATTCAATTAGACAAGTACTTTTGAATCGTCAAGAGCATCTACCACTGGTTCGGAATGCCTGTCCTACCGAAGTTCAGTAAGTTCATTAATCACATCATGAATGTAAATAATGCAATGTATTTCTAAATCCTTCCACAAACATTATAACATTGGTTTTCATAACAGTTTGATATTATAACTTTTATTATACAAGAATATGCATTGCATGTGCATATTTTATGACGTTTCTGGCGCAATGGTGAGCGCTTTGGTCTTATAAGTGGCAGGTCCCGGAATCGATTCCCGGCGGGAGCAATTAGAAAAATTGCTTATTTGTCTATGATCTGATCTGGTGGGAGGCTTTAGCCGTAGCTAGTCGCCAACCGATGTAGCGTTCGATGCCGCGTGAAAACCAATCGGGGGGAATTTAAGGCAATCGCTACATCTCTTCCAAGTTAGCCCACTACCATCTTAAACTACATCGTCATTTATCACCAGGTGAGATCGCAGTTAACTAACTTGTATCAGAGTTAAAAAAAAATTAAGTAACTATGTACCTAATTACCTACCTGCAGAACTTGTTGTTTCCAGTTGCGACCAATTTACTTGGTCATAGCGTAATTTTAATTGCCTTACAAAAACGTAGGCATTCGCCGTTCACATGTGGCGGCAAGTGTGTAGCGTGACCTTATTACAGCAGTGCTGGTGTTGGTGGGGCGGCGCAGGCTGGGCCCCTTCACGTCACTCAACTAGGCTAAGGCCGGCCGTCGAACCGAGACCTGTCACGAGTATGCTCTCCAATCTGATCGCATTCGTTGGATACTTCCTTTTTACCCGACTATGGCAAAGCCAAAAGGAAGGGTTATGATTTTAGCAGTCTATGTATGTTTGTATTTATGTGTGTTCCACCGTAGCGCCTAAACTACTGAGCCGATTTTGATGGATGAGGTGTCAATCGATTCGTTATTATGGTACGGTACATAGGCTACATTTTATACGAAAAAAATCGAACTCACACATGTTACACCTAAAAAAAGTGAGGGTCTTCCAAGTGCTTTGGGACTCGGTTTTTTGAACTATGTGCCCTATACATTGCCGCTTTAGTTTCGCAACACGCAGTCACTTACTCTGCTTCCCTTACGGATCTCTCCATTTTGGATTTGACCACGTAGAGAACTTCAAGGATAGGTCTCTCCGTCGCCCACTGAGTGACCAGCCTAGCCTAAAAAAAAAGAAAAAAGAATACCCGGCTGAGTTTGTTGTGGGCTCTTCTCAGACTTGGGCGCGTTTGGAACCCTCGTAGCTTTAGTTTTAAGTAACGTAATTAATTATCACCACTATATCGTACAAGTTTAACAATTTCGACCATCAAAAGGAGTACAATTGTACCTACTTTAAATAAATGATTTTGACTTTAGCCCTGCGATGACCAACACGCCTGGCCAGAGCGATTACTTCGAGCAAAGCTTTGTAATGGTGAGGAAAACGAGGCCAATTACATTTGTGTAAAAGAAATTCCTTAATTTATCCATCATATTAGGGCCATATGGTCACCCTATTAATGCGGCAATTTAAACCAGACCTCAGTAACATGAACGTCAGCTCTAAATCTCCGCCTGGGGATAGATTTCTGCGTGCCACCACTTAATGGTTACAAGGATAAAAAAAAACCACTACACATGAAATAGGTACATTTTAATGATTAACAAGTGTAAATTAAAAATTTATAACACCCCCGACGATCCAAAGTATTTGAGTTTTCCAAAACATCATTTTCAAATAAATAATTATGTATTTAGGCAACGTCCATCTTGACAGCTTGACATTTGTCTATTGACATAATATTATGAACCTAACGGTTATCTAACCTTCTTTTATACAAGAAAACTAGAAAAGAGCTGATAACTCTTAAACGGCTGAACCAATTTTTTTAGATTATAGCTAAGAACACTCTCGATCAAGCCACCTTTCAAACAAAAAAAACTAAATTAAAATCGGTTCATTCGTTTAGGCGCTACGATGCCACAGACAGATACACAGATACACAGATACACAGATACACAGATACACAGATACACAGACACACAGATACACAGATACACACGTCAAACTTATAACACCCCTCTTTTTGGGTCGGGGGTTAAAAAGAGAAAGGATTTATTGTAGTTCTAAAGTTATTTTCGGGTTTCTGGCAGCGTTAATTCAGTAAAAGTTAACTCTAAGATAAACCTGCCTTTTTGGTACAGTTTCGCAAGCAATGAGTTCACGCATTCCATTCCGGCTTGGATAAATTAACATAATGTACGTACCTACTTTCAATATTTTTTATTTCGCTTTGGTTCTGATGATTTTTCTCGGCCGAATACTCTACAGTCGACTCGGTGCTATTCAATACAGGTTTCATTATCATGCAGACATTTCACAAGGAAATTATGCTTGAAAAGTTTGTATTAAACATTATGTATTGAAAATTGTAATAATATAGCACATCATAATATTTATCTATGCAATAGGTCATGCAATAGGTAAGGCCGCCCGGAGGCGGGTCAACTATTTAGGTAACCAAACAATAAATTGATGTATTCTTTAATGCCAAAATTGAGTAGAATTTGCGTAAATTGTTAAGTAGGTACTTATATTGAAATATTGTAACTATTTAAGATTTGAATAGATTAACTGCGGAGTTTGTTGTTAGATCTTCTTAGTAGAATCTGCTTTTCGACGCCGGCGCGGGCGCGGCGCGGCAATGGTGGTATGAAAGACGTAGCATAAGACTGGTTGTTCTACATGAAATCACACCATACTTCAATAATAATAATATAATTGTAAAGACGAAAGTGTGTGTGTATGTATGTGTATATATTCGTTACTCTTTCACAAAAACTACTGAACGGATTTGGCTGAAATTCGGAACGGAGATAGATTATATAGGTACCATGGATTAACTAACACAGGCTACTTTTTATGCCGGAAAATCAAAGAGTTCTCACGAATTTTTAAAAACCTAAATCCACGCGAGCGAAGCTAAATAAATTATGATTTTGATTCAATAAATAATTTCACCTTGTAAGCTATGGGACTTTAAACTTACATCACTTGTAGTACTAGGTAGATACTAAATCCTACCGTATGTTCAAGTATCCTTTTACGAGTTTTTTAACCCCCGACCCAAAAAGAGGAGTGTTATAAATTTGTCGTGTGTATCTAGTTATGTTTCTGTCTGTGGCATCGTAGCTCCTAAACTAATAAACCGATTTTAATTTAGTTTTTTTTTTGTTTGAAAGGTGGCTTGATCGAGAGTGTTCTTAGCTATAATCTGTGGCTATAATCCAAGAAAATCAGTTCAGCCGTTTGAAAGTTATCAGCTCTTTTCTAGTTACTGTAACATTCACTTTGTCGGGGGTGTTATAAATTTTTTAATTTACACTTGCATTGACATAGGTACCTATGAATCAATCCACTCGAGTGCTCCGATTTAAACCATACGCCTTCGATATCAATCGGTGTTCTTATCTCTATTGGTCAATAACCGATTACCGAAAATAGGCACTATGATTAACTGAAGTTGATGGTCTACATTTCTTCCATACATCAAGTAAGTCCTTCTGCTACCTATATTTATGATTATTTTAAACGTTTTCTCCTCTTTTCGTCTGGTGGGAGGCTTCGGCCGTGGCTAGTTACCACCCTACCGTCAAAACCGTGCCGCCAAGCGATTTAGCGTTCCAGTACGATGCCGTGTAGAAACCAAAGTGGTGTGGGGTTTAATAAAAACTGCCATACTCCGTCCAGGTTAGCCCGTTTTCATCTTAGACTACATCATTACTTAATAACAGGTGACAGACCAACAGATTGTTGTAGTCAAGGGCTAAAGGAAAAAAGTTTGTATGTGTGTGTGTGTGTGTGTGTGTATGTTTGTTACTACTTCACGCAAAAACTACTGGACGGATTGGGCTGAAATTTAGAATGGAGATAGATTGTACCCTGGATTAGCACATAGGCTACTTTTTATCCCGGAAAATCAAAGAGTTCCCACGGGAATTTAGAAAAACCTACATCCACGCGAACGAAGTCGCGGGTATCAGCTAGTATCTAAATAAAATGAAAAATACTTCCGACGTGAAGGATCCATCGTCAGGACGTCAAGGAGATATTCAGAAACGGCAAAAAACTGGGATCTTAAATTTAATCTCCTGAAAGATCAGCTATCAGCTAAACTTTAGAAAATTCTGAAAATCAAAATCGCATTTTGTAGTTTTTTAAGGAATTCAACGCACATTATGGTTTTGCTTAGAGTTATGTTCATAGCGAACGTTTACAGTTATAGAAAAGGCCAATGTAGGTACCAGGGAGTGGAGTGAGCAGAAAACTTAAATTAGAAGCCCGGGAGCAGTGCCCTTGCGGCGTGGCGTGATATTTAAACCCAAGTGAAGGTAGAACGACCGGCCTTAACCAGAATGCTCGTGCGCTGACGTCGGCCGGTTAGAAAGTTGCCGTGCTGGCGTCACGCGCCGGGGGCGACGACCCCACGCGCCCTGCACGCCACGCAGGGCTGCTGGCGACCACACCACTACACTGATTAAAGTCAACGTCGATTATTACTCAAAGTAGGTATTCAAATTACATCACGGACCTGTCAATCAAAACCAATCAATCTACGCGTCCACTGTTGGACATACCTTATCCTCGTCGGCTTGGCATAATGGTGAAGAAGTCATCATCACTGCTGACAAGACTGCGCTCAAGTACCAACCGCTCCCTGAACGTGTTTGCGAAAAGGATGGACTCACCAATGCTTGAACCGCTTGAACACATTGTTCAAGTGTTGGTGAGGCCACAATGATTGTAAATGTATTTATAGATGTTTCTTTTTCCCATAAAGTTATCAGTAACATTGGTTTTTAAGAATTAAAATTGCCTACTAACAAAATGAGCCCTAGTTGCTCTAAATAAAGATTTATTTATTTATTATTTATAAGTTTTTTCAAGAACCCGCCACCAAACACGGTGCTCCACCTTCTTCATCCACCCGTTTCCTTCTTCAGGTTATCGGTCCAGTGGGCTAGATGTCCTCCTACACTGTACGTAGTCTGTACTCCAGAACACGTCTGCCCATCGGCCGTCGGTTCTGCAACGACATGACCTGCCCATTGCCACTCCAGCTTGCTAATCCTTTAAGCTATGTTGGTCGCTTTTTTCCTGCGGAATATTCTCGTTAGATTGCATGATGATGCAATGGTGGTAAGTGATGTCTTACCACCAGGAGATTGCAGTAAAGGGCTAACTTGTATCTGAATAAAAGATAAATAAAAAAGGCTTTAATTGAGAGTTCTGTGCCTTAAAAGTTTGGGTACAACTGATCTAGGCTAATGATAAACAACACGTAAACAAGGAGAGGCTACGGCACGGGAGTGCCCTGTGTGTACGTTTAGAAATTCGATAGGCAACACGTAAATGGGAGTGCCACTTAGTATAGAGATACCAATAGCTCCGAATTTTTCGAGAAATCTCCGCTTTTAGAGAAAATTTCATCAGATAACAGCTTTTTCAGAAATCGTTTGGATTGAACACCTTTTTGAAAAAACGATAAATAAAATTCGTACTTTTCAAGTTTTTTTTATAAATAATTGATCCCATAAAACACGTACTCGTATAAAATCCTAAAAACTATTAGTTCTGCCATCTTTGTTGATATCCACTTTAAAGGGGAATTTGATACTTAACACGAAGGTTACGCGACAGGTTGAGATGGCAAACGGGGTATGAGGCGGCAGGATGCCCCGTACACCCACGCTCACCCTCAGCGGGTTAGCGTGGGGGCTGTGCGGGTGGGGGTGTCCCCACCTCGGTTGCCATCTCAACCTGTCGCGCGGTATACATGGGTGTGCCCAGTAGGTATAACATTATTGGTAGGAATACCATTTTTCATTTAATTAGCTCGCCCACTGCCGTCTTTGTATTGATTGACTTTTCCTAGATTTACAAGTAGGAGTTACTTTGTGTTTGTCCTATTGATAAAGCAAGAATTTTACTAATTCTGTTAGTTTAGTAATAAAATTAA
The DNA here is from genome assembly GCF_905333055.1 of Maniola jurtina. NCBI lineage: Eukaryota > Metazoa > Arthropoda > Insecta > Lepidoptera > Nymphalidae > Maniola > Maniola jurtina. The sequence goes on from NC_060044.1 coordinate 13,448,815, forward strand.
TGTCGATGGTATCCCGTTTCCTTCCAGCATCTTCTTCTTTTACTAGCCCTTATTAATCCATTGTTGGACACAGGCCTCTTCACGTGCACGCCATTCTTCTCGGTGTTGGCGAGCCTCCTCCAAGTTTTCCCCGCAAGCTTGGGGATTACCTTTGACCACGGAATGGCTGTTTTCCAACGTTTCTTCTTCCGATACGTGGCCTCCATTCCAGTAGCAAACGTAACAACCATCAAATATCATATCATTTATTACAGATACTACGTCACCGCTTTACATCCTTTGAAATACATAGAGATCGTTGAGGTAGTCAGGTTATGACGGTGGATACATTGAGGTAGATATTACCACTGGTACCAGGCAATGGACAGCCCTCACAGCGGCACGTAGTGACCTCGTTTGCAGCGTCCGAGGCAGCACGTAGCTGAGCTCGAGCTGCAACGGTTGCCGTAATACATACTAACATGCCGTATAGTCAAGGGATTTGCCGTTTGTGTAATACATAAATGCAGCTATAAATTCACTCTGGTATAAGGCGTAGATCCCACAGTCGGATTACGACGGTGGATATTTGAGGAAGATATTACCAGGCAATGGACAGCCCTGACAGCAGCACGTAGCGACCTCGTTCGCCGCGTCCGAGGCAGCGCGTAGCTGAGCTCGCCGTAATACATATTAACATGCCGTATAGTCAGGGGAAATGCCGTTTGTGTAATACATAGATGGAGCTACAAATCCACGCTGGCTTTAATGCATGCCCGGGTGCAATCAATACGTAGTGCCTCGGTCCATACATCACGGTATCCAACTACGGATATCCTGAAGAAGCCGACGTATTAACCACTATGGGGCTCATAAGAAAGCTCAGCGGGCGATGGAGAGAACTTGGAGTTCCTCTACGTGATCAAATCAGAAATAAGGAGATCTGTAAGAGAACCAGAGTATCCGATATAGCTAAATGAGTTGCGAAGCTGAAGTGGCAAAGGGCAGGGCACATAGCTCAAAAAACTGACAGACATTGGGGTACCAAGGTATTAGAATGCGCTCCACTAGGACACGATAACAAACGAGTCGCAGGAAGCCGCTGGATTTGACGGTGCAAGACCGTGGCGTGTGGAAATCCCAACAAGAGAGCTTATATGTCCATCTGAAGACACATTATATCGGTTGATTATGATCCACTACGTTACCACAGGATAACAAGGCATATGCAAGTGTGTTCAGTGAAGTGCCTTGGCCCGTACATCACGGCTTGGCACCGCGCCATGGACTACGCTCCGTGCGATTTGATTTAGCGTCTTGTTTGTACGCTGTGATTGTTTGAGCCTTCTCGACCATTCACCGGCCCTGCATAGAATGGAAATTTTAAAGTAAAGAGAAAATAAAAATGTTTTTTTTTTTTGTTTTGCGTTGGATGATACATCTAATATTGAAAAGAAAGAAAAATTGAAAAGAATTTTCTAATTCAATATTTGTTTTTGGGTCAACGTTATACACCAAATACCATTTCAGGTGTCTAAGTCATTTCGTCTACGAGTTAGAAATCTGTGACACGCGGACAGACAGAAGGTCAGACAGACAGACAGCAGAGATACATTAATAGGGTTCCGTTTTTACCCTTTGGGTATGGAACCCTAAAAAGAAAGTCCGCGTACCGTTCGTCGACCCATATGCACGACGCGCTGAGAGCACCGCGACGTGCGCGTGACTCGGAATAAAAACGAAATTGAACTATGTATCCCCGCACCCCGCATGCCGCGACAATACCTACTGTCGGACTTGTGAGGTTGCCTTGATACATTTTAGAGACGAACTATTACACAGGTCTTCCTCACTGCTGGAAGACTAAGGGTGAGATCTATAGAACGCACTCTGACTTTGCTTAGACTTAAGCCAGAGATAAAACGAGACAGAGGTATATCTCTCATATAAATCTGTCTCGTTTTGTCAGTGTCTTAAGTCTGAGCAAATTCAAAGTGCGCTCTATAGATCTCAGCCTAAAGTCTTCGAACATTGCGTGTTGCCAAAGATGACTGCTGGATCCGAGACAAGGTCGCTATGGTCTTCATAAGAAAGCTCAGAGTCACTCAGCGAGTAATGAAGTGAGTTATGTTTCGGGTTTCTTTCTCTACGTGTTCAAATCAGAAATGAGGAGATCCGTAAAAGGACCAGAGTAAACGACATAGCTCAACGGGTTGCGAAGCTGAAGTGGTACTGGGCAGGGCACATAGTTCAAAAAACCTATAGTCGTTGCTATCCCAAAGTGCTGGGAATGATGACCTCGTATCGGAAGGCGCATGTTGCTAGACCCCCACTAGGCATCAAACGAAGAGAGCCGGTGAATTCAGGCCGCACAAGACCAAGGCATGTGGAAGTCTCTACAAGAGACCATGCCCAACTGGGCACAACTGTGGACGTCTGTTGGTTAATAATGATGATGATGACACTTAGTTTGAATTTGAATACATCTCAATTACAATTTATAACCTACATTACACTATACAGCAACATCATCATTCCTCGCGCACACCCGGCGATGCAAATCTGTACTCAGTGATTCAGAGCGGCTCACACCCATACATCAGTCGCTGGCACCGAGCCATCAGGCAACGCTGCATGCACTTTGATTGTCCATTTCGTTTGCTGTTCGAACCATTATACCCCAAAGACTTCTATGTGGTACTGCGCATTAGATGGGTCATTCTGAACAATGGTGGACTGCAACTCGTTTTTGCTTACAACTTGATGTCCAGTAGGTACCATACTAATTGTGACGGTTTCATAGAACACAATTTTGCTTGAAATATGCGGGAAATTGAACTTCTATAGGTTCTAATTTATGGGGTAGGGGGACATCACAAAAAAAATGTGACCATACCAAATATAATTAATATTTTCAATTTCGAAAGTAAGATAACTATACCAAGTCATATGAAACGGCTTTACCTGTAGGATTCCTCGGTGCGCAAGTGTGACTCGCACTTGGCGGGCTTTTTACCTAGTTGTTAGTTTAGAACAATTAAAACCTAACCTTTCATGTGTAACCAATCTTTCTTGCGTGCCTGTTACAATTATAAATTAAAATTACAACAAAATTGGTCGCATGGCGTAATGGGACCGGCATGCGTGGCATGCAGGCAGTGAGGCCGCGCTATCAGCGATAGTGCCTTATCGTTCATGTGGCGAATGTGGCAATGTTTGCCCTCCGCTTGCACGTGCCGCGGGATTCTTTGACGGTGACGTGGACTGTTTTATTACTTTAGTATATCAGTTAATAAACGAAAGTGTTGCATCGATTCGTAACAAAAAATTGCAGAAACATTGAGCCCTTGCTCGGTTTTTCCACATTCTCGCGAGAAAATTTCACAGGTCGTCGCTGTCCACCGGCTCCATCGATCTGTAAAAGAAAATTTTCACTTATAAATTTTTTGGCAAAATGTCAACCTCAGAACTTTTCTGATTTTCCGGTGTTTCCCGGCGTGCGTGCGCGTGTAAGGTAGGGAGCCGATACTCCAGGATTAGAGAAACCCGCATACTGTACAGGTACCTAGGTAGCGTCTAGAGTCTAGACGCTACCTAGTGTTATGTCTAGACTCTAGACATAACAATTTAGCTGTACAGGTTTATTGTAATTATCAAAAGGTTTCCGCCAACACCAACACTGCCTTCTGGAAGTGTGTATGCAAATGAAAGGCGCGTTCACATTGGGCGGCGCGCGGCGACGCGTGACGGGTGTCACGGCCCGCGACGCCGCGCGCCGCGCGTGACCGTTCCGTCGGACAGCCGTGACGAGCATTCGGATCGCCTCATACACGAAGACGTGGCGGCCAGATGCTACTGATCAAAGTATCGCCAAAATCTTGAACAGTAGAACTGGTAAAAAACCTCACGGTTTCTCGCTGTTCTGTCGTAGATCAGTGAAAGAGGAACATGATTATGACATACTCTCAAAAATATATTCTACTTAGATTTAGGTTTCTCGAAATCCCGTGGGAACTCTTAGATTTTCCGAAATAAAAAGTAGCCTATGTGCTAATCCAGGAAATTATATCTCCATTCCAAATTTCAGCTAAATCCGTCCGTTAGTTTTTGCGTGAAGGAGTAACAAACATACACATAAACTTTCGCCTTTATAATATTAGTGTGATAGCTAAGACCGATAGAGGGGTGGCATTGCGACGGTGTTCTGAGTTAGTGATTGATCACCAATATAATTTTTCGATCGCGGCGATCCATCGAATCGAATGCATTTCGATGGATCTGCCATACTTAGCACTTCATGCTAGACCGCACTTGAGCCTGATAAAGTGTCGCTTCACCTTTTGTTATTCTTAGACGCCGCTTTCTATAGTTTGTATCCAAGTGATTAAATTACACAGCCACTGCTAGCTAAGGGGAAGCTCACCATAAGATAATTATACTTATAGAAATAAAGCTGCGTTTATATTTTGCGGTACGTGGCAAAGTGTGACTGGACAAGGGTCTAACGTGTGTCTGATGACCGCAACATTAACATTTATACAGCCACCAGCTCTCAGCTCTCATAATACAATTTATTAGCCTTTGTTTTTTACGGTCCGAAACTCGCTTTTATACCGGTACCTGTACGTATTATTTAACACACAAAGAACTACGTTGATTGTCCGTTTCTATTATATTATATCCTAATATTGTCACTCCACAGGGTCATCACCAGTAAATAATATAATTTTCTAAGAATAGTGACTCTTAACCACTAGTTTATCATTGGTATTCATAGCATTTTTTTCATTCCATCAGCAAGTATGGACATAGGCCTTTCACAAAAGCTCGCCTCCGCCTTCTTGATCCACCCGCTCCTCGCTCGCTTCAGGTCATCGGTCCAGCGGGCTGGAGGTCGTCCCACAATGCGCTTGCCCGTACGCGGTCTCCACTTCAAAACACGTCTACCCCATCGACGTAATGACCTGCCCATTGCCACTCTTGCTTATCCTTTGAGCTATGTCGGTCGCTTTTGTTCTTCTGCGAATTTCCTCGTTTCGGATTTTATCCCTGAGAGTGATACCCTACATAGCTCGCTCCATAGCGCGCTGAGCGACTTTTAGTTGTACATAACATACCAGTCGGTAATAAAAGTAATGGGCACCTGGCATGTATTCGTCAGCTCGTCACAGTCGGAGCATGTCTGTAGAACTAGAAAGCGCATATAAGTTCTCGCTTGGCTCGTGGAGCGTGGCGCCCCGCGTGGGATCCCACTCTGGTACAAGAACATAATTAGAATGAAATAACTTGGTCTATTTATGTCTGTGTGAAGTCTTGTACAGTGCGAGTTGTAAATGATGCCATATGCATTATGGACCCAATATGGGCTCATAAGGAAAAACATGTGGCTGAGATCTATAGAGCGCACTTTGACTCTGCTCAGAATTAAGATACTGATAAAATGAGACAGCGTTGTACCGCTGGCATAAATCTGTCTCGTTTTAACTGAAACTTAAGTCTAAGCAACGTCAAAGTGCGCTCTATAGATTTCAACTTGAGAGTCACTCAGCAGGCGATAGTGAGAGCTATTCTTGAAGTTTCTCTAATCTATTCAGAAATGAGGAGAACCGTAAGAGAACGAGAGTAACTGATTAACGGCTGTGAAGCTGACTTGGCAATAGGCCAGGGTTCAGCAGTTGGGTTTCTCGCAGATCCCAGGTGACGAAGAAGAAGTTGAAGAAGAGGATACCAAGATTTCCAAACAAAAAAACTAAATCAAAATCGGTTCACCCGTTTAGTAGCTACGGTGCCACAGACAGATACACACGTCAAACAAATAACACCCCTCTTTTTGAGTCGGGGGCTTAAAATGCAGAACAGTTATGCTGTTCATTGATACGATCGTTCAATTACTATATTTCCAAAGATAAGGTCCGTACTCGATATAGCTTTAGCACCTAGCACTAAACAGTAGATTGAGTGGACTTTATCAAGTTGGGGAACGCTTTCAGATCACGATCTGAACGCATCTGCCCCCTCTTCACTTCGGCCTTCCTTTGCACGCGACTCGAATTCTGTGCCGATTTTGAACAGGGACGGACTCATAAGAATTGCAAAATAATTAAAACAGCGGGAAAATATAAAAATTAACTGTTATTTATTTCGGAGTTTAAAACATCACAAATTACTATCCCTTACCCCGGTTTTTTAATCTACAACTCAAACAACGGAGTACAGACAGATATGAGGGTTTAGAATTTAGATGATCAGAATTGGACAAAACTCGTTACTGATCTATTTCGATCGAGAAATATGCTTCAATCAGTCCAGGCCCACACAGGACTAGGATGAAGGATAAATACTTAGCAAAACAATAAGTCCTTACGGAGATAAACAACGAACGCGTCAAATAACACCTCTTCTTGCGTCAGGGTTAACCACACTAACCCACCCACACTAAATATCCAAACAATACCAGTTAGTATAATTAATTATGAATAGATGAACCGTGTAATGATAACAAGTTAACAACCGTGAAAAAAACGTTATAAACATTTACGCACGCCATATGTTTTAGGGTGTTTACGTAGGCCTCTATGCCGCGAGTTTAGGCCCAGAGTGCACATGCAACTATTATCGGCGATCGTTATCAGTCACCATCAGTCTATATGTGGCCATTGCAAGATCTTTCGGGAAAGCGCGACCACATGTGGTTTGCCGTCTCCCTCATCCACTCACTTCCCGGCACAATAGCACAGCATAATGTAATGAGACAGTCGTTCGACGCCTTTGGTCCCGTGGTAAGCCGCCATTACAATGGAGATCCCTAGTAATTCAATCCTTAGTCATCCTAGAATTAAACCAATCGTTACAATTTATGATATATTCTTCCTACATTTGAGCCAATTATGTGGGAGTGTGTCAGCCAATTTGAATTGATCACGACGTCACACTGTAACTGTCAGTGCAGTATGTTCAGCGGCAGGTCCATGCAAAACGCTGATCGTCGTTGCTCAAAGATTCGCGTGTGCTCTGGCCTTTGCTACGTAAACGATGTTATTCGGGGAGCAAAAATTGGCAACAGTAACCGCTAATAACTGAATTAGTACCCCGCTATTTCAGATCTCGTAACTCTGGGAACACCATCGGGTTTTTCATTTCGTAAACGATAATAAGCTCAGCTGTTGACGGAGAGGTGCCGCTTTTGTTTATGCCTTACTCCAGCATACGGCGTTATTTTAAATATTACACATTTTGATATTCTGGAGCAAGTCCAAATTCCAGATATTTCATAACTTATTTCACAATGATACGGATATAAACCAATACTGTCAGAAGATTTCATTTCACTCTGATTATTCATTTATTATAAATGAACTTTTTGCTAACTTGTAACTTAACTGTTTTGTAACTTACTCGTCAGTAGAGTTAGTGAGGAATTCCAATACTTGACGAGATTCGGCTATCCGTGTGTTAGATTATAGCATTTGAGCAGAAATTCGCGTGCTTTTCGCGACTTCTGGATTCTTCTCATTGACGGCTTTTTTTAAAAGTCAATGTTCTAAATTCCACAAGGTATAGCAGGTTCTGTTGACATCTAAACATAAGGGCAAGAGGTTCAACATACGTCGTGATCCGAAAAACGCGAGTCTTGATGTGTTTTGAATCAATTTTCAGTGCCCTGAATCTTCTTCCAGATAAATCAAGTTTCCACATAAAGTTAAAAGTAAATTGAATGCCGACGTTTATAACACTATTATTCAGAAAATTTAATTCAATCTTATCTTTATGAATGAACTGTAAACAAGAGGCTACCGTCTTTCATCTTTCAGTTGTTGAAATTATACGGACGCATTGTTTCAGTTATAACTCATTCGGCTCTTTTGGTAACTTTATGGGTCTATTTGTCTAGTTTATACTTTTGTAAATACGTTTGAAATATCCCTTTCAATTAGCAATCTCAGATGAAATTCTGGACTTTACGAATACATCAAATATCTTGGTGGAATCTCTCTCTTCCTTTCCTTTGAAGAATGAAGTTTCCTTTTAATCAATGTTTTATGTTTCATTTTACAATCGAAAAGGACAAGTTTAATTATGTATATTTAGTTCGACATAGCAATCGGGTTATGAGGCGAGGTGACGCCCTGCACACCCACGTCACCTGCGCTATCCCGCTCCGGATTAGCACGGAGGCTAGGCGGGTGTGCGGGGCGTCCCCACCCCGATTGTCATGTCGACCTATCGCAATTATAATATGGTATAATTTGATGAACATTCTAGAATAAAGAAGACATGAACTTGTGAGAAGATAATGAAATTCGTTCATGTTAAACGTATTAATCGTTTGACGCAAACGCAGATTTGTGCTAAGTTAGGGCATTTCACGTTACAGCGCTAAACAGTGAACACACAACGATTGACGCAAGTGCTCTGGGGTGTTGTGTATTTTACGTGTTTTTTGTACATTTCCCTGATTAACATGAATACTTTAATAGATTCTTTAGAATGAAGAGTTCTAATCTTATCGCAAACAAATCACATGATTCATTAGGATTTCATCCCACATATCCTAATAGGGGAAATATGTGATCAAACCATCAGTTGTTCCTCTACTGTATAGGTAAACATTAGAAGTTAAAACTAGGTAGTCCTTCAATTACGCCGCACGCAACAGAGCAACGTATCGACGGGATTTTTTGCAAGGATATAGTTAAATACCTTTTATCCTGAAAAGTCATAGTTCTCTCAGGATTTTTAAAAACCTAAGTCCACGCGGTTGAAGTCGCGAGCATCAGTCAGTCATAAATATTTATGTATTACGAGGGTAGTTCCACAGTATTCCTCTGTAGAATAGAATAGAATAGATTTTTATTCAAGTAGACTTTTACAAGTGCTTTTGAATCGTCAAAATAATTTACCACTGTAACTCCTTCGTCTTTCACATAAGATTGTGGACATTTACTATAGAACAATGGCGTTCCCTAATGATCGCTATCACACCTGGTTGGCACATTTTCTCATCAGCCTTTTGACACCTCCCCTTTATGGCCATTGTTGAAACCCTCAGAGCAGCTAATTTCATTCTTCAAATTTAGATCCGTCCCTGAATATTGCAGTAGACATACACTTTGGTTCAGCGATGACGTAGCGTAGCCACGCGCGTTGCATGCTAATGTGGAGTGCGGACCTGCCTTGAGCCGCACACCGCCTGCGTTGAATCCCTAATGCGCATCGGGGATTTATTGCTGACCACTCGCCTGCCACTCTTCCTTTATTGCGGGTTCACATTATTGCAATAGCCAGTCGAGAACCTAAATATAGTACTTCGAATTCATGAATTACAGTCATCATCAACCCATCACCACACTGCTGAGCACGGGTACTTCTTTGGACTGAAAAGATTTTGGCTAATAGTCCACAAGGCTGGCCTGGATTGGCAGACTTCTCACATCATTGAGACACATCATTATGGAGAACTCTGAGGCATGGGTGGTAAAGATGTCAGCGTCCTATTCGGGGTTCGGCCGATCCCGGGCAAGCCAGAGTTATGTGCGTTGCAATTAACTTGCTTTAACGGAAGGAGAAAAACTGCATGCCTGAGAGTTCTCCATAATTTTCTTGAAGGTGTGTGAAGTCTACCAATCCGCCCTTGGCCAGCGTGGTGGATGCCAGCGTGTTATGGCTAAACCTTCCTCATTCTGGGAGGAGACCCGTGCTCATTTGCTGGGTTGCTCATGATGATGATGATGAAGCAATGCTTTACACCACCTTTGGGGAGCGACCTTTTGCTCTTTTACTTGGTTTTACATAATGCTTGCTCATCGAGAATGTCTGATATGGACTCAGCTTAAAATTGAACGTAAACAACTCAGTTCCATATCGCAGTTCAAATAATTGCCCTGATAACTCTGCCTATAGTGAGCATAAACAAGCGCTGACGCGGGCGCGGCGTCACGCGCGATCACGAGCGCGCCGCGTGGAACCCCGCTGTCTGATCGCCGTGTTGCTGGATGCAGCTAGTCTGAGAGCTGGTGAGGTCGCCATTCTAGCATCTTGGGACCCTTTCGTCTATCGGGTTTTCGAATTATATGCCCCTGCCTGTGGCCCCTGCCCATTGCCACTTCAGTTTCGCAACCTGTTGAGCTATGTCGGTTACTCTGGTTCTCCTACGGATCTCCTCATTTCTGATTTGATTACGTAGAGAAACTAAGCATAGCTCTCTCCACAACCCGTCTAGGTGACCCAGAGCTGTGTAATGAGGCTACAATACTTAACCATCATGACTTGGATCCATATATCATCACTGGTAAAACGCTTTGTCTGAAGACTACAAGCATAGCTCTCTTCAAAACCCCTCTGGGTGACTCCGAGATGTCATATGAGGTTACTATACTTGAGGACCATGACTCGTATCCATGTACAACAATACGCACTGTTCGAAGACTAGGTACATATGAATCTTTGGCAGCAATCTCTTAGCCTGTGATTTGGTTATCTATCATACGCGTATAATATTAGTGTCCACGCACGGCACAACTCTCGGCAGTCAATTGGCAATTTGTGCAATTGTGGAGTAGAGTAGTCAGCCTTGCTTGGATAACGACATACCTACGATCTAAATCACTTTGGAGCAGGTATATACACACCAGTATGATTCTAATTTATCAGTGTTGCGCCATTGCATTGTGCTGACCTCCGCAACTTATTAAAGGCAAAGCAAAGTCATTAATTTGAGTGGTACAGCAATGGACTGCCATCTTTTTTTTTAATTTACAGACTTGCGCTTGGCTGCAATCAGGCCTGCTAGCAAATGATGATGCAGCCTCAGATGGAGCGCGCTTGCTACCTACCTACTTGGCATGACTCGTCATAAAATTAGGGCAGAATTCGCTACTGCTTGTGTTGCTACAAGAAGTAATGGTTTACCAATACAAGGTTTGCCAGAGAAATCCAGATCGCGTAAGGAATTTCGAATTCTGCTATACATTCCAAAATGCGAGTACGGACGTATGCTACGGAATGCTGATGTCGGCCCGGGTTCGATTCCCGACAGGGGCAGTCGGAGAATTTATAATTTCTTAATTGTCTCTGGTATGGTCTGGGGGAGGCTACAGCCGTGGCTAGTTACCACCCTACCGGTAAAAGCCGCGCCCCTAAGCGATTTAGCGTTCTGGTACGATGCCGTGTAGGAACAAATAAGGGTATGTATTGGTTCAATAAAAAATTGCCATATCTCCGCCATGTTAGTCCGCTTCCACCATAGACTGCATCACTTACTACCAGATAAGATCGCAGTCGAGGGCTAAAAAAAGATTAATTAAGAGATTTCAGATGGTCGTAAACCTGTTGAACGGAATGGTCACTCTAATTCCGGAAACTTTCTACTTCGCGCATAACAAAATCCTTATCTTATTCTGCGTAAAAGGATAACGGTGTTCGCGGACTCGTTGTAGATGTCTTACAAACGTCAAATGTTTACCATATTTATAACTTTTACTTTCCCTGTTAGTTTTTTGTTTTTCCCTCTTTGTGAATAGGTGAAAGTTGAGGCGTTTATACAAAAGGGCGCTTTTGATTTATATCGGTCCCTTTAGTTTGGATATTGTTTTGCATTATGTAATAAAAGTAAATATGTACCAAAGTACAAACAGAGATACAGTAGAGTCTGACGCATAAAACGTCCGTCTCCTACTCGAGAGGTCGGGCGTTCGATCTCGGGCACGCACCTCCTTTTCGGAGTTACATATATTATGTTCAGTGTCGAGTTCTCAAAGGCGTGTGAAGTCTGGTGAATCCGCACTTTGCCAGCGAGGTAGACTATGGCTAAATCCTTCTCATCTTGAGAGAAGACGAATGGTCAGTAGTGAGCGGGTGATGGAATGTTCATGATGATGTATTGACTGATACTGCAATAACTACCTTTACTACTGATTTTATTCAGTGAACTATACCTAGAATTTATATATTTTATGAAGTAGATAGAAAAACTTCAGAAGCAATAACAGCAAATAGCCATATTATGTGTAATTATATGCACAGAAGCCAAGCCAGCAAAGTATCGCGTCAAACATTTGCCCACTCACTGCAAAGACAAACCGGACAATGGAGACAACGTCGACAAGTGAGTCAGCCGGAATGCTAACACGAGGAGTTGGCGCTTACGTAAACTACACCTGTGACAACACGCTTGCGTAACTTGGTGAACAGACTTGTGGGAAAAAGTTAGACAAGAAGCCCGGGATCAACAGAAAAGTACTACAAAAAAACCGGCCAAGTGCGAGTCAGACTCACGCACCGATGGTTACGTACTCGGGTATTTTTTCCGACATTTTGCACGATAAATCAAAAACTATTATGCATAAAAATAAATAAAAATCTGTTTTAGAATGTACAGTCCGGTAAAGCCTTTTCATTTGATACTCCATTCGGTGTAGTTATCCTACTTTGACAATTAAAAATACTAATTATTTGTTCATGGACACATTTTAATTTTTTTTGTGATGTAACCCAAATTCGCAGTTTTCGGATTTTTAACCCCCGACCCAAAAAGAGGGGTGTTATAAGTTTGACGTGTGTATCTGTGTATCTGTGTGTCTGTGTATCTGTGTATCTGTGTATCTGTCTGTGGCATCGTAGCGCCTAAACGAATGAACCGATTTTAATTTAGTTTTTTTTGTTTGAAAGGTGGCTTGATCGAGAGTGTTCTTAGCTATAATCCAAAAAAATTGGTCAGGCCGTTTAAGAGTTATCAGCTCTTTTCTAGTTTTCTTGTAGAAAAGAAGGTTAGATAACCGTTAGGTTCTTAATATTATGTCAATTGACAAATGTCAAGCTGTCAAGATGGACGTTGCCTAAATACATAATTATTTATTTGAAAATGATGTTTTGGAAAACTCAAATACTTTGGATCGTCGGGGGTGTTATAAATTTTTAATTTACACTTGTTTCCTTTACTTGTGCTATAAGACCTACCTACCTAATTGAATGATTCTAGGTCAACGGGAAGTACTCTGTATTTATCTATTTTTTCTTTAGTCTATGGTTGAGGCTTCATTCGCTCGTTCCGCGCATGTGACGGAACCAGCAGGTAATGATGATGACGCATCGTAACAGCGCTGTTGCCGTGGAGCAAGAGAAAAGATAATAGCATTATATAGCTATGCTTTTTCTCGCGGCAAAAAGTAACCTGTATCCGTATTCAGTATACCTACAAGTTATATAATATATCAGTACTTAATATTATAAAGAGATAAAGTATATAAGTTTGTTTGTAGGAAGCAACCCCTGCAACGACTGAACCGATTTTGAAAATTATTTCACCAGCAAAAAGTTGCAAAATTTTAATTTTAAACGCAAAGCAGTCCATTAGCTGTTATATTAATTCAAAATGTGATTGCTTCGTTAATATTATTCAAAGTCCACACATTAACAAGTGTAAATTAAAAATTTATAACACCCCCGACGATCCAAAGTATTTTAATTTTCCAAAACATCATTTTCAAATAAATAATTATGTATTTAGGCAACGTCCATCTTGACAGCTTGACATTTGTCTATTGACATAATATTATGAACCTAACGCCTAACGGTTATCTAACCTTCTTTATCACAAGAAAACTAGAAAAGAGCTGATAACTCTTAAACGGCTGAACCAATTTTTTTAGATTATAGCTAAGAACACTCTCGATCAAGCCACCTTTCAAACAAAAAAAACTAAATTAAAATCGGTTCATTCGTTTAGGCGCTACGATGCCACAGACAGATACACAGATACACAGATACACAGATACACAGACACACAGATACACACGTCAAACTTATAACACCCCTCTTTTTGGGTCGGGGGTTAAAAATAGATAAGCCCAACGTTATTGCAAGTTAAAGCGTTTTTGCCGTAGTCTATCTCGGACGTCATTTGCTATAAATCATCTATGACTTTGGCATAGGTTGCGGGACTTTTTTTATTCGTCCGACTATAAATACGATAGGTACCTACTTGTAATTTATACTCTGAACCGTTTTTCTGAATTTACATAATATTATATTCAATGTCTTATTCATAGAATATGCTTTTTTTTTGCGTTGTTTCCTCATCCATATCAATATCCATATTATTAATATTATAAATATGCAAAATTGTCTACTACGTTTTCATGACCCATCCTTTAACCGATTTTGACGAAATTCGCGAACATTTGATACAGTGATAGCTTACATTCTGAGGTCATAAGATAATAAAAAGTAACCTAAATCAGGTTACTTCTTATCTTCAAAAATCAGAGAGCTCCCGCGGGATTTTTCATTTGTACGCCCGCCGCGCCGCTTCGGATAATATGTACTTTGTAATTAGATTAATTACCTCATGTACACGTATTATGCAAATAAAGAAATCTGAATCTGATATTGTGATTTCATTTCACAAGGTTTACAAAAACCGTCACGTTTTCTTGTAAACTTACAATAAGGGCACTGAAAGCATAGCTGACGCTATGACGTAGCAGGTCTTATGACGCATAAAGTAGCGCCTGTAAAGTACGTCACAAAAAGTAGAGTAATCTCAATGTAATCTAAATGCCCAATTTTGCATCATCAGTAACTTCATTGAGTAAGATATTACGCTTGAAATATCACTCATCGACGCCATCCATTCATCCATATCCATACTATCCATACTATCCATCCATACCTACTAATATTATAAATGTGAAAGTGTGTCTGTCTGTCTGTCTGTCCGTCTGTCTGTCTGCCTGTCTGTCTGTCTGTCTGTGTGCTACCTTTTCACGGCCCAACAGTTTAACCGATTCTGACGAAATTTGGTACAGGGTTAGCTTATATCCCGGGGACGGACATAGGCTACTTTATATCCCAGAAAATCAAAGAGTTCCCACGGGATTCCTAAAAATCCATCCGCTTAACCGATTTGTATGAAATTTTGTACCAAGGTAGCTTGCGTCCCTGTTATTGACATAGGCAACTTTTTATCCCGGAAAATCAAATAGTTCCCACGCGATCTTTAAAAACCTAAATCCACGCGGACGAAGTCGCGGGCATCCTCTAGTACTTAATATTATAAATGCGAAAGCGTGTCAATCTGTCTGTCTGCTAGCTTTTCACGGCTCATCCGCTAAACCGATTTTGACGTTTGGTACAGAGATAGCTTGCATCCTGGGGAAGGACATAGGCTACTTTTTATGTCGGAAAACTGACCAGTTCCCACGGGCAAGAGTCTAATTTAGATTTTTACTATAATTTTAAGGTGTTAGATAATAACCGTAACATCCCGGCAAGCTGAGGTTAGAAATTAGGACCGATGTGTAGATGTACCAAAAAAATAATGATCCTCGTCGCGTAATATCCGTCAGATATTATGAGGACTTGAAAGGATTTCTTAAAAACCCAAATGTGACAGACAACCTTGCAAACAGCTGATCGTGGAACTAAACTACATACCTCATTTGTCTTGTTACAAGATTTATCACACGCTGTAGAAGTCAAAAATACAGCTTTTTTTTTAAATGCCAAAAGAATTTTTCAAGCTAAATTAAAGCTAACATTGCTCAGCTAACTATATAAAACGACTTTTTTTGAAACGTTCACTTGCATTTCAACTTTCGCTTAATGTATCTAAACTGGTCCTTCGAAGGCATTGTTTTCTGTTGTTGATTTATGTTCCTTTTGTTATTAGAGAAAGTTGTTATAAATTACATTTCTTATTGTATCTTCAATGAGTAGGAACACCTCTATTGAGTTAACTGGTTTGGCATTCAAAGGTAAAGTACCTACACAGCGTTTTTACTTCTTCTAAACATAATGTTCTCAATGGTGTTTGAAGTCAACCAGTCCGCACTGGGCTGGGCTTTGATCTAAAGTCTAAAGTCTAAACCCTCCTAATTCTGAGAGGAGACATGTACTCAGTACTGAGCCGATGAGGGGTCGGTGATGGTGATGATGATACGCATATCAAGAACCATTACATCCATACTTAATATTATAAATACGAAACCGTGTCCGGCTGTCTCTCTCTGTCTCTTTTCACGGCCCAACAGTTTAACCGATTTACTTACACGCGTCCCAAAAATTAACGTGGGCAATTTTGTATCCAAGAAAATCAAGGAGTTCCCACGGGGTTTTAAAACCCCTTAAGGCGCGCGGGTGAAATCCCGGGCATCATCTAGTACCTACCTATACCTAATATGTAGCCGAGTTTCTTGCTGGTTCTTCTCGGTAGGGAAGGCATCCCGAACTAGTGGTAGCAGCATTTGACGTTTCAAAAGTATGTCCTTGTGAAAATCGAATTGAATAAAAAATATTTTATTTATTTATTTATGTAACAAACTCTAGCACCTTTGTGCCTTTCAGTTTTCGGGCGTTAGTAACAAAAATAGTCGTATCTAATTGCACTTCATTTTAACCTTCGTCGTTATGATACGGGCTGGATCGATCGTATTTTGGTACATGTATTTGTAAGCGAGGGGCCTTGGCAGTGAGCGAGGTTGTGACGTCAGTCCGCTGGCCTCTCTAGGTAGGTGCCTATAGCGTGCTGGCGCTTGCACATTCATTGTTAATTCACGCTTTATGAATTTATGAAGGAAAACGTGACGAAACCTGCAAACCTGTAACCAACTTATCCTAAAACAGTGTGCTAACTCTTGGGAAACCTGCACATTTCGTGAGAACTTAAAGGAGATAGGAGTAAGTCCACTTACCCACTAACTTCCCGCAAGATTGAGTGGGTGGATGAGGAAGGCGGAGGATTGTGTGTGGTGGCGCGCTCTATGGAAAGCCTATATCCAGCAGTGGATGGATGAAGTGGCGATTGATGGACTGAGGGGTAAGTGGTAACCAGGCAATCTTTATTGAAGTAATAAGGTAGTTATTCCTATTTCTAATGAAATAAAAGGCATTGCCGGCTATGGGATGTGAACAGGCTGTGACTTCTTTCGGAAAAATAAGGAGTTAGCTTCAGACTTCGTATTATCTGCTTTCCGAATAGGTGAGCGAAAGAGTAGATTCTTGGAAAAGAACCTCTGACCTTACTTTATGTGTCAATGGTCTCACTAAAGCTTGTAAAGCAGTATTTAAGTTCAAGTGTAAATTTCGACCTGTACTATTTTCTTTGACGTTACTGTTTTGTAGATTACAATATTTTTTGTCTATATCTTGCCCAATGTTGCGAACGGACCTTCAGTTTTAAGTTTCTTAGTATCTATTTAATCAAGCACGAGTATAACCTTCTAAAATCTTTTATTGTTAAAAAGAAAAGAATCGGTTATCTTTCAAAACGAATTCCTTCATCTTTTTCTATTGGTTTCTTTGTTAGTGTTGGGTCGTGATTCCGTTAAGGTACTTTTTCACCTTTTTATCGTTTTTCAGTTTGGAAGCGTTCGGTAAATTTTTAACACTTTTTTCTTGTTTTACAATGTCGTTCCGTTACGAAATCTTTGTAATGCTTTTAAAAACAAATGATGTCTACAGTTCAAGGTACAAGGAGATACAACAATAATAGCGTTCGCGTCCAATATATTTTTTTAAGCAAACGAGCAGATGGGTCACCTGATGTTAAGAGATCACCGCCGCCCATGAACATTTACAGCACCAAAGGAACCCCCAATGCGTTGCCGGCCTTTCAGGAATTTGTTGACACCACGATTGCCATCTTGACCTGTCGCGTATTATAGACAGTCCATTCCATTCCATCAGTCTGTATGCGTCCACTGCTGGACATAGCCCTTTCCAAGATCGCGCCACCACACACGGTCTCCGCCTTCCTCATCCACCCGCTCTCTTCAGGTCATCGGTCACGTGGGCTGGAGGTCGTCCCACACTGCGCTTACCGGTACGCGTTCTCCACTCCAGAACACGTCTACCCTATCGGCCGTCGGTTCTGCGACAGACATTGCCTGCCAATTGACACTTTAGCTTGCTAATCCTTTGAGCTATGTCAGTCGCTTTTGTTCTTCTGCGAATTCGTTTTGAACCGCCGACCTTTTGGTATTCAGTCCGCTCCTTAACCGTTGAGCTACTGAGGGTAAATACATATTACGGGACATGTCCGTAAGAAACGTCGCTATAACGTCAGCAACCGCTATTTCAGTTACACAACAACAAACCCCGATCTGGATTTCCTTATTGTATTATTTATAATCCCGTAAACTTGCATCCGAAGTCCAAACGTACCTGCGCAGGATGTGTGCGATAAATAATGCTTTAGGTATTCCTGCGATTGGCCGGTGACCAGGATTATAAAATTGTTGTTATTGGCTGAATTTACGCTTTCAAAAATATTATAGGCATACCTATCGCAAATTGCTCGTTGCAACTTGCACCATACAGATTTGTTTGTTTCAGCGGATTATAGCAAGATAAACTTATGGTATAAATAAGTGCACTCATTGTAACTCGGATGTCAACAACTATAATTTCCAGAACCTGTTATTTCAATGGTGATACCGTTCAGAAGTTTTTTTTACATAAGAAAATGTAATAAAAGAATTGCGGATATATAATATTCGTGGAATAGTACAAAGAAGTGGCGTGCGGACGTGGCAGTGTCGTCGGCACGCGCTCTATCATCGGATGTTTAGCTGTTATGAAATTAAAATCCACCAAACGTTTATGTTTAGGTCTCCTGCACGTACGAAATTTTCTATTATTTCCATATCTTACCTACATAGTCGAAATCCTATGGTCCCGTACGAGGCGATTTGCTTCCTCGTTTTTAATACGCACTGCTAGAATATGGAATGCCCTTCCGTCTGCCGAAATCTTCAAAAAAAGAGTGAATAGGCACCTTCTGGGCAGGCGCGCTCCACCTTAGGCTGCATCATCTCCAGCTCGGTATGTTTGCAGTCAAGCGCAAGCCCATGTGGTTATAAAAAAAAATCTTTCGCCAATTCGTGACTGCAGACGGCTCCCGAGGTTCTATGGGTAGTCGTCTTATTGTCGTCTCAACGTATAACAGTGGACATCTATCCTATCGTTTCCACAGAAACTCCGTACGACAATAGTATGGGGTTTGAACTACCGACCTCTCAGAATTCATTCCGCTCCTGTAACCGTTGAGCTATTGAGGCTTTATTTTAAGCTTTGGCCATACAGCAATACAGCTGGGACGGCAATTAATATGGTGTTTTCCTATTGAATGTTCCAAGTATGTTTTTTTCTGTCTTCAATCCCTTGTTCTCAATTGAATATAGACCGAGCAGTAGTATTTGGCCTTTTTCTCTTGCCATTCATTAGCATGGCAAGCGGCATCCTAGCATCTGTTGCCAACTGCTGCCAAATATTCCTACTCGGAGGCTCCAGGGTTCGAACCCGAGACCCTAACTTTTCGGAGTTATACGTGGTTTGTGGTTTTAATTAAAACCATTATTTTAAAATATCATATGCTATTATGGTGAAGGAAAACATTGTGAGGAAATCAGCATGCCTGAGAGTTCTCTACAATGTTGTCAATGGTGTATGAGGTCTACCAATCCACATTTGGCCAGCGTGGTAGACTATGGCCAAATCCTTCTCATTCTGGGAGGAAATGCTTTCTCAGTGGTAAGCCGGCAATAGGTCGAGGATGATTATGATTATAATTAATTGGACTCTGATGATCCCAGAGAACGAACGGGATATGCTCGAACTTCGAACTCATCTCAGCCTATTTCAACGCTTTGTCTTACTACCTGTGCTCTATACCTATTCGACCTATATCCGCTTCATTGCAAAGTTGAGCGTATACAAACCCGTTTATCGGTAGCTGGCAGTCGGCCACGCGTGGGCGCCGAAGTGATACAAATTATCGAGAATGCCGGATTTGACGCCGCCCGTAACGGACCGACGATTTATATACGATCTTGGGGAGCGTAAGGCTTGGTCTGCATAAAATCTAACAATAAAAGTTGTCTAGATTAGTTTAAACAGTTACCACAACGCACAAGCCAAGCGAACACAGTGAGCATACAGCGGCTGGGGAGTGCCAGATCCGAATTGCAGGCTTTCCAGGATTTATTTCGTCACGTGCAACGATTCAATCAGTTCTGCCTTGGTTAACCTAAAGTTACGACTAAAGTACATATTAAGATCTAAGTAGACAGGCGTAAAATCGGGTGTGGCTGGTCGGGTTTGGAAATATGGGTACATGATTAGAGAGAAGTTTAAAAAAATAAAAACTGATTGCTGGCTTTAAGTAATGTAAATTCATAACGCGAAGAAGATAGGCTTGGTTTGGAAGATTCACGTACAACTAGCGGTTGTCACAATTTTTGTATAGCCTCCATTTGAGCATGAACACACAGTTGGTACGTCTTCATACGCTGACTTCGCTGCGACACTACGAGTAACATTCAGAAGTACTTAGAATTCTACCTATCTGTAGTCCAGGCCTAAAGGAACTGACGATTTACATAATATGACGTAAATCAGATTACTAGCCGTTAGTATAGCTGGACCAGCCAACAGAGATGTAACTATGATTGAGGACACATTGAATGTCTAGAAATTAGAAGAGTGGGTACTAACAGGCCACTTAATCGTATGGGATATAGCGACTAATGAGAGTAGAGAGATGATTTGTACTCTGTGACGAAATAAAATGATAAGTTTATGAAACACGTAGGAGGTTTAAATAAAGATGAAAGTCCAGTTTCAGACATTGTAATGGCCAATGAAGCTATTTCGTGGCTTGACCGTTACGAAAGCAGATTTTATAAGATAATAATTGGCTGTTAAAAAGTTAAAATTGGATGAAGTGCAGGTGCCCCTTCAGTATTTCACTTTTATTAAAATTGTAGTTTAGTATTGTAGAATACAAAAATAGTTAAAGTTAATAATAATAATGAGAAATCATTTATTTTTGGCAAATACCCTATTAAAATTAGTGTCCGAAATGATCCTAAAAATAATCTAGAGGGATCAACCAGTTGAGCTATGTCTGCTACCCAGGTTCTCCCGTAGGAGAACCTTTGTTCCTGATTTGATCGCATAGAGAATCTCCAAGCAGAACTCTTTGCATCGCTCGCTGAGTGACTATGAGCTTATAGGGTCCATTAGTTTCAACATCAATGAGGTCCACAATTTGCGATCATGTCTCGGATCCATATTATACTAACGTTACACGTGCAAAATTATGGATATGGATTAAGACTAACCCTTTTACCATTCACGTGTTCAAACTATCACATAAGGCCAAACGATATGAATCAGCCACACATTCAGGTGACAACAAACAGTTGGTTATAATACATATAATACGTTTGAACGACACGATATCTGCAATTCAAAGCGAAACCATCTATCTGAATACACCCAGTACATAATACAGTCTCGCCCATTGATTACGTTTAAATTTAGCTTTAGCCACTAAGTGACACGCCTAGGGATGGATCACGAAGACAATACGACATGAAAGAGATCTCGGAGCCTCCCATGCGGTGAGGATGGCTATCCAAGGGGGTTTAAGTAGATAAAAGGGCCATGTTGGAAACTACGACATTTAGTGTCAGGTGATGTTGAAACATTTTTTACCGATGAAAGTTATTATTGTATGAATACATCGATTTAATGAATTTGATATGGTTCTCTTGGTGAATCTGCTTTTTTAGCCAATATACTTAGAAGAGTGTGAGATAGTTAAAAAGATTGCGGATTGCGATTTTTATGTATTTTTTCTGTACTAATTTTGTGGTGTACAATAAAAGTATATTCATTCATTCATTCATTCATTCATTCATTATCACATTGATTGAAACAAACTAACTTGAACAAACTAGGTATTTTGCTTTTATTAACGGTAACTGATCCTTAAATAATAGAACACCAATTCAACTTAAACTTAAGAATTTCACTAATACCTTTATTAACACCGTCAATAGTCATACAATAACTTTTGACCAAATGATCCGGTATTTTGGCAAAGGAGTTGTTTCATTTAGCTTCTTAGCTACAAGGGGGAGAAGGCGGAGGTTGTTGTTTTAGCTGATACGGTTCCACGTGTACGGCGAATGTTTTTATTTTGTATCGAAGCAAGGTCGCGCTCGCTTGCAACCTAATTATACCGATAGACACAGCAGCGTCACTGATAACTAATAAAAATGGCCGCCGCGTGCAAAATAACAAACATGTTGATCAAAAATAAAACTTTATTTATCTATAGTTCGGTAAAGTACATGTTGTCCAATGTCCATACTATGTGATATGTCTAATCACTACTTTTTAGGGTACCGTATCTCAAAAGGAAAAAAAGGAACCGATATAGGTAGGATCACTTCGTTGTTTGTCTTTCTGTCTGTCGCGTCTGTTAAGAAACCTACAGGGTACTTCCCGTTGACCTAGAATCATGAAATTCGGCGTGCGTGTGGCTCGCACTTGCCTGGTTTTTATCATATAGATATAAAATATTAGATATACCACCATCTTTTATCAATTCAAACAAATATTATGTAATAACGTTACATACAACAGAATCGTTGTAACGTTTTGGTCACGTACACATCGCAGGCGTCACAACAATAAAACTCCATATAGGTAAATGTTAAGGTAAACATAACTGGAAATCTGAAAACAATAACATCACCTGCAGCTGCGCCCAATCGAGGTCAACCGGATGGAAACAAACCGACCAACGTCATTTTGGGAAGTCCTTCATACAAAAGTTATGAAACAAATCTACTAGTCAAAAGTTTTCGTAATAAAAATATGTAAGTACATCGAATATCTAAATATACTTACTTAAATATCCCTGTTCGCTATCTAGGGGTTCGTACCTCAAAGGGAAAAACGGAACCCTTATAGGATCGCTTTGTTGTTTGTCTGTCTCTCCGTCTGTCGTGTCTGTCAAGAAAACCTATAGGGTACTCCTAGTTGATCTAGAATCATTTTATTCATTTTCATCAACACAAGTAAAGAGATAAATCCTAAAACAGTGAATTTGATCACAAAAAAAAAAAAATGTGTTAATGAAAAAATAATTAAAAGTAAGATACCTAGTAGGGTATCATATGAAAGGGCTTTGATCTATTGTGCAAAATATCGGAAAAAATACCCGAATAATAGGCGAGTCTGACTCGCACTTGGCCGGTTTTTTTCTTTTGACTTTTATAATTTTTTGGTACAAAAAATATCTAAAAGTTTTCCTCATATAGGAATTTTCGAATGGAAAATGGTCTATTTAAGGGTCCCACCAGGTAGGTAGATGACATTAAACCAGTCGAAGAGGGTCACTGGATCCGATCGTGGAAGTCTCTGAAAGAGACCTTTGTCCAGCAATGGACGTCTGACGATTAAGAACACAAAAAAAAAAAATGTACGATTGAATAATGTGTTACTTTGCGGAATTCCATAATGCACAAAGAACAGCTTTCATTGTTGTAAGTTGTAACTAATCCTGAAGAAAATCTTGTAGATCCTTGGAAAGAAATCCTGTCCATAAATTGTACTTACCTTGTTAAACGTGAATATAATATTATTGAAGCCAGATTTTCCTAAATCAATAAACACTTACACGGGAAATTTAATATAACCAACATCGCAATGTAACTATATTTAACTACTAAAATATTTATAACACGTTTGAGGTCACCTCTGATCCTACAGTTTCATTCAATTTATTTCAAGAATCCAGCGCAAACGAAACCGAGCAATCGAAAGCGATAAAGGCCAATACAAACAAACGAAGTAACGACGTAACAGCTATGAGATATACCACGTACACCCTGACTTCGAACGTGATGGAGTTTATGACCAGTTCACATTTATCTAGAAGAGTTCCAATCCAGCGTTGTACTGCTACCGGCAAAGACTTGCCGCCAAGCGATGCCACGTATATCTAGCCAGATTATACTGGACTAGAAACTGCCAGATACTCTGCAGTTAAGGGATAACATGTCATGTCACTTGCCATATACAATCCGCACCTGGCCAACATAGTACTACAAGTACAACTAAGGCCAATTTCTTCTTATTCTGAGTGGAGACCCGTTCTCAGTAGTGAGCGCGTGATGGGTTGTTGATGGTGATGATGCCATGTCATAAAAACCTTTCTTCTTCTTGCCCTCTCTTCTTAGTAGCACTGCCACTTTATCTATTTTTAATTTAATTAAGTCCAGTGTGAGAAGAATACTCAATCCAGAGTCAAATCAGTTGCACACCCATTCAATTTCTTCGAATTCAATGACCTATAAAGAACTTGACTGAAATAACAAAGATGATACTTTCAGCCCAACGCTGAAACAGCTAACTGGATCTAGCTACTGGAGTAATATAAATTAGCCGTAGATATGTAGGTACATATCTATGAAATTGGCCATAAGATACGCCACGTATCTGACTTCGGGCGTGATTGTTGTTGTATCCCGCGCTCTCGTTAAATTGTCTGAGCGCTCGTTAATTATGCAAATGAGAAAAGAACTAATTGCGTTATATGTGTATCTACTATCTACTAGTTGTAGATACAGTCAGCTACAAAGTTAGGTTTGCACTCGCCATTTAGAGGAAAAATATTCGGTAAAAGTGACCGTAGCTGGTCACAACATTTGCAGTCATAATTCAGGATAATTATAGAGTTTAAAAAGTCACCGGTTTTTACAAAATACATTTAGCAGCTGTTTACATGACGTGTTGTGGTTGGTTTGTCAAGGAAGACATTGTAGGGAAATCATCATTGAACTTTTTTTGAATGACAACTAAAATATTTTAGTGCAATTACTTGTAAAGGCTTGAGCATTCATTTGACTATAGTAATGTTTGATGGACTACAATAATTTTGATATTGGGACTTTGAACGTGCTAACGTAGAAGATGAATTTTCATAATGTGGGTAGGTAGGTTTATAATCAAGAGTGAATAGGCTCAGGCAATAAATGTCTCTATTATTAGGCGATGATAATAATGGCAATACGATTCTAGAAGAGTTTCTTGGTCTTCGAGATAAAACGAACTTGTTAAGAGCTCCTGGACAAGTTATAAGTTAGAGACAGTAAATTTAATAAGCCCTACTTAATAGCACTCAAATCGTTAAACAGTCTAAAATCTGGAACAAACCTAGCGGAAATTCTCTTCGGCGTTTGTTTCGCGCAGATATTATCCCTAAAATTTCAAATCATCTACCCGAGGAAGATGCACGACGCGAGCTAGCAATGGCTAGCTCGCGTCGTGCATCGTGCGTCGTGCAAGTATGGAGCACGACCAATGGGTCGTGCTCCATACTTCCCATAGCTACAAAATTCTCGCATCCTTTACTCGCATCCATCATTTCAACTAGTATGTAAAAAAGTTGCTTGAAATCTAGAGAGCGCACTTTGACATTGCTTAGACTTAAGTTTCATTTAAAACGAGACAGATTTACGCCAGCGGGTATAAAGCTGTCTCGTTTTAAAGTCACAATGTGCTTATACATCTCAGCTTTAGTTTCGTTGAGCCCCTTTGGATCAGAGCTAAGTTATGCTATGAAAATCCTACATTTTTTTTGAGTATTGGACATGATAATCATGTCTAATACTCCCCTTTCCCCTCTATAGCATATAGCTTAACTACGTAGCACATCTGTGGTGGAAGGGCAGCCTTAGATCCAATTCTTCAAGCTCCACATACGTATAATAAGTGTTCCGTTTGGTTAATTAATCAAACTCGTTAGCCGGGCTGACTCAGTTGACCTTGCTCACAACTAAGTGCCCACTGTACTGAGTTAATTAACGTTCTATTTCAACCATATTTCTTGCTTCGTGCGTCACATCCTATGTTTATTCATCATCTTATCGACCATAACTTGACTATTGCTTATAATTTATAGGATTAAAATTGACACGAATGACTTTGACTCAGGTCATGTTTATAAATATGTACCTAAGTACGTCATAATAGCTATCTGCATGCCTTTCAACCCGGTCCGTCCAGTAGTTTGAGCCATGAGCTGTGCGTTGATAGATCAGTCAGTCAGTCAGTCAGCGTTCCCTTTTATATATTTAGAAGATCATTATGTATCTACAGTCTCCTCAACCTAGAATTGTATTCTATCGATTTGTAATTCCTCTATCAATCAATTAGCTTGCAGTAAAGATACATGCAAGAGATATATAAGGTTGCCTGATTAAATTTTTGAACAGCAGATATCACGCCATCGCCATATAAATGATACTGGTTCGTAAGCACGAAATGTCATGGCTTAATCCTACCCTATCGACTACAGTGTATACACTATACTGTATAGGCCAGGTATTAGGTCACCTCAAATGTCAAGCCTCAAGACTATTACGCCTGAGAATAATTTATCGTTCAAGTATCGTTTTCGTTTCGGAAAGTCTAACTATTATTTATTAGCTAAATGACTTTTATAAATAGTTTTGCAATTGAAGATATGAATAAGTTATGTGAAGTTATTAATAATTTTCTCTACTTATGGTGTGCATGATAATTTTATGGCTCTTAGTGAAATTGGTGCTAGAATGGCGACCTCGCACCGGAAAGTGCTATGTATCCAACGTAAGGACGACCCCCGTCATTAGGTGGACAGATGACATCAGGCGAGACGCAGGGAGCCGCTGGATTCCAGTCTAGTAGAGGACGTCTATCGCTTGTTAATGATGATGATGATGAGTGAAATTGTGTCAATTTATTTCAAAGCGTTTAAGTAAATCTTTGATTTCGATTACTTGTATGATTGCAGGCTGATCACACCATCACTTATGTTTTTTCTTGTCAATTCTGTATATTTTACTAGCTATTCCCCGCGATTCTGCTCTGTGTTTTTTCGCGGTAGTATCGTTTTCCTCGCTTAAAAAATAGTCTGTGCCCGTCTCCAGAACCATAGCTTTCTTAGTGCCGCTAATATCGGTTTAACGGTCTTATACCTTGAAAACATAACAAACAGGCAGACACACTTTTGCAATTATTGAATTCGCGTGGAATTAAAATAACATAGCGGGGAATGTGGCCAAGGGTAGGCACACAAAGCCAATGCTTTCCAAATCTTTATTAATTCAAGGCATGCCCTACAAAAATGTATTGTAGAAGCTAGAAAATTACTTTTGGCAATTCGTCGTAGCATGTGCTCGCACGAACACATCCAAAGGCCTAAGTTCATCGCGTTCGTTCCAGTTCGTGACTAGTGACTACCCGGTGCTTAGGAGCTCTGGTCACGCTAGATTCCACACGAAATGTCACGGCTGGAAATAATACACTCTGGCGTCTTATGGAGCTGTCTTCTTGGATTTCCTTCACGTTAATATAACGGTGGTTTCTCACCGCTCTTGATATCACAAGCCTTCGATTCGCTTTTTATTAGTTTCACTTATTCTTATGTTGTCATTCCGTCGAAATTGGTAACTGATTTTTCAGCTACTTCCAGTTCTAACTATCCGATTGAATTAAAATTTTGCAGTTTCGGGCAATATATGCTTCTTTAATCATCTATAGATGATTCTTCATCCTTAATCATCGTACACGTATCTGCAAAATTTTACTATTAAAAGCATCTCTATAAGGTGGATATTGGAACTATTTTTCTTATTAGGGAATGGCATTAAGACAGGTGCGGTTTCCTTCTATAGTCTATTTGCAACTAAGGGCCTTCTGGGGAATAAAAACAAGAATCTGCCTCAAGCAAAACGGCTCGTGCTATTTAATGCCGTGAGAAGACATCAAAACTGTCTGGATCTTTATTGGAGAAGTGTTTAAACCATTCCACGAAGTTCCCTACAAACATGTCAAGATCGATTGTCGTTTAGTATACGAATTGTTCAACCGACATTTTGTTTTAAGGTTAATCGAGGTTATTGAAGGTTTTCATCTGAAAACAACTTGGAAAAGTAACCTACCTCGCTTACCGTTATTTCTAAGAAGAGTGAGCTGATGGTGTAGACTGTAGACCACTGCAATAAGCCGTTTGGCATTATTGACAAGTCATAGTGTCTACATAGTCGTTTTACTGCAAAGGCAAGCTCAAGAATTTTAGATTAATGGTGTTGGCCACATCAACCATGTCTTGATTCGAGTTTTAGGGTTCCGTACCCGTGCCAATGACTAAGACTCCGCTTTCCGTCCATCCGCCCGTCCATCTGTCGCATTTGACAGATTTTTGCTTTTCCCCTCAAAACAGTTTTTGCATTATAATAAATAAATAAATAAAAGTTTATTTATTTTTATCAACAAGTCATATGCTTGCACACGCAACACTCTTACTCTCTTGAACTCTTTAACTACAAAAGCAGGCTCTATCCACATAGCAAGCGACATTGTATGAGGTATATTTTGAGTTGGTATTTCATCAGTGGCAAATTATCACTTCGCGCAATCTGGTCGCTTTCCACAATATCGCGTGCCGCCGTCGCCTGATCGCGTAACTTATCTCCTCTGTTCGCGTGCAATTTCTTGGTCTTCACACCATCTAACGCCCCGCGTGTAATGAAAGATAATGACTGCCCTGTATCCGCCACAATCTTGACAACTGGGAATAGCTTAACAGGCGCATAACACGAAATCTGAGGGTTAATCCTGACGTTTATTCGACTCAAACACGTTACATTTATTACCCCTCTATATTTTTGATGGTGTGGATCTAGTTACAATCTCATGTCTGTTTCGGTATTGGTACAAGTTTGGATTATATGACGACGATATTGCAATAAGATACGCCATAGAAAAGTGAAACCTTATCAATCCAGGCCAAAACTAAAAGGACTAGGTAGCACAGGTATATGAGGATTGAGGACTTCTCTGGGCAAGAAGGCTCCCGATTGGCAAAGGTAAATCAAGAAGATCTTACATTTTATGTTAGGATTGGGATGCTCTTGGGGGGTCCCCATACAACAGACACTAGATGCGCTCCTTATACTGATACGAAAATATAGCCATCATGAACTGCAAAGCCTTAGACCGTAGTAACTTAGTCACGTGACCCAGTCAGCATGCCACCACTATTAGTTGGAGAGTTTAGTGATTGCGCTCACGTGATCTAAGACAAGAACCGAACGGAATATTCTCGTCTTTTGTTAGCAGGAAGAAACCTCAATTCTTGATCACCTAACACAATTTGATCTGAAGTCGGAAGTCAATCGCTCATAACTTAGTCAGCTCCCGATCAAAAGATACAAAATACCCGGCCGGGCGTGAACGGTAGCTCTCGGGATATGCTAATGGCGGGGTGTCGTGTGTCATGCCACTCACGCCGCACGCCACCGCTATTAGTGGGAGAATTGAGTGATTTTGGTTATATGATCTAGGGCAAAACCAAACAGATACCCTCATCTTTTAAATTAGAAGAAAGGAACCCAAGCTCTAACAACTCCTAACAATTTAAGGTGATATTCAAACACCAGTTATAGTAGGCTTATCAGACATTATTTCAACATATTGTACCTACATTTTATTGAATAAATAAATCATTCATTCATTCAACACAATTTAATCTGAAGTCGGAAGTCAATCGCTCGTAACTTAGTCGGCTCCCGATCAAAAGATACGAAATATAGGTGTCAACTACCCAGGCTGACGTGAACGCATGCACTGTTTGCCGGTAGCTCTCGGGATGCTAATGGCGGGGTGTCGTGTGTCACGCGACTCACGCCACACGCCACCGCTATTAGTGGGAGAGTTTAGTGATTGTGCTCACGTGATGGTTTAGTCGAGTGCGCAGGTGCGGTTGGAAACTTCACATACTCCTACATTTGATTGATATATTCAGATTATGTTCAGTGAATCGCATGCCCGTAGGCATCCGCGTAAAACCCGGTAAGCGGAGAGAAGAGGAGTGTGTTCAGTCGACCAATCAGATTTATAATAGATGAAGCGATAAAAATTATCACGTCATCTTTTAAAAATCTTATTGGTTGACTGTACACATGTCCTCCCCTTTCCGCTTAGGTGAATACCAGGCCTAAGCGTTTGTAAAGCTGCGATGTATGCTCTTCGGGAGGTCGGCAGTTCGGTCGATTTTATACTTTTCCGAGTTATATGCATTTTAAGCAATAACATATCACATGCTTTAACTGTGAAGAAAATTATCGCGAAGAAATCTGCATGCCTATGAGTTCTACTTAATTTTCTCAAAGATTTGTGAAGTCTGCCAATCCTCACTGGGCCAGTGCATCGTGGCAGGAAATTTTGGGCTTACTCGCTTCCCACTACTAAAATCGTTTAACGAATGGGTCGTGAAAAGCAAGCATACAGATAGATACCCTTGGGTACTTATTATGTATTAAGTATGGAATTATGGATTTCAATTTAGCGTAAATTGAATGAAAAATCCGTTAGCATATTCAACAGAGTTCATATTGTGCTATTTATTGCCTGTGTATATTGTTGTATAATATGCATGTATATTGTTTGTAAGACGTTGTGAGTAATGAACACGCCCTCCTTTGTTCCAGGTAACCCGGGGGAAGTGCTTTGTTTGAATTTTGATGCTTTGCCGGCATGACGTCCTGTATGTACCACGAGGTACTTACCATGTATGTATGTACTAAATAAACCAACGATTTGTTTTGTGAATTTTCAAAATGCTATAGAGAAAACCGGCCAAGTCTCGCGCACCGAGGGTTCCGTACTTGGGTATTTTTTCCGACATTTTGCACGATAAATCAAAACCTTTCTATGCATAAAAATAAACAAAAATCTGTTTTAGCACGTACAGGTAAAGCCCTTTAAAGTTCATCTTAACTGCTATTATCACCATGTTTTCTATTCACGTTTAAACATCGCACCAACTATTTGTTTCGTGATTTTTTAAGATGCTATGGAGAAAAAGCTTGGTTCTTCTTTGAGCAAGATAATTGTTAGAAAAAGCTCTTCTATAATTCAGTAACTTATTAAAAAGGTGGAAGTACTTTACAACGTAGGAACACAATCAGCATAAAAATTAAAAACTATTAGTGCGACTCCAATGCCGTGTAACGTCTTTGTCATAACGTCACGTTCTAGGACCGGTCACGTTTAGTTTCGCGTCGCCAAAAACAGATGCCGTATTGCCCAAACTGGTCTGCAGAAGGTCATCTTAGCTGCTATTATTATCTGCTCCATGTTTTGTATTCATGTTTTCCCGTTTAAACATCGCAAAAAAGATTATGAGTAGAGCAATATACCTATCTTTAAAGTTGATATGTTCACCTTTGCCGACTTCATTATTTTGTTTTGGCTTCTTGAATATTAATTCAAGGGTAAAAATCTTATACAGATTTCTAAGTATTTTTTATGATAAAAAAATAAAATAAAAAATATTCATACTCTACTCAATGAGCTCTAAACAATGATACCCTACATGCTACAGAAAGAAAAAAAAAATTCGGCTCCTTTTTCATGTATGGGAGGGGAGCCCAAAAAAATAACTGAATTGATGTTTTAATTCAAATTTGGTTTTGGTTTAACATTTTACAACAAATAACAAAATTTCAGGTTTGTTACTCATTTAGTCTACGAGCCAGAGACCTGTGACACGCGGACAGACAGATAGACGGACAGACAGACAGACGGATAAAGAGACGGATAGACAGACAGCAGGTGACCGTTGTTATTAACCTTTGGGTAAGGAACTCTAAAAAGGCAACTTCTAGGCAAGCGCGCTCCATCTGAGGCTGCAAGATCACTTGCCAGCAACTTTGATAGCAGCCGAGTCAGACTTGCGCACCGAGGGTTCCGTATTCGGGTATTTTTCCGACATTTTGCACGATAAATCAAAAACTATTGTGCATAAAAAATAAATAAAAATCTGTTTTAGAATGTACATGTAAAGCCCTTTCATATGATACCCCACTTTGGTGTAGTATCTCACTTTGAAAATTGAAACACATTTTAATTTTATTAAATGTTAAATTCACGGCTTTCAGATTTATTCCTTTACTTGTGCTATAAGACCTACCTATCTGCCAAATTTCATGATTCTAGAATCTAAGTCAACGGGAAGTATCCTATAGGTTTTCTTGACAGACACGACGGACGGATGGACGGACAGACAGACAGACAGACAGGCAGACAACAAAGTGATCCTATAAGAGTTCCGTTTTTCCTTTTGAGGTACGGAACCCTAAAAAATGGCGGGCATCATCTATACAATATGGACATCAGCAGTTCTCGTTATATTACATAAATTATTATTGGCAATGCGAATAACGTAAACTCCTATTTATACACACGAGCCCTGTGCGATAAACAAGTTTCCGATATAGGCATACAGCAAGACCGGTCTTCGGTATTCGCACTCGGCGTTCAAGTAATCTATATCTAGACATGTTTTTGTATGGAAACATTTAAAATATATATTGTTATTATATATTACATAAGTAAATCGAAAAGGTCATAGGAAAAAACCTATAAATCATGGCAAGCAAGCTTTTGAAAAGAAGTTATGAATGCCATAACATTATGAGAGGAAGTTATACATTTGCATTAACAAACAAGAACTATCAGTTTAATAATCTCAGGCTGAGATCAATAGTCTACTTTGACTTGGTCAGATTTAGACAGACTTAAAACGAAACAGACTTATGTACTCGTACTTATGTAGAGATATATAAGTACCTGGCACATTTCTGTAAAGATATATACATAAGTTGTGGCACATTTGACACTGTCTTAAATCTGAGCATAGTCAAAGTACCTACGCTCTATAGATGTATATTAAGCTCTATAAAGACATCTATAGATGTCTGCTAAGATTAATTTGATCAAGAATTAATTAATGAAGAAGAAGATCTGAGACGTAATGACAATTTGAAATATATACTAAAGCTTCATTTACGGCATGTACAAGGTCTCACAATCAAGTATTTTTACATATTTTGAAGCAAGTACGCTTTGTGACATATGTTGCTCCAGCGCAAAACAGCCTTAAAAAGCGTTACATAGCTGAAGGCGCTGGCTTCACTCGGATGAAGGGAAGCCTCCTGGCTTCCCTTCCTTTTCTCTCTTCCTGAAAATCCTTTTGTGGTCTATGACACGTTAAAGTGAAAACCTATATACCAGATATCAAACTCGATCTAGCGGTTATTGCCCAGAGTCAACTAGAGAGAGGAAACTCTCGGTTTGATCTTGAAATCGATATTAGGGGCGACGTGAAATCAAAGAAACCTATTCGTACCTAACCTACCTAGTGTAGGTGAAGCCTCCATGTTTTATTACAAGTTTCCTAACTGTCGTGAACTGTAGCTGTACGTTGTATGCCAGTCAGTCAGTTTCTTTTTTTACACGTATACCTACACGAGGTATGCATGTTTAACATTTTCATAGCTAAAGCCACAGTGCCTAGCAGGTTTAGTTTATCACCATATCATATTAATTATTAATTTATGAAAAACAAATTCAATTACGCGTTCAAGCCCCTGTGTAGAGACCGGTCGTCGGCTCACAAAAACACTGGTGAGAAAGTGGCGTCTGGTGATGGATCCGTGGTGGGAATGTTCCCACGGGCGGCGAACTGGCACGACCTGTACGTAGCTGGGTTTTTGCTTCGCGCAACCAATGATGATGAAATTATTTGTATCTATAGCCCGATTTTTAATTTCGTGGAGTTCTGACGTCTCTTAATGTTACCAGAGATAAAACAGTTCCCACAGATGAAGGTAACAAATTGAAATAAAATTTTGAATAGGCTATAGATTAGGCTATGGAGATTAAATTTATAAAGGCGGAAGTTTGTATTAATTTTATTTAATAATAGATCACTATTCGAATTTCCAAGCGACACACTTTAATTAATATCAATATCGAAACAAATAAGTAATGTGGGAGAAAAAAATCAACAGGACAGGCCAAGGTAGGATGCTTGTAACAAACCTTTTGAAGGAGTTCCACTTTTAAAGAAATCCCTAATATTAGGCTTAGGCTTTTTATTTTGACGACGATTTTGGAGATAAAACTTTGAATTTGGCATGACACCTGTCAGAATTTCGGCGAATTAAAAATCAGACTACACCGTATTATAGTTTACCGTAACTGCCAATCTAACCTTCCTCATTAGAGGAATTCCCTGCATCTTTATTGGCTTGGATCAATTTTTTCTACAGACATAAACATACATAAATATATTCAAATCATTTTAATGGCATGGTCGTAGGGATAGATTATTGTAGTTTCTAGGCTTATTTATTTTTTCCAAATGCCATGCCCTGTTGACATGGTAATACGTGTTCGGTGTGGATAATGATCACAGAGGCTTGTCTAGTATTTTTTTTAAATATTTAAATACCATTTACCGACTGTATCATGTTTATTAATTTAATTATCACATGTGATTTGGCCTTCTAAATTTCAATGTTGTCACATGACTGTTTATGAATCCTAATTTTTTTTAAAAATTTTATTATCTACGTCAAAATACTTGATCTTACAGGATAATTTAGATTTTTGCATTTACATATTAATTTCGTCTGTTTTATCAAGGATCCTAGCAAATCCCATCTTACAGATATGTTACTAGACAATGTTGTTATTTGTCAAAATAATTTATGATTCTTTTGTCAAATAACAACGTTGCTAACTTATCTACAAAGGACAGATTTGTAAGCTGAGGCATTTAGTTGCTTTATAGTTTGTACAGTCAAAGGCCGTAAGTCGTTTAGCACCTTAATGATCATATTCGCATGGCACGGTGTGGCACGGTTATGCACATGCGTTAGGTGTGTGTGGCTTATTTAAAGTAAAGGTCATATAAGTGCGACAGGTTTTTGATGCAATAGTTTCGCGGAATTGCTACTGGAATTCTGAGGCCGACAGTATGTTTAATCGCAAAGTATTTTCGTAGAGCCTTTTACATCGCAACTCTCCCAGCAAAAGATGTTGGGAAAGATAGTTCCACAAAATAGCTTTGTGCTGAAGTAATGGCCGGGTCCGTTTCGGCAGTTAATTGGAGTAAGATTTCCACGCGCCTGGCTGCGCACAATGGCTCGGGAAATGTTTAGCATTCGAGACAATCGAGCGCACGCAACCGCCGACGTGCACGTGAGAATTCCTCTATTATTATTATCTCTATATTTCATTGAAGTGAAATTGAGTAGTTGGTGGTAGGAGAGGAATTCTGTCTAGTGTTTTTTATTGGTTCTACCTTTCTTGCGCCCGTAATCTAGTTAACATAGACATGTTTCATGTTTTAAGTAAAATATGAGACAGTGGTGGACGTTAATAAATGTACTATGTAGCCTGTAAAACAGTTTTTAAACTAACACGACTGTTACCGTTTCCTTAGCTTATAGCTTTGTATATTCAAAGAATAGATTTTTTAATATGTAGGTACTTATATAAAACACAAAAAAATGTTTATACTTATTTTTGTCCGTTATAGACTTTGAAACCATCCAACCGATGTGCCCCAAACCGGTTCCATTAGAAAGGCAATAATGTGAAGATGGTTTTAGAGTACTAAAACAATGCATTATACATTTTTTAGCGTAGTAGCACACGCCGCGACGGGTATCCGCTAGTAAATTATAAATTTTTATAAACTGTGTCAAGACTACATGAAACCTTTGTCTTCTTAAGTTGTGGAACTGAGGAAAAGGGCCTAGACGATCCGAGCGACAAAGAGGAAAAACCTCGATTCTTTGAGATGTGATATTGAGGTTACTTAGATTACCAACCAAAAGATTGTGGGGTACTTTGGTCACATTACCCCGCGCTTCCGCAATAACTTGGGCAAATTGATGGTCCTTCGAGCCTTATCTTATGACGATCATATTTCATGGCGACTGACGATAGGTTTTATTGCAGTTTTGCCACAGTCACTGATGTGACTGCAGGATAACCTACTGTCTAATGTGATGACTGATTTGCATGACAAATATGAAAATAAATAATGTTCTAAGATCTAGACTAGGTATGTACTTTGAATTTGCTCAGAATGCTCGGACTTAACACACAGTTAAAACGAGATAGTATTATAACGCTGACATAAATCTGTCTCGTTTTAACTGAAACTTAGGAGTAAGTATGAGCAAAGCCAAAGTACGCTCTATGCATCTCGCCTGATAGACAAAATTTATTGATGCAGAACCTAGCGTGTTATGGACGCCTAAAGCGTCGAGTCGCCACTCACAGCCCGTCACTTATATAATAGGTATGTATGCAGCTTGTATGTTATGTTTATGATACACAAAACGCAAGGGAAGCTAGTATTCATACAGTTGTAATTATGCAACGCGCGTCGCGGACGAGCGCCGCGTCGACACGTTCGAGAATCAAATCTAAATGTCAAGGTGAAGGCGGCGCGAAAGGAAACGCACGGTGACGTCAGCGGCGGCCATCTTGGACAGCGACAATTCTGTACAGCCGCGTGTACCGATCTCTAGTTTTATTTAGGACAGTAGACAATCAATGCGAATCTCCATTCATTGTTCGCGTGCTAAATATAAATGTTACTACGTTATTTTACCACAGGAATGCTAGATTATATGAACGAGATAATCCATTTGACATAAAACACATTGTTGTTGGATAATCAATTTTTAACTGTCCACACTGTAATTTTTTTATTAAAAATGTTGGTAGATGCATGAACTTTTTACATAATAAAATATTATATTATTTCTGCCTTTCTCCTAACCATCGGCATTCTTAAAATAGTCGTAAATCCACATCACATGATTAAATATTATAGATCGGCATTCCACGTAGAGACACAGTTGAAAACCTTTCACTTCGATAACAACAGCGCTTGGCCTTGGACTTGAATAACCCACTCTATTGTATTGTTGAGAAGAAATAAGAATAAGTAGTCGTCATGGGTAAGTCGGGACATAAAACTTTACGATAAGAGAGAAAATATTGAACAATCATACAATAGATACGAGTTGAATAGAAATATACAATTTTTCAAAAATATATAATACGTAGTTAAAATAATACACTCTCCTAAAGAAGGTGGAAATAGCAGATCAGATATTGAACTAATTTTAAAGTCTGATAACGAATCAAGTTCGATACATCATAATATCTATATAGGTACTATGTACTAGAATCCAGAAAGTTAAGATATTTACAATCATATTATTATTCCAATCTAAAGTAGCTACCTACGCCTTTATACATAATAAGTATTCATTATTCATGCTATTATAAAACAAACGTTTATTTCAAGCTGGTCTTCATTACAGTTAATATCTCACTTAAAACATCGACTATATCGCACACTTCAAAAGCAGATGTTAATGAAATGAAATCTATAAGTCATAGACAATCTAACAATATGTAGTTTATTATATTGTATTTGTCACTGTTATTTATTTTTGGAAGAGATCCCTAAGTAGCGCCAAATGTTACATATACCTACTCTGCTATGTAATTTGTGTTTGTGTCCTCTATCGGTACTTTTGTTGTAATAAAAGTATTATATTCATTCATTCATTAGAACTAACCGAGTTCGAGTGTCTCTTTTCAACAATCATCATCATTAATTGCATCCTTGCATCTTATATCTTGTCTATTTGGAAATAGACAACAACACACATTTAATATTTAAATGAAACAAAAACAGTTCTGAAGGCTACTTGAGCAATTAAGTTGTATAGAAGAAGCTTAAATGTAATAAACAACTCGAAACGAGTCTTTAAATTGATTGCAATATCTTTATATTTTGACTGAGTTATAACGAAAACTTAGATTGATAATAAAATAAATAAAGACATTAACCTTATTACAGCACTTAAAAGTTCATTACAAAAATGGCAATTATTTTTCCAAAAATTATTACATAGCCATTTTTATGTGATCCCACAGTAAATCTAGGCTAATGTTAATATTAACCTCTGATATTTAAACGATACATCATACAACTAACTACATAATAAGCTACATATTTAATATTGAATCAGTTAAACCAATATTAATCAACTAACAGAAGACACGATTGGTAAACGTGCTGTTACAAGTGTTACAAGTTAAGAAGGCATTTAAAATTGTTTTTGTCTTACAGAACACCAAATTACTGTCTTTTACGTTATCAAGAACTAGATTCAGTTTCAGATTTCTTTTTTTGCATAAATGTGCACATGAGGTGATAAGTCCTGACTGAATCCAATGTATTAGCCGAAGCGGCGCGGCTAATTCTATAACGTTTGTATCGGTATTATTATAATTTATAATAATTATTATCATTGCAATTTACTTTTTTTTTTCATAGCCTTCTTCTTAGCATGTTCTCAGTATGTATTTGACCAGGCTAAGACTAAATTACAAACATTTGGTACTTATACAAAATTACAGGCTACTAGTAATTTTCCGGAGATTACTTTTGCTTGAGAGATTTTCATGATTCCACTTGCTTGGTTCAGTAGACTGGAGGGCGATAGGTAAATGTTTCGCTTGCTGGTACACGGTCTCCACTTCAGAACACGTCTGTCTACCCTAGCAGTCATCAAATCTGCGACATGTACCCTGCCCACTGCCACTTCAGCTTGGTCATTCTTTAGACGATGTCTGACATTAATAGTTATTATACTACTAACTTTTCGTTATTAATTTATCGCTTAATGCATTCAACGCATATGCGGCAAACGGATTTCGTACACAAGGTCTGGTTAAAAATAATCACTATTTAGATTTCTTTTCCTAAGATTGAATACGTGTCGTAACTCATAATGCATCTTTAATGACTATGATTTATGATACAACTGTTCAGTACATTGGTACATTCATACTTTATGTTTGAGCCATAGTTTCGAGTGGCTCGGTAACGCTCGTAGTCACGTTTTTGAGGTCACGTTTTCAGATTGTGAAGTCACTACGATTGTGTAAACATTTTCATCATCGTTATCTCTTGTTACTGCTTTAAAAAACTGAGTGTACCTATATATACTAATTTATTATCACACGACTGCCCAAACAAAGGAGTGTAATATTTTCAGGGTGTACGTATGTTCTTTACTCCACCATGACTTCTAAATTGCTGTTCAGATTTTGATGTATCGTTAGAATCCTTTCATGTCCCTTATGATACTGGGTATAATTTTTGAAAAAAAAATTGCGCCATTTTCATATGTGAAAAAATCATTGCTCATTGATAGATGACACGACAGACATGAGATAGCAGTGCAAACCGCAGCCGGATTAAAAACTACTAGTTTCCAAATCTAATAATAATTCAGGATACGATATTATAACATTTTTGACGTTATTTTTTTGAGATTACAGTTTTTATCAAATCATTTCACAATCAGCGGCATATGGTATTAAGTGTTTACGTGTGTTGATATGCGGTGCGCGATAACAACAAAAATTGTTCTAAATAAAGGTCTCTGACATCAACGGGATCCGATAGCGACTGATAAATCGCAATGGATTGACGCAAATGAGGATTATCTTATCTGGATCGATATAGTTTTTCAAGGCAATGACTTGGATGTCGATCACGAGGCAGTAGGTACCTATTTAATGCGACACATACATGTACATAAGTAGTAGGGAATATAAAATAGCTGCCTAGGTAATAGATTAATGCAATTTAGAGATTTATAATTATCTGTGCTTTTAGTGAATAATAATTTTAGAATATACTTTGATTGATGCGATTTCAATTTATGTTAGGAACAAACAGAAACCTCTATAGTTGGTGACTGGTTGAGATGGTAATATGAGACGGGGCGTTCCCTGCCCGATTGCCATTCCAAACTGTCGCGTACCTACATAACATATTTCCTCTGACTCAGCCTGGCTTGTGCAGGCAAGTTCTCATGTAAGACGGAGCGTGTAGCCGGAGCTTATAAATGCACTTAAACCTTCCTGAAAGTGTCCAGACTACCGAAGAAAAAAACACAGGGGTTTATAACACCCCCGACAAGTGAAGGTCACAGTAGGTAATAGCTAGAAAAGAGCTGATAACTTTCAAACGGCTGAACCGATTTTCTTGAATTATGGCTAAGAACACTCTCGATCAAGCCACCTTTCAAACAAAAAAAACTAAATTAAAATCGGTTCATTAGTTTAGGAGCTACGATGCCACAGACAAATACACAGATACACAGATACACACGTCAAACTTATAACACCTCTCTTTTTTGGTCGGAGGTTAAAAAATCACTAACATACAATGGGTCGAGTACGAAACCTCTTTTTTGAAGTCGACTAAAAAGTATTGTTCACTTTTACCTACTCCGGGTACGGGTCCAATTACGGAACATACGATAGGAGATAAAAAATGTTTTTCGCTTTTATCAGTTCTGAAGTATTACTTAGGTACAACTATAGATACTCCTACTTATACCTACTACAGTAATGAAATCACAGTATTGTAGTCACGTAAGAGATAGCGTAATCGTTGTTAACCTTATAACATGATACTGTGGCGTCAGACGGCGAAGATGCGAACTTTCAAGAGCATGTAGGTACTGTATCCACGGAAAGAAGTTAGTATAGCGCTTTCTATCCGCACTAGACTCTGAGAGGAGACTCGTGCTCTGTAGTGAGCCGGTGATCATGATGAATCAATGTATACTTACTTACTTGTAATACTAATATTGGAATTTAAAAACATTCGCATTTTTGTTTGTACGCCCCTATGATTTAGGACCGCCTTATGTTCTATGTTTTTACCCGACTACGGCAAAGCCGAAAGGAAGGGTTATTTAATATTCATTATAGGCAAGCGCTTGACCACAATCACTCCTGATGAAAAGTGGTGATGTAAGATGAAACGCGTTTACCTAGAAGATGCCTATTCACTCTTGTTTTATAGATACCCGGATTGTAACACAAAATTAATGAATGGCAAGCATAAAACATCACACTGACAAAGTTAAAACATAGAATAATATAATAGTAGTTAAAAGCAGACATTTGTTAAGTAATAAAGCACTTCAAGGTAATACATAGTTGATTGGGATATATCCTTATAGAGGCCACTTGGAACAAGGAAAAAGATTTTCCTTCTCATGTCTGTTACGTTCACGATCATTAACATGACAAACGTTCTGGTTACAATTCATAAACCGTGAGATATTTATATTACTATTCTAACTAGCTGATTCCCGCGAATTCGTCCGCGTGGATTTAGGTTTTTCAAATCGTGTGGGAATTTTTTGATTTTCCAAGACGAAAATAGCCTATGTGTTAGTCCAGGGTACAATCTATCTTTATTCCAAAGAGTCAAAAAATGTTGAATGGCAACATTTTTTGTGTGAAAGAGTAACAAACATACACACACACTCTCTCACACACACACATACAAACTTTTATAATATTATTGTGATAGCTGACTTCGATACAATGGAATTTTGCAAATCGGTAAGGGAGTGGGATATCTGAAAATCCTGAAACACTGTCCGAAAGCGTAAATTACCAATTTTCATAGATACATCTTGAAAATGAATAGGTTTAGGAGTGGAATTCGTCGGGGTCCCGTGCCTAAGTTTGTTTATGACATATGCCACTTATCTCTGTCTGTAGATAACGCCCTGTCCCGTTATCAGTTGTTTGTTAACGGAACACCGCTATAGGTATAAACTCTTATAGGTTTGTATTCGTAGACATAGATATCCCTTGTTTACTAGGATATTGTACCTAACCATGAATCTACGATGTTTTCGAGGAAGTCGATGTTTAGGCAAGAGCCATAATATCGCTTTTAATAGTATCTACTATTATATGATATATCCATATCATAGTAGTAGTAGTTTTTAGAATATGAAATGCCCTGGCTTGCGTTTTTCCCGCATTCTATAATATTGATGCCTTCAAAAGAAGAGTGAATGGGCTCTGTAAACTAGAGCGAGGAAACTTTCGGTTTGATCCTGAATTGATGTCAAATATTAGGCTAGGGGTGATGTGATTTTTTTTTAATTTATAGACTGGCGCTTGGCTGCAATCAGACCTGGTGGCAAGAGATGATGCAGCCTAAAATGGAGCGCGCTTACCTAGAAGATGTGTATCACTCTTGAATTGAAGGCACTCATAATTGCCATATTTGGATTGGAGGG
Source organism: Maniola jurtina (assembly GCF_905333055.1). Taxonomy (NCBI): domain Eukaryota; kingdom Metazoa; phylum Arthropoda; class Insecta; order Lepidoptera; family Nymphalidae; genus Maniola; species Maniola jurtina. Next base: position 13,490,646 of record NC_060044.1, read on the forward strand.
GAAAACTGATGCTGGAAGGATGTTTCAAATCCTAGTGGTTCGAATTTGAAATCAAAGATCAAGTCGTTTCATAGACTATGGCAGTTTTTTTTGCAGTTTTTATGACAGTGTAGATGAAGCCGATGTTTTGTGACAAGTTTCATAACTGGTGGCCATACTGCAAGTAACGACAGCAGGACCACGAGCGGCCGGCGTGCGTGATAACATTATCAGCCGGGAACTTTCCACTCGCTCGTATCGCTCCACTCCGACGTAGTAACTTAATTGTTTAGTGTATTTGCATACTCGCCATTTCGTCTAACCGGATGCTCGTATCGCGACACGTTCGATAACTTTAATGCTACAGAGTAAGGAAATCGTAATATTACATACAGAGGTTCCACGAAGCCTAGACTAGGGCTTGAAAAAGACCTGAAAACTATTTTTCAGCTCCGGAGTCGGGGTTTGATGCTCAGCTGTTCTGGAGTTTTGAAGCTTTATTAAAAAATTATAATGTGATTAAATAATGCATTTTATTTGAATATTTCTTGCACTTAAATGAACGTTCAAGTCTGTTAATCATGAAATAAAACAAATCAGTTAGGAAAATGAAAAGAATACATTTTCATCTTATGACCTAGTAAATTTAATTAGTAGACACTGTTAGTAGATAAGATTTTTCTTTTACATTTTTTTCATTAGGTTTTCCATCTATAAATTGCGTTCAAATGTACAATTTATGAAGACTTCTTGCACTGTATAATCTGACCGCTGAAAAACCTCTATAGAATATGAAAATCGTAACTCCAGTTATGTTCACGATAACTCCGGTTTTACAATCGAACTATAATCCTTCGAAGCTCCGGAGTTACACCAAAACCGGAATTCCGCAGCTCAAGCCTTAGCCTAGACGCCAGCCATCGTGCGTAAGTGCAGGACAAAAGAGGTACTTCTTTGTGGCCTGCGTATTGATATAAGAACTTAAATGGTTATAGGAACTCAAGTGGCTAATTAACATTACAGGTATCTCATATAACTGAGGAGGCTCCTGTGGTAGTGCTCCGCCGCACCGCTCCACTACCGTAGAAACTTTCAGTTATGCGTTATACCTGTCAAAATGCTTATCAATGCATAGGACATCTAAATTCATGTTACCATTTTACGCGTAGAACGTAACAAACCAATTTCGTATGAGGATCATTTACATGCAAATGACAAAATACTGTCCATGTCAACTCTTTTGCATATGCATGAGATGTGAATTATCGTCGGAATGACCGTTGACTGTTAGTATGTATTACATTATGTAATGTTTCTATGTTTACAATCTTCAAGGGCGTCTATTATGAATATAAAGGACACTGAGAGGTGATGTTGATATATGCTTTGACAGACCACAACAAAAGGTTTTCCTAAACGGGTATAGTCTCAGATCTATCTTATTTCATTTGTTCTCTGTTCTCATCTTTTCATTTAAACTAACATCACCAAATTAGATCAGCAAAGGTCTGGTGTAGCTTTATTTCTTCCACCAAGCACATAACTCGGACTCAGCGCTTGTTACAGCTTGCCATTCAGTATATCTGGGCTTGTTGGCGTGCTCAATAATTTGATTTCTTCCTTCGACATTTGGCACGGATACTAGATCTTCTAGGTATTTTTATACTACCCAAAGCCCATCAACCTATTTATTGACCCATAAAAGAAACTGATGCTCGCGACTTCGTCTGAATTCGTTCTCGTGAATTTAGTTTTTAATATTTCCGTGGGAACTCTTTGATTTTCCGGGATAAAAAGAAGCCTATGGTGACACTCCAGGTGGGTTATTTGCTAACTCGGTGATCATTATTGAATGAAAGCTATTAAAGCTCATTTGACTGGTATTTTGAATCCACTGAAGCTTTGCTACGAAGTATTATTTTTATATCACTGCCTGAAGCAGCGATGTAGAACCAAGCAATGTCAGATGAGTTTGATGATTTTCATTGATCACAGTTAGCCAATAACCCCTCAGTTCATTAATTATATCTATGCAAACAATCATGTCGCTCCGTTGCTCCGTTGCGGTGTAATTGAAGGACAAACCAACAAACAAACACACTTTCGCATTTATAATATAGCTAGTGAGTGATATCACGATTAGTAACAAAAAACGTCATCTAACCATATAGGTCGGAATTGAAATACTTAAATGTGTAACAATTTGAAACAATAAAATTAGAATTTCATTATGTTAACCGTGTTTTGTAAACAATACAATGACTGGATGTATTCGTAATAGCCACAAATACCTAGAGGTAAATCCACTCGCGCGGGCTGAAGTCATCGTTTATTTTCCTTGAGGAAAGCCATTATGTCGTCACTTGGCGGTTGCCATACTAATAACGCTCAATGAAAATTGTTTAATAGTTTCGTGACAGGATCAAGCAACGTCTTAAATCATCAGGAGAGCCTTTGGGTCCGATTTGAATCCGAAGCACATCCGAGGTGTTGTCATTTGTCACGGATGACGAAGAGATATTGTTTTCATGGACTAGGATCGGATGAGTGCGTTATCGCTCTTACTAAAGAAATAATTTATTTTTGACATAGGCATCATCCCAATTGTGCATTATACCTAAGCTCTACATTTTCTGAGGATGCTCCGGTATCGAATGATATCTCTATGGGGTTATTCTTCTACACGTAAGATAATCCTTCATCCGCTTAGCAGCTGAGCTAATAAGGAATTCGTAAACAACTGCCCACTTGATAGACACCTATAAGTACGGTATATGTCTAGTGTTTACCCACTCAAGTTTCATAGAATCGGACTATTTGCAGACAGGCGAGCTTATCACAGGCGTTATCACCCATGTTTATACACTTCGTATGGAGCCCGTAGCATGTATGTATGATTTTGACCTTGGTACAAAGTAACCGGGCTTATCTTCCCCGGCTTATTTGCGTAGTTGCCTTAAGTTACGAATACCTATCAAACTTAAAACGACATTTTTCAAGGACACACCGACATTTACACATACACTACCTATTGAAAATGCGTCGAATTAGGTAGGCTACTAAAATTAGGAATAAACTTGGTTACTTTAACTTCACATAGTAATATTAATATGTTCCATATCAGTCATTTTGTAACAACGAACTTTTTTTGAGATCTAACCTACTTATTACCCACTCTAATTGGCAAATCTGAAAATATTATGACAGAAGTTCCTTTTTAGGATCGTAGTAAACAAGGAACCCTTATAGTTTTGCCATGTTCGTCTGTCTGTCCGTCCGTCCGCAGCTCAGAGACTGTTAGTACTAGGAAGCTATAATTTGGCATGAGTACCTGTGCATATTTAATTTCGGACAAAGTATTTCGACGAAATTCGGAATCTCGCATAAAGTAATAAAATCTCGTCAAAACTCGGTTCGCTTCCTCGTTTCTAAACCTTCAAAAGAAGAGTGAAGACTTCTAGGCAAGCGCGCTCCACCTCAGGCTGCATCATCTCCTACTTTGGTGTGATATATTATGTCAAGCGCATGCCCCTTTAGTTAAAAAAATTAGGCTATCACTGCATAATGCTAATATATCAATTTGATTGGAAGATGATGATAAGAGATGCAATTGTACTCATTGCACGCCAAAATATCGTTTAATGGTCTACCAGGCAGAAGTAAACGAGGCACCATTATGTCTGCCTTGCTCCATTGTCAGCGTGTTTGCAGTTCCTTTAACGCCTAATTGATTTCCGAGAACTTGGGCTATTATCATTTTTTGCAACTCATGTTGTCATGTGATGTCACGGTTCGCTTACGTTTGTTTTTGGTATTTTTTACCTCATTTCTGTTGTTGTGTAATTTGGCTTTTGTTATGAGCACATGGTTGCAAAAAATTGGTTTGAATACCTTTAACCTCTGTCCTCTCCACTATTTAGGTATCTTCGAAACAAGAGTGAATGGGTATCTTAAGACAAGGTCCACAATCCACGTACCGATCCAATAAGGTTTTAGTCTATAACAGAATACAAACGTGAACTTCAGCAAGGTTTTCAAAAGCAAATCAAGTCATATATTAGATTGACTAATCACTACAATGAAAATTAACCATAATATGACAAAGAGGAACATAAACTTATTACGTCCCCTGACGGAGCCAAATACTCGTACATATTATGGTTTTTGAGACAATATCCAAGACATCGTATCAACCTTACGAGGATGACAAAAGTCATACTCAGATGAACTGAGAACTGAGGAGCAGTTTAAAGCAATCCCTCAAATCAGTCAGCAAACTCTAGATAAATATAAACGTTCTAGAACAAAGAAGAACAACCAAGCAAGTACCCAGTTCATACGTTTCGCATATCCCATATTATATCCAAACAGATACCGTAAAGCGATACCTCCAAACAAGGTCCCACACTGTCTACTGTACGCCGCACATGTCCGCCTCGCATTGCCAATTCTGAATAATCACCCATTCAACGCCTATCTGATTACCCACAATACCCAGAACTGGGTATCGCTGTTTCCACGACTGCAGCGGGCAAACGATAGTCTACAGTTACATAGTTACATTGGCGATAACGTATTGGACACACCCAGTTTGGAGTGTGTTTGCTGTAAACATTTGATAGGAATTGATAGCTCATGTTGTTCTACTATGTTGCCTTACCAGACATATGGGAAACAACAAAATCTTTTTTGTTTTTATTAACTCCCCTGTTACGCAGGCATAGTCAGGCCGCAACGCTAGACGTGCCTGCTAAAACCGTTCCCACAGTCGCCGCGTAACCTGACGCCTGACGCAGCGAAATTGACGGTCACCATGCGCGAGGACTGGGCACGAACACATCACAATTAGCTTTAGAAGCCTCCGCCACAAATCGGCGGAGCAATTAGGATTATTTTATGTAATAATTAGTTTATAATATGTAAATTTTTAGTAATAAAATTAGGATAAGGAACTGGTGTTTTCTTTCGCACCCCCTGCAGCCGCCCTAATGTAACTCCCCTTTCTTGTCGGTTTGTTTGTTTGTTTGTCTGTTCGGCGCAAATTTTGCAATTGTATTTGCAAACTATCTTTCCGATGAGCTCTAGCTCTAGGCTTGAATTTTTAAATACAGGTTGAAACTAGACGACAATGCAACATTAAGTTGCTATCTTGTGTTACTAGTTCATCATTATCATTTTCAATGTAATTACATCTACTGCTGGATATAGGTCCTGATTTGATCACCTAGAGAAACTCCAAGCATAGCCCTCTCCATCGACCACTGAGTGACTTTGCGCTTTCTTATGAGGCCGTTCGTTAGCTCAGCACACATGGACTCCTTTTTCAGACACTCGTATTCTGCCACCTTTTTAAGGTTGTCTGTCTAGCGTGCTGAACGTAGTCAGTCCCACGCTGCGCTTGGAGTCACGGTCTTCATCCCAGAATCCATCTGCTCCAGCATTCGGTTCTGCGACAGACATCCAATTATTTAGTTAATTTTTAACCCCCGACCCAAAAAGAGGGGTGTTATAAGTTTGACGTGTGTATCTGTGTATCTGTGTGTCTGTGTATCTGTGTATCTGTCTGTGGTATCGTAGCGCCTAAACGAATGAACTGCTTTTAATTTAGTTTTTTTTGTTTGAAAGGTGGCTTGATCGAGAGTGTTCTTAGCTATATTCCAAAAAAATTGGTTCAGCCGTTTAAAAGTTATCAGCTCTTTTCTAGTTTTCTTGTAGAAAAGAAGGTTAGATAACCCTTAGGTTCATAATATTCAAGTGTCATTTGACAAATGTCAAGCTGTCAAGATGGACGTTGCCTAGATATACATAATTATTTATTTGAAAATGATGTTTTGGAAAACTCAGATACTTTGGATCGTAGGCGCGGAATAGTCAAAGAAAATCGGTTCAGCCGTTTGAAAGTTATCAGCTCTTTTCTAGTTACTGTAACCTTCACTTGTGGGGGGTGTAGAAAATTTTTAATTTACACTTGTTTAAAATTTTGTTTACATGATACAAAATGTCAATTTTTAGCAGTCGACTTGCTTGTCTGTAGTAACTGCAGGCTATACCGTACCTCAGAATTAGCAAAAAATGTCATTTTATATTGAATCTTAGTAACATTTATCATGGTAAGTCATTGTGGATGAAGTATGGATGTTAATAATAATTATTGAGTACGTAATTAAGTATATATTTGCAGTTAATTGAATTCATTAAGTAGTGTACTGAAAACAGGCAAACCGCAAAATGCACCAAGTGCTGCCTTATTTTGCAAGAACCGATAATAAAACCTACATAATTTAAAAACAAGTGCGTCATAATTGCGTTTTATATGAACTTATTATGAACATGAAAATCATAATTTTCCTCTTTCCATTTAAGTGAGAATAGTACCCAAGTTTATTAAGAGCTATACCAATAACTATATAACCAAGTTTATTAAGAGCAATAACTATAGGTATAACCAAAAGGGGCTATAATGATTTTGCGAAAGTAAAATTGCTGTTAAACAAGTTGGTCAGCGTAAAGAACTATGGTCTACACTACACCCTTTTCATTTTTTGAGAAGACCCGTGATTACATAGTAAGAGACTGGCAATGTGTTGACTGTTGATGATGATGTTATATTATACAGCGAAACAGGACATTGCTGTTTCCTCTCCAAATCGAACCCTAAATCCAGTTTGGCAACAAAAAAGTATGAATGAAACTTCACAAATTTTAAAATGACGTAATTCAAAACAATAACAAATATCACATAACAACTGACACTGGATGCGGTAGTACGCTGTGCGTGACCGGGACGATACAACCGGGACGTTTAACCGGGCCAAGGATCCCGCGACCGGGGCACAGACCGGGGCGCGGGACCGGCTATTGATCTCTGGCCGCCCGCCCGGGTACAGATGCTGATGGCTCGTGGACTTGCGCTGGCGGAACTATGGCAGAGCGGACTATGAGGAACCCTCGGTTTGATCCTGAATCGACGATATGTCAAATATTAGGCTATAGTGACGTGACATTAAAGAAAAATTTAGGGCTACCTGCGTCAAATGTACGTTTAACGTCTGCCAGTGACGTCGAAGCCTCGACGTTTCGTTAGACGTTCCCTAACTGACGTGAACTGTGACTATAGCAAGACAATCTCTACGCAGAACAAATAACGTAAAAGTCAAGAACAAATAAGTAACAAGTGTAAATTAAAATTATAACACCCCCGACAAGTGAAGGTTACAGTAACTAGAAAAGAGCTGATAACTTTCAAACGGCTGAACCGATTTTCTTGGACTATACCTCGCCTACGATCCAAAGTATCTGAGTATTCCAAAACATCATTTTCAAATAAATAATTATGTATCTAGACAACGTCCATCTTGACAGCTTGACATTTGTCAATTGACATAATATTATGAACCTAACGGTTATATAACCTTCTTTTCTACAAGAAAACTAGAAAAGAGCTGATAACTCTTAAACGGCTGAACCAATTTTTTTGGATTATAGCTAAGAACACTCTCGATCAAGCCACCTTTCAAACAAAAAAAGTTTATTAAAATCAGTTCATTCGTTTAGGCGCTACGATGCCACAGACAGATACACAGATACACACGTCAAACTTATAACACCCCTCTTTTTGGGTCGGGGTTAAAAAGGAGGATAGAAAAAGATAGATTTTCGAATCTTCAAATGCATCTACCATGCACTGGTTCGGAACGCCTTTCCTATCGAGAAGAGCCAGAAAGAAACTCAGCGGTTGCTCTTGCCAAATATTTAATTTACAATTATATTATGCCAATCCGCACTGTCTGCCAATCCGAACTTGGCCAGCGTGGTTGACTTTTTTTTTTTAATTGGCCAAACCCTTTTTTTAGAGAGGAGACCTGTGATCTGAGCCGGCAATGGGTTGATGATGATGATGATGAGCCTAGTGATAAAAACGTCGGCATCCTACTCGAAAGAGGGGGTTCTGTCCGGGCCAGGCAGTACTAATTTTTCGGAGCTATGTACGATTTTAAGCAAACTGTGAAAGAAAACATCTTGAGGAAACGTGCATACCTGAGAGTTTTCCATAAAGTTCTCATGGGTGTGTGAAGTCTGCCAATCCTTACTGGGAAAGCGTGGGCAGGCAGCCTAAACCCTTCTCATTCTTATAGATGACACGTGCTTAGTAGTGAGCCGCCAATGGGTTGATCATCATTATGATGATGATGCGAAAAATTGCCAACCACAAATATTTTAAGGTCTAAGATGAACACTAACGAATGTCGAAGCCCAGCTACTCAAAACTCTATTTTTTCCTGTGAATATTGCCTGGAATTTTAGCAACGTACAAATGAAAAGGTCAATTGAAGTGAGAAAGTGAGTCTAGAAGCCAAGAATACTTCGTGAGCTAATTTGTCAGAAGTAGACAAGTCGTTGGCAGATCAGCCAGAAACGTAGATTGAGATCAATGAACTAAGAGATATAATTAATGATAATACTCGATGCAACTCCTAAGTGTCCAAGGAACCGAAAGCTTAATATGCTATAATCCGCTAAAACAGGCAAAATATGGTACAACATATAGCATACGATACTGTACTGCCTACCGATGCCCTGCCATTGCTAAACATGCAGGAAAAGCAAGCCACCAAGCAAGTAATACGCACCACCACCACGCAACACCAACATTTGACGCATGTATCACTCCGACACCGGAGCATCCTCAGCAGATAAAGTCCTACCAATGCAGGATTGCATTGTAAGGTGAACATTCTCCTAAGTAAAAAAAAATTAAAGTAGACACCGAGCCCTCTGGTGCCCTTTTGCTTACTTTGCACTACAAGATGCTCGATAGCTTTTGTGTGGTTTCTATTCTTCCATATTTTCTTCTGGCTGTCCATTGCAGTTGTTGCCATCGCCATACGCTTTGCTTCTTCTACGCAAGCTCCATTGGACTATAAATAGCAGACATCTAAATATACAAAGTTAAATTAAGATTAGTAAATTATGTTAACCCAAATAAAGTACATGTATGAAATATAAAAGTAGATGTATGATTTATTCATTAGGGTTCTTTGAAAGAAGCCTTTCAAAATAGGCCAAGGTGACCCCCGCTCGACTAAGTAGGCCCGAGTGTACTTACCATACCCATTCAGCACGTGGAACGGTGGAACTCTATAGAATTAAAAATAGAGGTCCCTTCATATTAATGAGAGACTTTTAAATATGACCTCTGTTCAAACATTTTTCTTAAGGTAGATGCGACGGGTCTGTCCGCGAAAATCTCACAAATTAGTCGATACTATAGCTAATTTCTTAAACTGGACCGTTTCAAGTAAAGATTTTTATATAAACCTGTGAGTATGATACTGCCATTGGCACAATTAAAGTGCCATAAGCCTACTTTTTCGTATTTGTTTAAAAATTGCAAAAAACCAAATTAAATTTGAAATTCGCGCGCAGATCCGTCTCATGCCCCTTAAGTATTAATGTTTTAGAATCTGCTTTGGTCTCTGATGGTCAAAATAATTGCAATTGTAGGTAACTACATGAACTATTAACATTAGTTTATTATTTTCTTGAATCTTAAACTTTATGATGTGTTAGACTAGGTGCTTCTAATTCAGCAATCTTCATAATCTATACTAATAAATAAAATTGAAGTGTCTGTCTTAATTTCGAAATAACTGCCTCATATTAAGCTCATAGGGTTATTTGAACGATACCTTATCTGAATCACACGTTTTTAAAATTTTTGTCTGTCTGTCTGTCTGTCTGTCTGTTTGAAAAGGCTAATCTTCGGAACGGCTGAACCGATTTTGACGGGACTTTCACAGACAAGTAGAGGATTGACTAGGGCGTAACATAGGCTACTTTTTTAACCGGCTTTCAAAAAGGGAGTTGTGTTTTTCTACCTATTTACACCGAAATCTCCGAGATTTCTGAACCGATTTGCGTATTTTTTTTTTTAATCGATAGAAGAACTTTGCGACATTGTTTCATAAAAAAATTGGATTCCAACTCCTCAATCCTGTTGCTCCAGGGGACCTGACAACCAAGACTGATGGGATGGAATCTAAATCCACGCGGACGAAGTCGCGGGCATCAGCTAGTAATAATATATGAAGCTATTCCCACTACAATTTACAGTTTCAAAGCGGAACGTATTGTCGTTTCTTACTCTATTTCTTTCAAAAACTTTTTAATAATATTCATAAAATCTGTCTACGTTTTCAGAAGCTACAATGTCTATTATGTTATTTCTATTTTTAACTAACGATTCCATTCGGGTGGAAAAATTCTAGGAAAATGTTATGGAGCGTTAATTATTTAAATTAACGATTAGGTGCACTTATTTAGCTCTCAGGCTAAACTTTATTAATAAAATTCCTTTTAAAATAAAAGAATTTCATGGAGTGTTGATTATTCAAATAACCAATGTATGTATAAATTAATAAGTATCTTGTGACCAGGGGAGCATAAAAGTTAAAGCATTGTCTCTACCTACATAGTACATAATATTATGTATGTATCTATGTACTTCCGGCCGTCTGTTCCTCTGTTCGTCAACGGATTTTATGCGTTTTTCATGCATAAAAAGAATGTTTCAAGATGAAGGTTTATAGTTTATACGTTTAGTTTAGTATTGTTTTGTGTTAATTTGTTGAAACATAATGATTGATGATAAATCGTTCAAGATGTAGGAAGAAATCGAGCTGGCTGAGAGAGTTTTCATCGAAAATGCTGTCTTATTCTTTTGAAATAAATAACAAAACTAGCTTATTCCAGAGGTTTCATTCGCGTGGACTATACAAATTTCAAACCCCTATTTTAGGGGCTGAATTTTCAAAAATTCTTTCTTACCGGATGTCCACGTCACAATAGTTATCTGCATGCAAATTTCAACCTGATCCATCCAGTAGTTTGAGCTGTGCATTGATAGACCAGTCAGTCAGTCAGCTTTTCCATTTTATATACATATATAGATTACCGCACTGACACCACATTAGTATCAACATGACACTGTGCGAAGCCGGGGCGGATCGTTAGTACAACATAAATAATTCCTTATGTAACATAGGCCTCTCCGTGAACCGGGAGGCGGGAGTAGAGACCGGGTCACATTGGGAATCGGGCCAAGGATTCTGCAGCAGATAATATCGATCCGTAAAAGGAGCGAGCGGGTAACACTCTGTACGCGTTTTCATTCCCTAAAGCAATACTCGTAAGATCTACGATAGCGTCTTCTACAGACCTACACGTGAACCATAAAAATATAACCCCATATTTTTTGTGAGCCTTTCATTGTGTCACATTGCCTTTGGAACATCTTTTAATGTTGATCGTTAATTTTAATTTTTCTTATCCTGTTGCATTTAAGTGCTATATTCGCTTGCGGTGACTTTAGAAAGTTTAGTTTACGGTTTTGAAAGCTCAGGTGCTTCTTTTTTGTTTCCAGAGGAGCCTGGGAACCTATTTGTAAGCAACTGGCATGTTTGAACTTTTCACTTCCTTTATGGAAGCAGATAATATGGGCAATAAATTGTATTATTTTGAAAAATATTATTCCTCCTTTACATATTAATTATTTGTGTATGCAAAAGTGATGCGTTTGTAAAAATAACCAATAACAGATTTCACTTTAATGTTAACTGTTGCAATAATATTATTATCAAAAACTTTTATATTTTATCTGGCCTCATTCTCGAATCAAATGTTTTTTTAGGTTGAATACCACATTTAGTCTGATAATAATTGAGATTTTAGAAGCTTGGAGCTGGAATAAGGAAGGTTTATACTTTGTTAACCTAATGTTACCTAGAGCAAAGTTATTTGTTGACTAATTTAGAGATTACCATTGGTAGGTACTTATTGGTGCAGTAGTGCAACGGTTTTCCCAGCGATTGTTTTTCCTTCTACTACACAAATGAATAAATTAAATGTTTAATTGTACATTTTAAACCCTTTGCCTCACCGGGTAAATTCCTAATGCAGAATAAGAAAATATGTTTATGTAGTACATATAATTATATTTAATATTTTCTTGGGGCCTTGCTTTAATGGTAAATATAGGGTTTTTGTTGTACACGACAAAATAAAGATAAATATAAACAGACGGGCAAAAGAACAAGTTAATGTTCCATTGTCATCCAATTCCAACCAATGTTTAAAATTTCAAGCTTCGGGAAGTGAGTTTAAAATTGATTGCAATATTAGTGCCGTACAGACAAACAAACAGACTGAACACATGTTAAAACATAATAGAGCATGTTAAGTAGAAGGTATAACTAGAGTAATGAGAGATTGTTATGGCTAATTATGCAAATTGTTGAAAAATTACAGCTATAATTTATTAGTCTGTCCAATTGTTTGCAGATCCATTGACAATAATTACAAGTTATTACAGAATCGCTTGTTAGTTTTTTTATCTGTATCATCATTACATTAAGAAAACTACCAAAGCTATAAACCGGTATGATTTTACGTTAATAGCTTCATAAGCTCGCATTATATTCCTTTCTAATCATTAACTCTATAATATAAGCGAGCTAATAGACTATTAATTCTAATAAAAAAAACTGACTAAGGCAACAGTGGCCACAGTACATCAATTCAGCTATGTCACAACTTATATTATAAGTTATGCCGTAAGTTTACAACGAATTAACCTTATAACAGGAAAATAATGATTTTATTATTACAAGTAGGTATAGATCTATGCTGCTAGTCAATCAAGATCTTATAATAATAATTGCTGTCCTAAGCACCATTTTATCTATAACTAGCTGATGCCCGCAGCTTCGCCCGCGTGGATTGGTCAGATCCCCTGCAGCATCAGGATTGAGGAGTTGGACTCCAAATTTTTTATGAAACAATGTCGCAAAGTTTCTCTATCGATTAAAAAAGAAATGACGCAAATCGGTTCAGAAATCTCGGAGATTTCGGTGTACATAGGTAGAAAAACAAAACTCCCTTTTTGAAAGTCGGTTAAAAAAGTAGCCTATTTTACGCCCTGGTCAATCCTCTACTTGCCTGTGAAAGTCCCGTCAAAATCGGTTCAGCCGTTCCAAAGATTAGCCTTTTCAAACAGACAGACAGACAGACAGACAGACAGACAGACAGACAAAAATTTTAAAAACGTGTGATTCAGTTATGGTATCGTTCAAATAACCATATGAGCCTAATATGAGGTAGTTATTTCGAAATTACAGACAGACACTCCAATTTTATTTATTAGTATAGATTTTCCTCTAAATATCTTCAGTCATAAAAAGATCGCCACGTGAAAACTGTAACTTACTCTTAATTTTCAATTATTTAGAGAACTGAATCAATAATGTCGATCAAAAAGTCAGAACTCAGAACGCTTACCTTTCATGATTTAAAAATCATTTTCTATAGAAAATAAAGCATATAGAAATATAGGATAAGGATAGAATAAGCATACATAATATAATATTATGTAGAAAAGTATAAACAAATTGACTGAAATAGTATACAGTATATGTGCAGCTCAAACGTCGCTCTAGAAACTTGAGATTTTGCACGTGGGTTCTCTCGGCTATAAGATATACCACTAACAAAGGAGTTTGACAAATTGCAACGGAATCATTGAAAATCCTAAATCCACACGAAATCGCGGGAAACAGTTAGTTTGATAATAGCATCCAAACATTATCTATCACGTATCAAGGGGAACTCGAATGCTATATCAGCATCGACCGTCTCCCAAACCCCAAATCGATACACTCCACGCGTGCGCGGTTGTCACCCATCTCGTTCAATACCAGCAGAAAATTTCACGTCACCCCCCTCTTGCTGTAGGTACGTCCAAGGTAAACGACTCGCTAACGTTATGATAGGTCTAGAATCTGATATACTCGTAGTATCTATCTAAATCCGCAATAATACGTAATTTTATTGCTATGAATTGAAGTCACATGCGATCTGAATTGGACTCGAGTCTCTCGAAATAAAACGACATCTTGAAAAAGATTTGCGTGATTGCGAATAGCCATTACATACAATTTTATCATGACGCTTAACGATATGTGTGTGCAGGAAAATTTCGTGTACAGATTCTGATAATGTTTGAAATGAAAAATTCAAAAATGTAGAATACTCTGACGGTTACGGGTCTGTAAGTAATTTTTTGGCGGTCTGAACATTTGCTAGAGAATCGGGAGACGGGTTGTTTCGGCCAGTCATAAACGAGTCCAACAGAAACCAAAAAGCAACTGCAAGGTATCACAATCCATAACAAGTTTTTTTGCTCTCCTAAAAAGACTCTACCACAGGTTTAGAATGCGAAAAGCCGACAAGAAAGCCAGAAACATTTTAAAAATATACTAACTGTTGAAATATGTAGGGTTCGTATTTGATTTCCAAATTAATTAGGTGATTATGGTAACACATTGCGCGTTTCTTCTGGTGCTAACGTCGTAATTCAAAAATACTAAACTGTGCTCTAATGAAGTTGTCTTTTAACAAACTGTTTGGAATGGTCAAAGGTCCGTCTGTTAATGACTCTGACGTCCATTAGCTTCATCGATTCCCGATAGCTCGGATGTACCTAATTGACGGAATTCGTCGCACTCTTTGTTATCATGTACCTACCTGGTATTACGTGTCTTATGCTGATGCAACGTGACCGTTTTAGGTGGAAATCGGATCTTTTTTTTATTCCATGAAATGGATATACAGATCCTTTATTAACTTCCTTGTTGAGTTTTGATTTCAATTCTTCAATATATTCTGCATTATTTATTTGAACTAGAAACACGAAAGATCTCATCATTTTGTCACAAAAACACGTATCAGCCTCATGAGGATTATGTTAGTCAAACAGTTTATCCTTTTATATGTTAAAATACCTTACACACATTTTTGTTCATAGCGTCTTTGTGTCTACAGTTGAGCGGATGTTGTCTAGTCATTTTGTTTATCTTTTATATCATTATCCTTATCATCATGTAGGCTCTGTTCTAATGAAAAGGCATTCCGAGAATGATCGATAGCTCACAAAGGGCTTAGTTTTACTAGGCTTGACTTCGAAGTCAATATTGTTATCTAATAACTAAGATATTCCTCTATATATACTATTTAATGTAAAAATGTGTTTTGCTTAGTTCGTAAATGATGTATTTTCTTTCTCAGAAATAATAGAATAGAATAGAATAGAATAGATTTTTATTCAAATAAACTTTTACAAGTGCTTTTGAATCGTCAAATAATTTACCACTGGTTCGGAATGCCGTTCCTACCGAGAAGAACCAGCAAGAAACTCGGCGGTTGCTCTTTTCAATTGTGCAATTTACAATAATATTCTATACTATACAAGCAATTGCAGACCCGCGCATTGCTGGAGCGAGTCAAATCCATGCTTTTTTATCATTTACATAATCTTCGATTGTGTAATATGCTTTTGCCAGGAGCATACTTTTAATGGATTTTTTAAACTTTGGTAAAGGCAAGTCTAATATTGACTGTGGAATTTTATTATAAAATATTACACTCATTCCCACAAATGACTTTCCCACTTTTCTGAGGCGGAGCGTAGGAGTTGCGAGCTTATTACGATTTCTAGTTGGCCTGTCATGGAAATCACCGATTTTTTTGTAGCTGAGGATGTTTTGTCGTACAAAAATTATATTATTGTAAATGTATTGAGAAGCTACTGTAAGAATACCTATTTCCTTAAATTTCTCTCGTAGGGAATCGCGCGGTTTTAAATTATAAATTGCGCGTATTGCCCTTTTTTGTAAAACGAAAATTTTTCCAATATCTGCCGCTTTACCCCATAGCAAGATTCCGTAAGACATAATACTGTGAAAATAGGCAAAATATACAATTTTTGCAGTTTCCACGTCAGTTATCTGTCGAATCCTTCTAACAGCGTAAGCAGCAGAGCTGAGTTTGCCAGCAAGTGTTGATATATGGGCGTTCCATTGAAGCTTTGCATCTAAAGTTATCCCCAGGAACACGGTGGTCTCCTCTACTTTCAACATATCATTATTTATCATTAATTTTATGTTATTTGTCGTCTTGGTATTGGGCAGTGCGAATTCGACACACTTGGTTTTCTTTGCATTTAAAAGCAAATTGTTAACAGTAAACCAGTGAGTGACCTGCGATATGGCTCTATTTACATCGTCATAATTATTCTCATTTCTATCTAATTTAAAAATCAAAGACGTATCATCAGCAAATAGTACAATATCGCAAGTATTTTGGACAAAATATGGTAGATCGTTTATATATACCAAGAACATGAAGGGACCTAGGATAGAGCCTTGAGGAACACCCATTAATGAGGCTGATCCGGATGACTTCACATCATTTACACATACTGTTTGTATACGATCACTGAGATAAGACGCAATAAGACTAAGCGCAGTGTCTTTGACTCCATAATAGCTCAATTTAGCTAAGAGAGTCTCGTGCTCAACGCAGTCGAATGCTTTAGACAAATCACAGAAAATTCCAACGGCATTCTGTGAGTTCTCCCACGCATCGAATATATGCTTTAAAAGCATTGCGCCCGCATCGATTGTTGATCGTCCTTTAGTAAAACCATACTGCTCCGAGTGAAGTAATTTATTCAAGTTAAAGTGCAAGAGCAGTTGGTTGAGCATAATTTTTTCAAATATCTTGCTAAAAGTCGGCAAAATCGAAATTGGCCTGTAATTATTTGGGTCACTTTTACTGCCCGATTTGAAAAGAGGAATCAATTTACTGTATTTCATAAGATCTGGAAAGGATCCTGACTCTACGGACTTATTAAAAATTAGAGCAAGATATGGAGCAACAATATCAATAATATTGCTGATTACTTTTACTGATATCCCCCATAAGTCTCCTGTTTTTTTGTACTGTAAAGATTTGAATACCTTAATAATATCATGTGGGGTAATTTGTTCAAACTTAAATAGTACACTGCACTCAGAAACATTGCCCCTAAGAAGATTATAGGCTTCTGTTGGCGACGAGTTAAGGGAACTAGTAGTGGTAACTGGGATGTTTCGGAAAAAGTCCTCAAATGTCTTTGCAATTTCTATGTCAGAGTCAGTAATGTGATTGTTAATTTTAAGTTCCAATTTATTATTATTTTCCATTTTATGTTTCCCAGTTTCATCTGTGATGATTTCCCAAGCTGCTTTTATTTTATTATCTGAATTAATAATTTTTCGTTTTATGTGAATTGACTTAGCTTGTATGCAAACAATTCTAAATAATTTTGAATAATTTCTTACATATTGAACAAAGGCTGGAGTAAAATTATATTGCTTTTCTGCATACAAGTCAAACAGCTTATTCCTACTTTTATAAATGCCAACAGTAGCCCACTCACTAAATTTAAGATTTTTAAACAATCTTTTTTCTATGATTTTAAAAATAGAATTAAATTGGGAATTTATTAAGTTAAAAAAAGCATTATACAGTTCATCCGGACCACCCTGTGTAAGGTCAAGTGAAGGTAAGGTGAATAAAATATTATGTTTGAATTGCTTTACTTTTTTAGTAGTGACTGGCCTATACTTTACTACTTTTATTGTATTTAGTTGACAGCTGGGAACAGATATCATTTGTCCACAGTGGTCGGATCTAAGATTGGTGATAATGGATTTTTTAATAATTTTACAATCACCAAAAATGTTATCAATACAAGTAGCTGAAGTTGCAGTTACACGTGTGGGCTCAACAAAAATGTTTTCTAAATTAAAACTTTTAAATAAGTTAAGTAATCTATCTGTAAAGGAGGTGTGAAGTAAAATATCAATATTAAAGTCTCCACAAATCAATAATTTTTTTGATGACCTACATATCCGCCTCAGTGCCTCCTCCATGACGTCCTCAAACAGAGAAAAGTCACCTGAAGGAGGTCGGTATGCGCAAACTATAATATATCGCTCCAGCTCAACACAGGACAGCTCAATAGTGCGTTCGACCGAAAGATTAAGAATGTCTTTTCGTTCCTTGTAATTAATGTTGTTGCGGGTTATTATCATAGATCCTCCGCGAATAGCCTTCTTTCTTGTGAACGCACTTGACAATGAATAATTTCCAAGATTGACAATTAATTGATAACTATTGAGCCAATGCTCAGTAAGGCATAGAATATCAATATCTAATTTTTTTATAAAAAGTTCAATTTCATATTCTTTTCCAGACAAGCCCTGTATATTTTGGTGTACAAGATTAATAATACAGTGCTTGTCTGTTGTATCACTACTTAGTTTTAAATTTTGGCTATCTTTGCCGGTGAGGCTCTGTATGTTTTGATGTACAGTATTCATTTTACAGAGCTCCTCCGTTGTCTTACTATCTAGTTTAAACAAGCAATAGGGTCCCTAATAGTACATAAACTATTGCTTGAGTCAATAATAGAAATATTAGTACTAGAAGTACTCAAGTCAATACAAAGAATATTAGTACTAGAAGTACAGTTTGTAAAAGTGTCAAAAGACTTAGTTACAACACTTGTAACTGGCTCCTTTAAATTATATGCTAATAGTGACGCTATCCTTGTCTTACATTTTCTCGGAAGATACATACTATCACCGATCAATTGAAACTTAGAAGTAAACTTATTTGTATCAAAGTAAAATAAAGTGTCACTATGACAGTTTGTCAAGTTATACAGTTTTAAGTTCAATCTGTATATATAATTGTTTTGTTTTTTACTTAGTGTGCTAGAGTAAGGAAAAGCACACATAATAAATTTACAGTTCGTCTTGGAATGTAATTCCAGTAATTTTCCAAAACATTTTGATATGTCATAATTTTTGACCCTTAAACCGTCCCCAAACAATATAATAATGTTTGTGTTGCTGTCCAAATTTTCTTCCTTTAAACTATCAATTAAGTAGTCCAAACTAGCCCCCGGTGAACATCTATTAATCACTGAGTGTTGAACATGGTAGCTCAAAAGGGATCCAAACTCACTACCTAACTTATCCGATATGATTATAGTTTGTCTCTTAGGTTTCAAAGAAAGATTTGCATCCAAAGATGAAGGCATTTCTACATTACTTGGTGTACATTGCCCCGGACTAGTATCCAAATTGTCCGTAAGCAATATACTATTACTATGATTGTCAACCATAGCCACACCTTGAGTACATTGACATTTACTTGTTAATGACTCAAAACGAGCCATGTTGTGTGCACCTAGGGCCAACAACTCGTCAGCCACCAGTATTTGATCATGGATCTGTTTTTGTGACTGCTCATACTTATCAGAAATATATTTTAAAGAATCATTCAAATTTGAAATTTTCTCATTTAGGCATTGAACATTCAAGTCATATGTTTCTTGAATGTCTCTTATAGTTGAACAATAAGATTTACCCCCGACCCAAAAAGAGGGGTGTTATAAGTTTGACGTGTGTATCTGTGTATCTGTGTGTCTGTGTATCTGTGTATCTGTGTATCTGTCTGTGGCATCGAAGCGCCTAAACGAATGAACCGATTTTAATTTAGTTTTTTTTGTTTGAAAGGTGGCTTGATCGAGAGTGTTCTTAGCTATAATCTAAAAAAATTGGTTCAGCCGTTTAAGAGTTATCAGCTCTTTTCTAGTTTTCTTGTAGAAAAGAAGGTTAGATAACCGTTAGGTTCATAATATTATGTCAATAGACAAATGTCAAGCTGTCAAGATGGACGTTGCCTAAATACATAATTATTTATTTGAAAATGATGTTTTGGAAAACTCAAATACTTTGGATCGTCGGGGGTGTTATAAATTTTTAATTTACACTTGTTAAAATCGCTATCCATATTATGATTGCGAAAGTCTGTTTCTTTGTTCTTCAGTCAAGTTGCAATAGAGCAACGGATTGACATGATTTTTGCATGGATGGAGATAAGAACCTCAAAAATTTCATAAGTTACTTTTTATTCCGGAAAATTAATGAGTTCCGACGGGATTTTTAAAAAACTAGAATTGCGGGCAACATCTAGTAATAGTATAATAATTCAAATCTTTTTTGCAGTAAAAATTGTTTCGTTTTCATTAGCTTTATTAAACCTAGAGTTAAGTTCAGTGTTTTTTTTTAACTTTGATTTTATGAATCATCAAAGAATCTAGTCTTTCGTTATTATATATTCATAATTCCATAACTGCTGTTTCAATTCAAATTCAAATTCAAAATATTTTTATTCAATTAGACTTTTACAAGTTCTTTTGAATCGTCAAAAGCATCTACCACTGGTTCGGAATGCCTTTCCTACCGAGAAGAACCAGCAAGAAACTCGGCGGTTGCTCTTTTCAAAGTTTTGATATAGAATAGAATAGAATAGAATAGATTTTTATTCAAATAAACTTTTACAAGTGCTTTTGAATCGTCAAATAATTTACCACTGGTTCGGAATGCCGTTCCTACCGAGTTACCGATATACAATATTATGCCATGCAATATCTCCAAGAATATGTTATACTTACTCGTATACCATTTTCATTACCATTAAAATGCATACCTTGGTCTCTTCAACAGCCCGGCTGCGCGCATGTGACGTCACGAATCAATACCAACCCTCCCCTTGCCGCTTCTGTGCATGATGTAACTTGTTTTGGGGTCTTTACTCCAGTCCTATTATGAGTCCATTTCAAGGGTGCTCGGGTGTAGATAACATCGACCATTATATTCGTAGCTCGTGTAATTGTTAGCGGAATTGGGTTCACGACAATATTTTGCCCTCAGCATTCTCTTTTGTCTTTGCACGTCAATGTCTGCACCTATCCCTCCCTATACGGCATATATTTTTGAGTATCTTCTAGTGTTAAGTTGGATAGCCCTTCAGGATTCATTTCAAAAAGATGCAGGGCTTTGAATTTGAAGTCAAGCATTGTTAATCATTTTGGATTTTCTTTTTCGATTCACTGTCTTCCTATAAGTCTTTAGCCAATTTTTACTTAAATTAGTATATTAAAATGTAAATGATTTTTTCAAAGTCGTATTTAGTGTTTAAATAACAATAAAAATTTAAAAGCTTTAAATAAGAAGCATTTTTCACAAAATACGAGTTGGAGTATAAAGACAAAGCAATAGGTAGCTGTTAGTACAATAGAGGGTTTCTCAAAAGTATTTGCTACAGTTGATATGTCAATCGGATTTCCACTGTTGCATTTATCACAATGGATAATAAAATCCATTCCGTATATTCATTAGCTTATTCCTGCCACCTACGTAACGTAAATAAACATTGACACGTGTTGGGAGTTGTCCCGGGCATGCGCCCCGCGGGGCTCCGGATCGATCTCTCCTCGGCAGCTATAGCTGGTAGCTGTTGAGAGATGAGGGCGGGATAGTGGTGGGAACAAAAGACTCCTTGATTGAGTGCTACAGGGAACAAAGGAACACTGGATAACGTTGATTCAAATATAATTACAAAATCTTAACAATTTAATAAAAGCTGTTAAATTTTTTGTCATAAAAAGTATGTGGAAAGGGCGGGAAGGGCCGTGAAATCCATACCACGAAACAAAGAGACGTAGTACAATCGTTGATAAGTAGAAACATCATAATCGTAATAACTAATGATTTAATGAAAGTCTGAGAAAAATACTGGAAGAATCATTAATGGTACTTGAATCGAACCCTCGAATCGAACGTGCAACGTGAATTGATATAATTAAAGCCTCATACATACGTAACGATTTATCGTAGCGATTTCAGACTGTGCAGATAAATCGAACGTTCCTAGTGCCTCCACACGCCTCCGATATCGGCGTCGATCGGGCAGTTCTCCGCAGAAGCTCGCGCATTGTATTATCAGATTGTGTATGGTCTGGCTCTACTGGTGATGTAAATTCCATTGATGATTGAGTGTGTGGTTGAGTGTAAATGATTTGAGTGTGTGGTTGAGTGAAAAGATTTTGAGTGTGTGGCTGAGTGTAAATGACTTGAGTGTGTGACTTAGTGGAAAGGTTTTGAATTTGTGGCTGAGTGGAAAGGTTTTGTATGTGTAGCTGAGAGGAAAAGTTTTGAATGTGTGACTCTGAGCTCTGTGAAACTGAGCGATCACCGTCCACACGCAACGATAAAACTGTGCAAATGTAATCGACAACGATTTATCTGATAGAAATTGCAACTGCCACCGACGAACGATTATCGACAACGATTTTTCATACACACGATCGATAAAACTGCGCAAACTGGTCTGCATAGATTTATCGCTACGATAAATCGTTACGTATGTATGAGGCATTAGATATTCAGGGAAAACGATCAAATGACTTGAGTGTGATTATGACTGTCTTTCACATATCTGTCATCATACTAAAAAGAACTGCTAATTTTATTGAATTAAATGTTCTGCAGACAAAATTTCAACGAAACACCAACGCTTATTTGAAAATCTGTGGATATGTATCTGAATATGTATTTTTCGTCTGGTAGTAGGGGTTCGGTTGTTACTAGAAGAACATTGATAAAACCTTGCCTCTTACAATCCAAGAACCTTTAAAAAAAATTGTATCAAGAATACGCAACACCGAAATTCCAGTAGCCTAAATAATTATACGTAACGCCCATAACAGACGATGTTACGTAAAGATCCATTACAAAATTCTACAGACTGTCCGCTCCAGAAAATCAATAGCGTACCCCCAGTACCCAATGTTCGGGCGTACCTATCGCGCCGTTACTTTGTCGCCTCCTGCTTGCTGTCATGTAAAATCCATACTCCATATTATGTTGTACTAGCTTTTCCTGGTGACTTTGTCCGCGTAGATTTCTTCACCGATTAATATCAACAGATAGACATCCACTGCTGAACAAAAGTCTCTTGTATGCCACGGTCCGAATGCCTCGGTCTTGTGCTTGTGCCGCGCCGCTTAAATCCAGCGGCTCCCTGCCGCTGATTTAGGCCTGATTTAGGTTTTACAAAATCCCGTTAGAATTTCCCACATTCTTTTGTAGACCTTCACTAAGAAATGATTTTCGAAAATTCTCATTTTTAGTGTGGCTTGTAAACCATAATAAGTAGAGTTGACATTTTCACAGAATATGTATAAGTTAGTGCTATTGCCGCTATGAAACACTTGGATGCTGTAATCAATATACAAATCGGTTTCTAATCTATGTATGTCTGTGCCCTCCAAATGTATGTAAATAAACATGGCCGACACGTGTCGATTGCACGGCGAGAGAACATGGCCACCACGCACGCGTATTACAGGCAAGTTACAGCTAGTTCAATGCACGATAGCCGGCCTTTTTCAGCCAACTGTTTTAATTACAACCCTTGAAATTATTTATTGCCTCTGCACATGTAGTACTTACACTACTTACAAATTATTTTTTTCATGCCGTTTTGCATTTCAATCAAATCGACCAAGCATCAGAGACTAACCGACCTAGCCAAACGGGTTGCGAAGCTAAAGTGACAAAGTGCAGGGCACATAATTCGAAAAATAGATAGAAGTTGGGGTCCCAAGACTCCCAAGGTGCTACAATGGCGACCTCGCACCTGAAAACGCAGCGTTGGAAACCCTCCGCTAGGTGGACAGATGACACCAAACGAATCGCAGGGAGCTGTAGTTGCATTCAGGCCGCGTAAGACCGTGGCGCATGGAAGTCCCTGCAAGAGGCTTATGTCCAGCCGTGCGCGTCTATCGGCTGATAATGATGCTGAACCAAGCATTGTTTTATTTCAATCTCAAACGCCATCATCCTTCAGAAGCCCTGCCTATATACAGTTTGCCTGATGCTTCCATGGATTCAAACTCAAGCACAAAATCATTTATTCAAAGTAGGTACTATTATACACCTTTTGATGGTCAAAATTGTTAGATTTGTAAGGTGATATAGTGGTGATAATTAATTACGTAAACTTAAAACTAAAGCTACAAGAGATTAAAACTCAATTCAATATTCTATGCCCACATTTGATAGGCTAGGGATTGTACATCTTTTCTTTTATAATTTCCTTTCTTCACTCTAAATAGCTAGCTTATTTGACTGGAGGCCATGAGTTCCTTGAATGAAGATCGCATATTCATTTCTCACATTGAATTTCGAAATGGTATTATCCAAAAAAATTGCAGTTATATCAGCTGTAAATTCTGCGAGAAAAACAGGTCCTTGTAAAAAATCCTCGTCTTGATAACTTCTATGACCTATGATGACAATAGTGTCGCTTTATAGGTACTTTGTCTTTGTAAGCTCAATAATTATATTATTATATATCTGCTGTTGAACGCATGAGACGCAATTGAAAAATTGAGATTTTGTAAGGTAACTTTTGCTTACTGTGTCTTGATCCGAAGTAACTGATTCATTTTTGCATATACCCACAACTCGTTATAACATTATAAACATAGACCCATAATAAACAGGTTATAACTTATCTGTTATGACTTGTTATCATATCATAGCTACCCATCGTAGATAATAATAAAACCGTAATTAGTGTGGAGTGACGCACGTCTTCGTAAAGTACCTAGTACCTACCTATACTTACGAAAAACAATGAAATGATAAGTTTATAATACATGTAACCTAACCAACCTTGTTTCACTTGTCTGATAAAAAATATTAAATAGGTACTCACTTAAAATTCCAATTAATGTAACGATAAATTGTTGTAAAAATATGCCTACCTTAGCGAAATTGTTGTGGATGGCGATGTCTTTGGTATAGTATTACTTGCTGTTATTTAATTTTTTTTAAATAGGTAGTCAATTTACCGGAATTTATGAAGTCACATCCATGGTCTGACCTAAATAAAATTTAAGCCACGTGGATATGCAGTATATTTGACTGACACGATAAAAATATGTACTTACTTAAATGTATTACTTAATTATAGATAATGTAGGTACAAAATATTATAATGAAATTTAGAGGTAATAGTATCAAATTAATTTTTATTTTTAACTAGCTGACGCCCGCGACTTCGTCCGCGTAGATTTAGGTTTTTCAAAATCCCGTGGGAACTCTTTGTTGTTTGTTTTCCGGGATTAAAAGTAGCCTATGTGCTAATCCAGGATATTATCTATCTCCATTCCGAATTTCAGCCAAATCCGTCCACACACACACACACACACACACACACACACACACACACACACACACACACACACACAGACACACACACAAATCAAATAAAAAATTCGGTATAGTGTGGATACGTAGATACTTAGGTACAATCACCTAGATGGATAATGAAATAAATGAATAGAGCTTACATGTAAGTAAAGATGGATAATAAAAGGAAGGAAAGGAAAGAATAGATAAGTAGCTACATGTAAGGTAAAGATTAAAGATAGGCAATGGCAAGAAGGAATAGATAGCTTCACTACATCATACATGTAAGTGAGGATGGATAATAAGAGGACTGTGCCAGTTGCTGGGCAATAGCGTTCTGCTGGCTCATCGTCAAACCTTGCTTTATTATCACTACTAGCTGATACCCGCGACTTCGTTCGCGTGGATGTAGGTTTATAAAATTCCCGTGGGAACTCTTTGATTTTCCGGGATAAAAAGTAGCCTATGTGCTAATCCAGGGTATAATCTATCTCCATTCTAAATTTCAGCCCAATCCGTCCAGTAGTTACTAAACAAGTAACTACTAACAAGAGTAACAAACATACAGACACACACACACACACACATACAAACTTTCTCCTTTATACCTAATATTAGTGTGATGTTCCAGTGGTTTAACTGTATCTTCTGCAAATTGGTTGCACTATGACTTAACATTTGACTGATGTCCTCGATATGTTAGGAATAGATATCTACATGTAGGTACGAGTAAACTTGGATAGCCGATAGGTAATGAAAGGAGGAAACTCAAAACCGTGTCGTTTGTGAACGCTGTAGTATTCGATACCATCGCACTCGTCATTACCTGACCGCATAACTGTTTCCCCCGATCCTACGCATACAAAAACCGATGGGCCTTATTATTATTAAAACACAACAGATATGAGCGGCAACATTGCGATGTTGCCGCGCCGCTCGCTCGGCTGACTCGTCACGTGACGTCACGTCTCAAGATGGCCGCCATTCCGGCCGCGTTGCCCCGCTCCCGTCTTCCAGCCGAACAATGCAACACTCGACTTTGATAATAATAATTTTAAAACGCAACTAGAAAGGAAACAACTACCGAGTGAGAATAGATTGAAATTTAATGCATTGAGCACGTTCGGTTGGACGCGTTAGAACTAATTGTTATTCTATAACGGCAGCTGTTTACTTTCGTTGAATAATATCGGTTCCTCTAGCCTAGCGGAATCTATGATTTTTGTTATCAATTCACCTTAGTATTTTACCAAATCACCTTATTAACCCCCGACCCAAAAAGAGGGGTGTTATAAGTTTGACGTGTGTATCTGTGTATCTGTGTATCTGTCTGTGGCATCGTAGCGCCTAAACGAATGAACCGATTTTAATTTAGTTTTTTTTGTTTGAAAGGTGGCTTGATCGAGAGTGTTCTTAGCTATAATCTAAAAAAATTGGTTCAGCCGTTTAAGAGTTATCAGCTCTTTTCTAGTTTTCTTGTAGAAAAGAAGGTTAGATAACCGTTAGGTTCATAATATTATGTCAATAGACAAATGTCAAGCTGTCAAGATGGACGTTGCCTAAATACATAATTATTTATTTGAAAATGATGTTTTGGAAAACTCAGATACTTTTGATCGTCGGGGGTGTTATAAATTTTTTATTTACACTTGTTTTCATATTATAGATAGGTAACTATTCAAACTTTTCTTTACATTTTTGATGACGAACGACAGTATTAAGCGTCAGTTGGATATCAGGCGGTTAAAGTAAGGTTATCTACCGTTAGAGCTTTTGACTACCATAAAAAGCTAAGGGGATTGCAAGTG
Source organism: Maniola jurtina (assembly GCF_905333055.1). Lineage (NCBI taxonomy): Eukaryota > Metazoa > Arthropoda > Insecta > Lepidoptera > Nymphalidae > Maniola > Maniola jurtina. The sequence goes on from NC_060044.1 coordinate 13,517,425, forward strand.
CAATAAAAGAGTTAACGAACCCTAAAATCGTGCAACCTACTTTGCCTTTTTAATGCTATTTAACGGTAATTAGTTTAATTGTAACATAGTTTAATCGAATGACACGCAATTGGCTCCTTAGTCGATTCTGTTTATGAAAAAACCAAAAAATGTGCGTACTTTCACTAGCCATGTTGTAAGAGATTTATAAAAAGTTACCAATACTTAGTCAAATGACGGTAACCGACAATAATTATGATAACAGCGACAGATCTAACATTTGAGTAATTAAAAAAAAAATCCAAACTCATGCCTGTGAGCGTGTCTTCTCCATTTTGCGTGACCTGAATGCAGAGAATAAATGCAGTGCTGGTTCTTCTAAAGACATTGAAGAATTATATAAGTATCTCCATTCAAAATATAATTATTCATCACAATTTATCGTGTATTCTGTGAGCGGTTTTGTGAAATTAATAGACCTACATATTTGAAAACAAATATCCAATATGTGATTCTGATAGTTTGTATTGCAGTAATTTTGACAAATTGTAGTGGTCTGTGAATAAGTGAGTATGTTTGTATTCTGTATGCTTATTATTCATAGAGATTCATAAGGCTTCATAGAGTTTTATTACTGCCGGCCAAATTTAATTTAAGAACAAAGTTGGATGTGCAAGTGATAAAACTCAAGGAAACTTAGCTGTTTTTCTTTAAAACCCAAAAGTCAAGACAAGCTTCAAAACATTTAGAATTACTTACCAACTTAAAAAAAGTTAGAATCTTCAAACTATTCTTCATTATTTGCCTTAGTGGATTGTCACCTTGCCAAGTCCAGCTTAAAGGAAAGTAGTGGTGCGATAATAAGCTCACTTTATATTCCGCCTTGTCAATGGTAAGATCTCAGATTCTTTGATTCACACTCGTCCAAGATTACTTATACCAACTCTTGGCTCTAAAGAGAGCTCGATTCAAACAATCCTTGATAAATATACATATGTAGATAAAAAAGTGGCCAATATGGTTAGAGCTAAAGAGAAAAGGGAGAAAAGGATAAATTAGAAGAAGAAATCAAACGGCTGTTTAGAAGTAGAAAAGAATTCTGATATTGGCGTAACGAAAGCCATCAATAAGGAGAATACTTCTTATAACCTTGATCTGTTTTCAAATGAACAAGAAACTGGTACCAGTGGTTTCATGGAGTCTTTATTTGAATTGTTTACAGATTATAATCATAAAGTAGAGAAAATAAATACTTCAGGGTCAATACTTCCTCGGACATGACTTATATTTTAAAAGAGAAAGTGAAAATAGGGAAATGTTCTGTATTTAGTAAAGTATTGACGTCACGACACGATTAAGACCAGTGGCAACTCTTTATTTGAGGAAAGAAATTGCTACTAACATTGTGAGATTAGATTTCATAACAACCTCACCCTGTGAAACTGGCAAAACAAATTTTAAAAAACCAACAACAAAAACCTGCAATTATTCATTGGATATGACCAGGATATGACAAAGTTCATTTAAACAGAACTGTGTAAGAAGGAATGAATAAGTTCTTTAAAATTATTCTTGTGTGCTATAACTATGTTGTTCTTTAAAAATCATTCTTTATTCTTTATCATTCGCTGGATTTAGGTTATCATCATCGATGGTTATCATATCTTACCTACGTACTATCTCATCATAGATATAAAATACCTAATTAAACTGTGAAAGTATTTAGATCTCCAAACAAATTACATAAGTAATATAGGTATGCGTTGTTGGCGTTGTCATTTACATCTGGTAGTGTTAGGTAGCTGCAATATTTTGTAAGTAATGTTAGTGCATCTGCCGGCTGGCTGAACATGTAAGTATCGCGTTCATTATCGCACGATTGGTATGGGGTGTTGCGGGGCGCGGTGCGGCGCGCGGGGCGCATCCGCGTCGGGCTAACGGCTCGTCCTCGGCGCGTCGCGGTGCGCGCGCTGACGTCACCGCTCGATAATGGCCGCCGCCGCCCGCCCCCCCGCCGCGCCGCACCGCCGCCGCGAGCTCAGTCTCTCTCCGAGCCGCCAGCGACGCGAGTGCCTCCACGCCTGCCGGTCCCCGCGTTACATGTGATATCAGTGTTCCCGTGTACCATGGTGACAGTGTCTTTTTCTACGAGTCAAATAAATCTGTGACAATTTTCAAGGGGATCGACGACGGCCGATTTCTCGCGCACCGTATTATTTCCGGCGGCGAGATGTCGGTGATGCAAAAGCGCCAGCACTGCTACCTGTGCGACTTGCCCCGCATGCCGTGGGCCATGCTGCACGAGTTCTCGGAGGCGGTGTGTCGCGGGTGCGTCAACTACGAGGGCGCCGACAGGATCGAAGTGGTCCTGGACACCGCGAGGCAGCTGAAGCGCGCACACGGGTTCCAGGAAGGACGTGGGCCGACGCACGCCAAGGGAGCGCACAGGACACCGTTAGAAGCCCATCAGAACGGAGCTGAAACGACTAACAGGGGGCAGCCCGCACCACCGGCGCACCATGCTCCCTCTACTGGATTCACTCTACACCATTCGCGACCAGCGACAAATGCAGGGCTCCTCGCGGAGTACGGAGGTCGCAGGGAAGAACATGAAGGCAGACGTATGGCCCATTTGCCTCTGGCTCACATCCCAACACACAGAACGGCACAGCTCGCTCCAGGGCTTACGCTTAAACGGCCGCTAGACGATGACGATCACCAGACTCATCATGAGCCTGCAAAAAGGCTTCTGGAGGAACACTCCCGACCACCCCTAACTCGAGGTGATTCACTTCCCGCGGTGTCACTTGCGGCCGCTTTTGCACCGGAAAGAGCGTTCAAACAAGAGAAACATCCACTCAGGACACCTTCCTTTGATGCTTCATTTAAATCCAATGGTAAGTTTTGTTTTCAATTTTTGCAATTTTATTAGATACCTAGATATGTTAAAATGTTTTAAAAGCGTTCAAAAATTAAGCAGCCATATCTTCTTATGCACAATCTTATGTAGACTGGTCGCGTCATTTGGATTGTAAGTTACTTGGCAATCCGTCCCGACTCCTTATTGATGGTTGCCTTTTCGTTGACGGTTGCCATTCCCGTACGCTCGTGTATGGGCTATTCCATGGTGGCCTTAATTTGATCCGCCCTTATAATTATGTCTTACACCCATTTTAATTTCAAACCAAAGTTATAGAGAAAATGTCACAGCGCAAAATTGTTATTTTCTGGAAAACACCTGTAGATCTGCCAATATTTTGAAACCTGATTTGTAGATGGTCCCTAGTTTATCATATTACCTTCTTGTTACGGAGAACCGTTAGGCATTAGTTTAGCACCGTTTACTGCATTCCTTTCTCGTCCAAGACCGTTACCGTTAAAATCCACTACGAGATATAACCATAACTTGATTTCAATACAGAGAGAATGTAAATGTATTTGTTCATGTTTGTCATCCTAAGAACCAGTTTTACTTACCGCTTGTTAATTTATCATCGAATAACCTAGGTATGACCAATAATGACATAGACAGTTTAAACAGCATTAATCATGTTTTCCGAATAGGTACTTAAATCTACAGTTACTTAACACAAATAATGGCAACATTATTAAAACGAGGTGATGTAAGGCAGTTAGAATTTCGCTGTTTACTAATAACAGTGCAGATAAACAATTTAAAAATAGCCATAAGTAGAAATGTAATAGTCACGCTCGGCGCGATAACGCCGGCGATAGCGAAGCGGGTACGTGCTGCTGGGAATTGTTGAATGTTTTGCGCAAGCGTTCGCCGAGGGGTTCGTATGTAGGTAGGTGCATTAACTCGGTCCATAAATACAGAACCGGTCGGACTGGTCGAGCGACTGAGCGTTCTGGAAAGCGGCCTCTCGCACACCAGCGCGGCCGCGGCGTACGAGCGCCGACACCCACGTAATGCGGCCGCGGCTCCGTGAAATGCATGCACGACGACGGCGCGGCGGCGCGGCAACGTCGCGTGACGACATTTTCGCTCGCGTACGTATGTTAGGCCGAAGGCGAAAAAATATTATAGCGCCTGCCTACGCTTGGCAGAGTCGCCCGACCACATTCCGTTGGCGTGTGTGTAGGGAGCGCGCCACGACTCGCCGGCCAAAAAGGTCGCGTGACGTCACCGCCGCCATATGGGCCGCGCCTGTCCGCCGTCGCCCGCCGCCCGTCCGCAGCCGGCCATCACTCACGCCCTTCCGCACGTTACTCTAATAAATTATCTGTTTACGTTCCATTTCATTGTGACAGTTGATGCGACGCGTTTCACTCGCTACGTGCTCGGCAATCAACGCCGGCAGAGCAGCTGCCTCGTGCTCCTTTGTTTTACTTGGTACCGATGATCTTTGAAAACCCTTTATTCCGATCCCAGTTCTTGATGAACAGGCAAACAAAGATATTTCATATACGACGTATTGTTAGGTTATTTGTTCTGTTTTATTTTTGCAATAACGCTTTTTGGGGTTCGGCTTCCTCAATTCTTTATTGCTACTTCTGTTCTTTACTTTTTCCAAGTTCATTTTCCCAATTCAATATGAAATTTATACCTTTCAAAAGGTTTACAAAATTTCCAAAGCTAATTTGCAAACACCACGTACATTGCGCGAACAAATGCACACATGGAAAGTGGGTAGCTAGTAGGTACATCGGATACGCGATGTTTGGCAACGCCGCGCTGAAGCGTTGAAGTGTGCCACTCGTTCTCGTACAAGCACACTTACCTACCCGTCTGCCGCCTCAGTTAGCCCAAGGCGCAGGGTGACACATCGAGGCGCTACGTAAGCGCGTGTTAACACACAATGCTATTTATAAGGTGTGTGCGTGTGCGAACGTGTGTTTACTATCCGTCCACCACAAGCGATGTGTCATCCTGCATCCAACATTGAATGTGAGGTTATTCGGCCGAATTGAATTAATGATGTCGTCGACGACGCTTCGAAAGTGGCACTTTGTTAGGCTACGGAGTACTGAATTACTGACACAGTCCTCGTGCCAACGTGCATTCGAAATCTTGCCAAATTAAACGTGATGACGTTGCTCTGCGAAAAGGCTAAAGCGGCCGTTTGCTGGTTAAAACATCTTCTGGTTTGTCGCTACGCTCTTGACAGAGCGGTCGTGGTCGTCACTGCAGTGCTGTAGCGCGCTAAACAATGCGTCTCCATTCCTCCCTGATGGCTGCCTTCCTGGTGCACTCATGTAAGGGGACGTCCATTACAGCCCCCACTTGATTTGTCCATCGAAAAACATGATGCCCTGTTTAAAATGCACAAGAAATAGGTTACACCGAATACGTGACTGCATAATCAGGCATGATGCAATTACTGTGCGTTTGGTCTAATTGACGTTGAGCTACATAATATTTTGTTATATTTTCCTTATTTGGACGGCTTTTAAAACATTTTTCCATAATCACCGTATAAATATGTCTTTAGCTTACACAAAGTAGCTAATAATTGGATTCTCTGAATAATTGGATTTTTCAGAATTCCAGTTTCGGTATCTACAGTTATATTAACTGGGCATATTATCGGTAACCATAAGACAAAGCTTTGAGTGATTTAATTTAGTATCTGGCAATGTTTGTTAAATGTGCAATTTGTTCAGGATACGCAAACAGCGCTCCACTCACAAACGGCTCAGCGGGATCACCCCTGGGCCGCACGGCCGGCTCTCCGCCGGTGACCGGCGCTAACACTGGCCCGTCGCCCATGGCCGCCCTCATGTCTGTGACTGACACCCTGCCGCCGGGGTCGCCGCGCTCGGCCGGAGGCTCACCGCCACAACCTCCGCCGCAGCGTTCGGCTAGCCGATCCAGCCAACATTCGCCCAACTCATCAGGTAAGAATTCATTCTGTCACTGATTCAGTCTAACTTGAGATTGTTGAAAATCCTAACTACCGAGGTGCTAACCTCCAAGAATAGATTGCCCAGTAAATGGCTATTTGTTGGGAATTGGAATTATCTGTGTCCAATGATTTGGGCATACCCAATTTAACTTTGCATTCTGTTCCGTTTCGTCCTTTTCACTTTGTGTTTATGTTTTGTGAGTTGTTCCGAACGGTTCTCGTGATTCGTAGTACTGTGGGTCGGACTCGGGCGGGCGTCCGACGCCGGCGCGGCGCCCGACGACCGCTCCCCGCGCTACAGTCTGCACTGGACAGAGCCCGTAGAGTAGATGGTAGCAGACGTAGCTAACGTTGTGTGGTCCGGCAGGGTCGAACGGCGGGCGGCGGTCGTCGGGCTCGCGGCACGTGTCGTCCACCACGTCGGTGTCGTCGACGGAGGCGGGCGAGGGCGCCGAGGGCGCGCCGGCGCCCGCGCCGCTGCTCAAGTGCACGCTGTGCCAGGAGCGGCTCGAGGACACGCACTTCGTGCAGTGCCCCAGCCAGCCGCACCACAAGTTCTGCTTCCCCTGCTCGCGCGACTCCATCAAGCGCCAGCAAGGATCCGAGGTGAGTCCCTTCCCTCGTTCGTTCGTGAGATACGTACGCGTCCGATAGCCGACACGTATACTAACCGAGCCTCGTTGTCGCAGGTGTACTGTCCGAGCGGGGAGAAGTGCCCGCTGGCCAACTCGACGGTGCCGTGGGCGTTCATGCAGGGCGAGATCGCCACGATCCTCGGCGAGGAGTTCAAGCCGAAGAAGGAGCGGGAGACCTAGGGCAGCGCGGCGCCGCCCCGACTTTACCTCTTGTCCCTCTCGCTGTGAAGCGCAGAGGCGTGGCGCCGGAGAGCGCTCGCGGCCGCAGCGCCGCGCGCAGGCTCTGTTGGGAACGTGTCCGTGACGTGACGAACCGATCACTTGTACATACCTTGTAAATAAGTAGGCTCGAATCGGACTCGGCTCTCCGCCGATATGAACCGTATTCAGCGTACTGGGTCTATCCCTCGCTCGTTATCGGGAAACGTTTAAGTGTTATAATGCGATGTTAGTAATGCAATATTCTGAATATAGTACATATCTGTTTTCGAAGATTTTACGATTTTTGTCTTGACGCGTTGGGGAGCGTCGTTCCCGGAAGCGGTGTTTTGTCTGGAGCTGTCACTCTCGAGGCGCGTGCGCGGCCGCCGTGCGTCGGTCGCGTCGACGCATCGAGAGATGGGATTTCTTGGGATGCCATTTTCTTAGTTACCTTTAGGTCCCGAACCATAGTTGACTTGGCATTTATTTATATTGTGATTGTATACACTATACGAGTATTATGCGATATATTATGATCATGACATATTCTGTGTAGCCGAGTTCGGCCTGTGAAGACGTAGTTTGGGATGTGAGTACGTGTACAGTTGTAGCTCGATGTATATTTGTATGTATTACAATCGGCGCATGAGGAGTAGTGTTACTTTATATTACGAAGCGATTTATTCAGAGTGGCTCGAGTTCCGTTACTGTATTCATTCGGCGACAAGATTCGGCCAGAAGATGACTTTTGTTTAGTTTAGCGCGGGGGCGTTACGCGTTGTGTTGCGACTGGTAATCATTCAAAATTTGTAGTTTTTCTCGTTTGGCTCTGGGGAGCTTCGGGGGCTGGGTGGTGGCCGGGCGGTGGCCGAAGGCCGCGGGGTGGGCGGGAGCGCTTGTGCGCTGAGGCGTAGCTAGTCATTTGTGAAATGTCAAATCGTCAGATCCGCGGGCACGCGGCCGTTATAGGAACTCTTAAAACTCGCTGCTATATTTGTATAAAGTGAAGTAATTATCATTATATTATTATTATTATATATGTCATAAAGTTATACAGTTGGTAGTGTGTCAATTTCGAAGGCTATCAGATGACGGTCGTTTGGCTTTGCGTTCTGCTTTCGCACGTTTACTTGGCTTTGGTCCTAGTTTGTGAAGCCTGCACTGAGGCTCTGGCGTGGCACGAGCCGGCGGCGGGCTCCGAGCCGGTCAGCGGTCCGTGCCACTGTCTGACACTTGAACTGTCGCGCTGGTGGTGTCGTCCGTGGGGAGTCGTTATCGTCGGTCGTCGTGTGTATAGCCTCGTCTATGCGTGTTATCTATCGCCGTACCGTTAACGAGACGCGGCGTCGTTAAATACTGCGTATTTACTGAACATTCAATCAAATTGATATGTCCATTATTTATTTTAGATATTCGTGTACATATACGTACGTTGTATATACTTCGTCTACTTGTAAATAATTTAGATATCGGCGGCATAATTGCCCAGTCAGTATTACTAAGTACTGTGAACATTGTAGTTATTTATATAGATCGCATTGTTTTGTTACATGGAACTTGTATTGACGTTTCTTTATCATCACACGTAGCTGTTATTTAGCGATTTATTCTCGTTTATATCTACTCCTGTCGCATGCATTTTATCATTCTCGGGTCCCGTCGTGCCCTTTGCGTAATAAGAAAACTTAACAATATGTGCCTATGATTTGTTCACAGAAAAATATATTTATCCGTTTTGATGATGTCATTAAAGAACCATTAATTAATGCAAAGAAGCTACTCTATCGATGTTTTTAATCATGCTTTTTATTTATATTGTATTCATTTTTATTAACAAGCATGCATAATTTTATAGGAGCTACATAAAGTTCTGATAGATTTCGAAATTGATTATTTATTAGTATCAGAATTTTGCCCGAGCTGGGGGTTGTAAACTTGTAACGGAAAAAACTTCGCCAAAGTATGGCAAATAGTGACATTGTAAGCACAAACTGTGCGTCTTTTTTACGCCTCTGAGATGTTAAATGTTTTCTTTAGTTATAGTAACAGAGGATTCAGTCATAACTTTTCGGATTACTTTGTGCTTTATTAATATTGTTAATTTTGTAATAAATAATATAGATGTAACACAGTAATAAATAAAGTTGTTTTTAGGTATGCCTCGAGGGTAGTTTTAGGGCCCTTGTTTCATAATGTTGTTATTAGGAATTAAGAAGAAACTTTGTGATTTTACCGACACTTTTAGACTACATTTAACATCTCCGAGTGTTATAGTCCGCCTTTATCGATAGGCTTGTTTGTAGAACGACGGACATTCGTCGGAAATATTATGAGACTTGTATCTTTCTTACTGTAAGCAGCAAATGAAATGCTTCGATTAAGACGTTAATGTAAATGTTGGTGAAATACAATTGATGTGATTTTGTAACATTGCCCTTTCATTTTGTGCTATCCCTATTCCCTATCCTGAAAACAAGAACTCGTATGGAAATATGAAGTTAATGAAGAAGCCAAACTTCCAATTTATTTAAGTTTGGCAAGAAACTTGCAAGAAGATACATTGGAACGTGAAATAGTTCTATAAAAACCAGCGATATAAATGTTCCAAAACCTAGTCACCTTCACCATGAAGATACTAAAAGTATAAGTATACCTACTTAATTCATCATCGTCATTATCAACCGATAGACGTCCACTGCTGGCAGCACCGGTCTCTTGTAGGAACTTCCACGCGCCATGGTCTTGCGCCGCCGCCTGGATCCAACGGCTCAAAGTCAAAGTCAAAATCATTTATTCAAAGTAGGTACCATTGTACTCCTTTTGATGGTCGAAATTGTTAAACTTGTACGATATAGTGGTGATAATTAATTACGTTACTTAAAACTAAAGCTACGAGTTCCATGCAACTATACGGAGAAGAGAGAAGATTTGTTCAGTCGACCAATCAGATTTATAGGTACCTAATAGAGGACGCTACATAAGTAAAGCGTTTGGAGAATAATAATATAAATCAAAATATATTTTTTTGTTGCCTATTTACCTATCTCTCATTCCCTTTCGACAAAATTATGTACTACCCACTTATAACTGAATAAGCTAATAAAAGCTGATTCCAAGTTCCATGGTAGATACTATCTAGATCACTCACTCAAGTCAAATACGGCGAAAATCGACCACCAGATCAAGTCAAATATTTACTTCAGAAAGACAAAGGAAATATTAATAAATCCTTTACATACTCCGGTACGATAAGGACTTGATTTACGATGTATTTACCTACCTGCCTAAAGCAGATTAGGTGAACCAACCATGAACAAACTGATGGTAAAAGATTTGTAGGCAGATACGTTCATGAGAAGTGCGAACCATTCTGCTTCAGCGGTGGTGCATATGAACAAGTTGAGTACATAAGTAGGTATTACAAGTGTAAATTAAAAATTTATATCACCCCCGACAAGTGAAGGTTACAGCAACTAGAAAAGAGCTGATAACTTTCAAACGGCTAAACCGATTTTCTTGGATTATAGCTAAGAACACTCTCGATCAAGCCACCTTTTAAACAAAAAAAAACTAAATTAAAATCGGTTCATTAGTTTAGGAGTTACGATGCCACAGACAGATACATACGTCAAACTAACCTTCAAATCCTTTTTTAGCGGGGAAAGGCGGGGGCGGCCGATGAGGGGAGACTGAAATCTATAGAGCGCACTCTGTCTTAAGACAGAGTTAAAACGAGACAGAGGTATATATCTCACATAAATCTGTCTCGTTTTACCTTAATCTTAAGTCAGAGCAAAGTCAAAGTGCGCTCTATAGATCTCAGCCTAAGTTATGAAGAATTACATGTAAAATCTCAAGTTTTTAGACCCAGGCGGTTTGAAATATCAGTCGCCAGTGTATCGAGGTTACACTTATGCGCCACTCCATAGAAACGTATTACGCCTATTAATCTATTATTTGTTGTTCTAGAATCTAGACCTAAAACTGAGCAAGATATCGATTTACCTCTCCTTTATCTATGTCCGACAACAATTCCCGTTGTTCCACACATCACGCATCTCGCTCTTGAGTATGCTGTATGTCCCGCTCGTAGATGTTGATTGCAATAGTATACTTGGAGCGACCATGGAGAGGACTCTTAAGATAAATTATTCCAAAGGCCTACTTCATAAGCTCTTTTTGAAACACGTACTTGGTATGATGTTGCTGAATGGATATGTGAACTGAAACACAACAAAGTACATATTTATTTAATAGATATTTCACTTTAACATGCGATTATTTCTTTGTCTACAGAACGGAGCGGAGAGAGGATGCCCGAGCCGCTGTGTCTGACCAACAGATGAGACCCGCAGTCGCACCCTACCCAGTCGATCGATATTTGGTACGCACATCATTATACAATTGAATTATACATTGATATTATCTTTACAAAAATCAATTTATATTTGTGTCCTTTTCAGGTTGAGAGCAGAAAACAATTTGATATGGTTAACATTATAGACGACGACATTTGGAATCCAGAGCCGGCGCTAAGGCCCGAAGATGAAATACTCTTGAGAAAACTACATGACATGCTGCAAACCACAGCGGAAGACTTGAAGCTGCTCTCCGGGGAACTGTCCAAACATCATGAGCCAGGAGTGCAAGTGAAAACGTTGCCGATGCCTTTGGACGAAGAGTTTAATGAGAAGGTTCACATAGAAGAAGTTGTAAACGCCAAGTTTAATGGGAATAAAATAGTTGACAGAACTCATCCAGCACCTGTACCACAAAAAGAATCAATTGAAAGCACTTTACGATCTGTAAAAGATATGATTAACAAAAAGAATGACATACATACTAGTGGTCGAATAAGTAATTTGTCGACGCTCACAAAACAACCAATGAAGAAAAAGTTACAAATTTCACGCACAAACATATTGGAAATAAGAGAACACTCTGGCGATGAGAAACATACAAAAAAGCATGCCCAACTAAATATACAAGAAAGTAAATATGGTGCTAGCCCTGCTGTGGCTTACAATGAGGTTTCTCACCAATACATCCAGCCCAATATTAAGAAAACACCGCAAAAATCATTAAACATTCAAGAAATGCCCAGCATCAACATTAGAAGTGAATTGAGATTGCAAACTGTGTTGCAGCTTGACATTTTACCCGACAGTAAAGAAACGCATACTCAACAACCAGTACAACAAAATGCTCTAGTAATTGAAATGCACCATGAACCTCCGTTAAAACTAGATGATGCTAAGCCAATAAAATTCGATAATAGTCAGTATATACCATTAGCTGCGATCAATAGACCGACCACAAGGAAAGTCTCAACTATGACGGCATATGAAAGTAGTGAGTCTAATAATATTAGTTCTGATTCTCAACACAGATTACAAAGACAGATGCGTAATATTACTACCACCTTTAAATCAACCGCACTCAAACAGACAGTCGTACCGAACACACAAAAGAATAATACTGTTAAAAAAGTCACAAGTCGTCCTCAAGCTTATCTAGAGGAATGGAGGCGAAAGTTAAACACAGTATATGGTAGGCCATCTAATTCTAAAACAACTGATGTAAGGAAAAAGAAAGTCTCTTACAAAAACGCAAGTAACAAATCTGCTGTTACAGCTAAAATGAAAGAAAACAATGAACAAAGAGTTCAAAATCAACCAAAACCTGGCTTAAATAATACAGAGTACATACCTTATTCAAAATTAACATTAGGAGGAGTCAATGTAAGTGACATCGAAAAAGAAATATCAAATATACCAAACAAAAACAACATTGTATTAAGTCCTATCTTGGATAAAATTTTAAGCAGTCGCGAAAATTCTTTTCATAACGACAGTCCAAAGAAAAACTCACAAAGCAAAGAATCCAAAATTTTTACAACGTCTGATGAAAATTTATTACAAGAAGTTTTAGATATTGAAATGAAAGTTGCAAAAACATTAAATATCAATAGAAATACGAACAAAACCGCAGAAAAAAATGAAAACAATATAAACGACAGCAGAAAAGATGACAGTTATGCAGATGATTTCGAAGATGAAAAATCAGATGCATCAGAACAATCAAAACCGAGTAAGTCAGAAACATCAAAATCATCACATAACTTACCTTCAGACAATTCCTGTCAAGAGGAATCCGATAGGCCTGTCGTCGTGACTGAGGAGAAAGATAAAATTAATAAAAACAGCAAAAGTGATAGCAATTTGACTTTCACTAAAGTACCAAGTTTATCATTTAAGAACAAAGTGGATGTATTTGAATTTGTTCATTCAATAGACACACAAGAAACTGGTACACAGAGTAATACCTCGAAGAGAATAACTCCAAAGGAGACACAAACTTCCCCGAGGGGTGACAGACCTAATGTACAACCAATCCACAATGACCTCTGGCCATCGATCGATCCGAGAGGAGAGGTAGAAAAGATGCTTAAACTAGAAAAAGAATTTATTAAGAAGCTGATTATAGACGAGTACGGCGATTTATTGGAGAAGAGTTTAAACAAGCCGTCTACATCGGGGACAGCTGAAAATGCTATTACTGAAAAAAACGTGGCTGCTTCTCAGAAAATCACACAAACTTCACCCGCTCACGTAAAAAGTGTCATGACATCACCTACTAGAACTAAAACAAGAACCACTTCACCTTTCGCCTTATCAGTGAGTGTCTATCAACAAACTAGTCCTGTTGCCGCCGTCGTAAACGAAGAATCGAATATTGAATTAGAAAATGACGATGATCTCGGAATCTCCGCAAACTTATCGTCGCCGCGATTCAGTTTGCGACTTCCACAAACGTCACGCGAGGTGCTTTCTAAATTGGAAACTAAAGTACAAAACAATAAACAACCAGCGAAATTCGACAACTTACGCAAAAATATATTCAGCAGCTCAAGTTCCGTTGACGGCGATTATTCGTCGTCTGATATAAGTAGTTTAGGGGAAATAAATAAAAAATTCAAGAGGCTTAGAAAGAGTAGAATCCCGTCTATTTCCGAAATAAGTTCCTCGACATCGCTATCCAAGTATGGCTCGGATCCTTCAGGTGCTATACTCCCGTTGAGGAGTGAGGGAGAGGCTAGCATGGGGCAGATGAACAGGAAAAAGACAAATAAACATAGTAAAAGTGAAGGAGAAGTAAGCTTAGGACAACTGCGTTAAATGTTTTCATGTTGAATATTTAGTAGTTAACTACATAACTGTACAGTGCCCCTAGTGCGAGATTTTGTCGTTTTCGAAATCGAAATCCGTAAATGATTTCCTCAATATATTTACAGCCAGTACCTCGAGCGAAAACTTTGTGAGTAAATAGTAATCGATAAATACTATCGAAACTTACAGAACTCGGACTAGGGGTATTGCACTTGCTTTGTGCCTTAAAAGGAGCAATTTGCATTGCTGCTGTAACTAAAGAGGAACAATTTTATAATAAGATGGTAATACAAATAATAACCATTACAAGATGGTACACAAAGGTAGGTGGTACCTACACTAATGCACAAATCCATTAGTCTTAGACATGCTATTTTATTGTTGGCATTATAATTTCCCAAACCGTTGGCCTGATTTTAAGTGGTGAATTATTTTGAAGATTCAAAAGCACTTATAAAAATTTACTTGAATAAAAATATATTCTATTTCTCTTTGTTTTGCCGTGGTCAGTACCTACAGTAATACTTTTAATGAAAAATTATTATTACTGAAATTGATTTATCCCTTTATTATTGAAATTACTTATTCCTTTGGTGTTTGTTACTTTTTCTGCTACACAACATGTCATAAAACCTTAGGTAGAATATAAGCTTGAAAAATTGGCTCCTTAGTACTTCTTCGTTCTAATGGTAGCAACGCAAATATGCCCAGTACCCTCAGTTAGGTACATTAGTATAAGTTCACACATTTCGACAACGTTGTGTCGATAGATAGTATCGAAATACATTACAGAAAAGTTGAGCCCTTGTTTTAATTTTTAAATTTGTATATTCAGTACTAGGAGACTGGAGTAGATGTATGGACAAAGTCGATCCTTGAAACAAGGAAAAGGTCGATTTTATTTTGACATTTGTGGCTAATATTGACAATCTTTAAACTAAATTGATATTTAGATCTAATAATGTAGTGCTCTTTTTCCATGGGGAGGATATGAAATGATACATTGACTTTTAATTTTTTTGTAAATTAACAGAATTAATACTGAAATCTTTCAACTTTGTCGAGATGTGCAAGCTAGTACTAAACCCAAAGTTAACAATGAGTTTTAACTTTATATAAATAGTTTATTTATTGCTAAGCAAATTAAGTGTCGCCAGTCAGTTGTTTATTTTACCTCAAGTACAAATCGACAATCGCAATTTTACTTGTGATATATTTTTTAACTTAAACTTAAGCATAATTTAGCAAAGTACATAATAAATAATAGTTATATTAGTTTGTGCGCCATTTAATTAATTTTGTTATAAGTAAGGTTTTGCATTATGACTGAGTAAATCATATTTTGAGATTTTTGTCTTGAATTATTTACACCTTTCTTTTTGATTTGACAATTCGATGGACTGGCCTAAAAATACTGCTATCCCTTTCACAATGTTCCCCGTGGAGAAGGATGGTAATATTTTTGGTGCTGTCAATAGTTTAGGAATGTACTTACTACCTACAAAATCCGAGACCGATCAAACCGAGAGTTCCCTCACTCTAGTTCACTCTGACGCCGTTGTGAATACGCTGCAGAGTATATAATAATATACTTAGGTAATACTACGTACGGTATGCTGCAATGGCTGCAAACTTGACGGTAAACTTAATCGTTCAGGTATGGCCAGCGGTAGTTTACCACTAAATTACTTACCACCGAAATATAATAGTGACGAATACTTGCATGAGCTCAAGTCACCGTCGGGCCACTATTATGAACGCTGCAAGAAACTATTAATTTTACAAAACTTTTGTAGTTTTAATTTTTATTGCGTCATCACTATCAAACTTTTAAAATCCCGCCATGTATGATTTTAGATTTAGTTGTCAAAATAAGGTGCAGACTACACTTTAGTCCGGTGGCAATCCGGTTCAGTTTCGTACCAAAGTTAAGATTTTCTGCATAACGAATACAGGCCCTGAATTTTAATGAACAATTCACTCTCTAAATCTAGCATGAGTTTAAAAATTGGTGGGCCATTATATAGATCCTAAACTCATGTGATTAGCATTCGACATGCATAAAATATTATCTTCAGACCGGAATGCAACCGGATTCCGTACAGGCCAAGCCTTAGTCTAATTTTTATCTGTGAGCCATCAAGTTCCAAGCAAAATCAAAATGACTGTCAATGTCATAGGTCAATGTCATTATCCAAAACAGTGTTTCCACTTTTAGGGATTTTGCCACTTTTAGGAGTATTAGGTACGGGTTAGGGTGTTTGCTATGTTGACAAACATTTAAGATAATTTGGGGTTAAATTGAATTTCAGGTGGTTGGTAACCGAATTTTTTATAGTCACCTTATATCAGAGACGTGCTACCTAAACTAGCATGTCTCTGCCTTATATACATTTTTTTTTAAATTCATTCTAGAGAATAGGCTCAATAGGACAGAATGATTTTATTATGGATCATGGCAAAATAGCATAGGTTTATAAAAATATAATTACTAATTATAATTAGCTGGGCATTTAATTATTATTATTCGTATGAGGCTAAGAGTTATTATGATTTGAAAATGGAAGAAAATGATAACCAAACTTCTTCTTCGTTAGAAGAATTAAGGTTAGGAACGTGAAATGATATTAAAAGTATGAAATGATGATGTTAAATAATAATTTATGTGAGATAACTATGCGCCTTAAATCAGGTTATTTAATAAAAAAGGATAATAATTTAAGGCGAATTCCTATAGAAACTAGGGTAAAACCAAAATCTTAAGTAGAAACACTGATCATTTGTCAAATGATCTTAAATGTCATTGTCATCCAAATGAACTATTGTCGAATGTCGATTTCTTATTTCTTTGTCCCTATAATAATTCAATCAATAAGACAATTCAAGCAAGACAAAGGCGTTATTAATTTTTCGTATGATATACCAGTGAACAAGTCTATTAGCTAATTAAGTATTAACTATACAATTTTCCAATAATTGAGACAATTTTTCTTTGTTTAGCTCTGTGTTTTCTTCAGGATGAAATTATTGATATTTGTTTTGATAATAAAAATAATAGCCGCAAGTAAACCTGAAGTCGGCCCTGGGTATGATTGCGACTACTGCCAGCCGGAACAAGTACATATATCCTTCGGATGTAAGTTGTAGATCTATTTTTAATTTAATTACCTACTTATTAGCTTAATTTTATGGGACCACCGGTATATGTATTGTACCTAGAATACAAATATGGGACCCTGAAATATGAACACACAATAGACCATCGATGGCTCACTACAAAACGGTCTTCTTTCAGTATTAGAATGGTTTGGCTATAGAGTATAGACTAGTCTACCACAATTTATACACCTTTGAGAACTCTCACTCTCAGGCATGCAGAATTCCTCACAATAATTTTCCTTCACCTTTAAAGTAATTGCTTCAAACAAACCTAACTGAAAAATTAGAGGTGCATGCTTGGGATTGAACCTGGGATCAGGTTATACATAGAGAGAGCATACATATAAAATTTCAAGTTCCTAGATCCACTGGTTTAGAGTGTACATTGTTTGTCAGTCAGTTACAGAACTGTTATACTTAATATGTAGTTTAAAGGTTTTGTTCTGGTACAAGATTCCTAATTACTTATTACAAATAAGTATTATTGTTTTATTTAGTTAGTTTTCTAAATTTCCATAATATTCAAAATCAGTAGCCATTTATCTTGTCTTCAAGATTGCAAACAAAGGAAACTTGTTTAGGTATATTTGTTAGTAACTAAACATATTTGATTTATAATCTATGTTGTTTACTTAATATAGTTCGTTTACATATTTAACCAGGTCTAACTTTGATACCCTCAATGACATTATTCATAGATAACTAATTAAACCAAATCACCAGTTTCACTCTTAAGATAAAAGCTCTTATCTGAACTATGTAAAGGGTTGCTTTTAAAATGGGAATGAAAAGTCAAATAATTCTCAAATCTCCAGCGTAGTATGTTTTCTGTCAAACCGGGGGCTATTTTATTCCCAAGTTATTTTATTTAGCGTCTGGGAATGTAGCAGCAGGCTTGTCAACCAGGGTTTTAAATATAATATCCTTTTACAGCAAACACCAATGACATAGTAGTGACATGGACTACATACAACGACACACAAGAGTCACGAGTCCAGTATGGAGAGAAGGGCATGGACAAGGAAGCGTTGGGGTTCAGCACGCTGTTCACAGACGGTGGTAAACTGAAAAGGAAGATGTGGATCCATCGCACTCTGCTGCCTGATTTGAAGTTTGACACTAGATATGGTAGGTAGTAAAGAAACTTGAGGACTTCGTCTGCGATGGCGTTTGCTGGCGCGCGTGCTGTGCTTGTTTGGAGTGTTTTTTTTTGTTAAGAGTGGCTGGTTTTTGTGTTAGTTGGTGTTTTTTGGTGGTGGAACTGACTGGGAAGCGCTCTAAAAGGGCGCCGCGCGTGTGTCGGCGGGCGCCGGCGCAGACGGAGTCCATACTTGTATAAATTCAATAACTTGAAAATATCACAAACTTGACATTGGCTAATCAGAGTAAAGCCAGATTTAAAAAAAAAAAAAAAAAAAAAAAGAAAATTGAATGTAAATTAATTCAATTCAATTTTGTTTTACGACGTGGAGCTTTCTTCACCAATGACGTGTGGAACTGAAGAGACACGAGAATGGTTGGTGATAGCTAATATATAAATGGCAGGTTTTTTTCAGAATATTATATTATTTTATTGGTTTAGTTTCTAGCTACAATATACAAAATACACACTATGTCTATGAATATGCTTTTTAACAGATGTTTAAAAGAGTGATCTTAAGCTCTGGTTTCCTCCAAAAGCGGTGCCATCATGTAGCGGCCGTAATACAGCGGTGAATGACGTCACTAGAACGTTGTCTATGTAAACAATATGGCGCGGTTTCCTAGATAACGGTAATTGACACCGTAACGTCAAAAAGCGGTACCGCCATTTGCATGACGGCCGTCTTGTCAGTGTCGAAGAGTCTGTCAACGTTTTTTTCATAGCGGTGAAGGTATTTTCAAGCGTAATATTAATTTGCGTGCCATTTTAAAATATTTATTGTTCAAAATGAGTTTCATCAACTGGACCAGCGAGGATGATGAAATTTTAATTGATTTTGTGCGGGTTCATGATGTGCTATATACTGTAAAACATAAAGACTAGACTATTTTCGTCTTCTGATTATTGTTCTCTTCCAAATATAGGAGTAACGCTAAATCAAGTTTGTCCATTTTCAACCATTGACACGTACTTTGTAGTCTGTTCACTGTAATAAAACGGTCAATGCAGTCTCGAAGAATCCACATGTTTACGGCCGTCTTTTTGCGGTCATCATATTACGTCCGTTTAAAAACGGCACCGCTGTTGGAGGAAACCAGAGCTTAAGTGAACTGGGCAACTTATTGGCTGGGCAGCGCCTATAATATAAGTCAGTGAGACTGACTATTGGAAATGGTTGTCTTTGCATACTTATGTATAGTTGTTACATAGTGTAACACCAGTTTCAGGCCAGCTCTTCTCAGTAGAATCTTTCTAAACCAGTGGTAGAGTCTAGTACATGAATTAAGTAAATTAGTTTAATTGGGCTTTGTTTAAATTTTCAGTGTATCACGTGGGTTCAGTGTACGGATGGTCGGAGGAGTTTACCTTCAAGACTCCTCCAAGCGGCGAGGATTGGACGGTTCGAGCTGCCATCTATGGGGATATGGGTAACAAAAATGCACACGTAAGTTAATAGTGTAACTTACATAAAGCAATATTTCCAGCAATTTAGGAATGAACAATTATTTCTTATTTGATGTCCTCCAGTCTCTGTCGTACCTGCAAGACGAGGTCCAGCGCGAGCACTTCGACGTGATCCTGCACGTGGGCGACTTCGCCTACGACATGGACACCGACGACGCTCTAGTGGGCGACGAGTTCATGCGCCAGATACAGCCGCTCGCCGCCTACCTGCCCTACATGACCTGCCCCGGCAACCACGAGTCCAAGTAGTAAGTTGTTCCACTTCGCCTACCATTGGTGGCTAGTTTTTCCTGCATGTTTAGCAGTAAGGGGGCGGGCAGTACACATGGCATGCTGCATATTGCACCATGCAGACTTGTCTGTTTTGTCTGTTTAAGTGGATTTAGAAACATACACACACCCACGCACGCACGCACAAACACACACACACAGACACACACACAAACATTCTGCTTTATAATATCATAGTAGAAAATTAAGCTTTTGGTTCATTGGACATGACTTCCGCAAAGTATCACCTGCTTCTATACAACTAAAATTACTGTTCAAATCAGGTCTTAAACCAATGATTAAACATTTGCAGCAACTTCAGTAACTACCGCAACCGGTTCTCGATGCCGGGCCCTCACGAGAGCCTGTACTACTCGTTCGACCTGGGCCCTGTGCACTTCATCTCTATATCCACGGAGGTGTACTACTTCCTGCAGTACGGACTCAAGATGCTTGTCAACCAGTACGAGTGGCTCCGACGGGACCTGGACATAGCCACGAGTCCTGTCAACAGGTAACTTATCATCATGATCAACCTATAGCCGGCTCACTACTGAGAACGGGTCTCCTCTCAGAATGAGAAGAGTTTGGCCATAGTCCCCCCTGCCGGCCAAGTGCGGATTGGCAGACTTAACACACCTCTGAGAACATTATAGAGAACTCTCAGGCATGCAGGTTTCCTCACGATGTTTCCTTCACCGTTAAAGCGATTGATACGTAATTACTTAAAACGCACATAACTCCGAAAAGATAGAGGTGCGTGTCCGGGATCGAACCCCTGTAACTTCTCTGTCTTGTGACGTTTCGTTGGTCTCAACGACAGAGACAACGCTCTATGAAATAGTTACTCTTTCTAAAGTTCCATGTGCAAGATTTCTTGCCGGGTATTGTTATCAAGTTTTATATTTCAACTTGCTGATGCCCACGACTACGTCCGTGTGAATTCCATTTTTAAAATCCTGTGGATCTCTATAATTTTCCCTGATTAAAAGTAGTAGGTACAAGTTAGACCTTGACTCGATCTCACCTGGTGGTAAGTGACGTCAGTGGTCTTGGATGGAAGGAGATATGAAAGTATTGGGACATAAACCTCATATGGTTTTAATCAATACGCCAAAGTATGTCAATAAAAAATAAATAAAAAATAATTGGTTTTGTCTAAGGAAAAAATATGGTTTTATTTTAAGCGAAAATTCTTTAAATTTTATAACAGAAAGTTTCATTAAACCCATATCCCTGATCGGTTTCTACGCGGCTACGTCCCGGAACGCTAGTTATGACTCCGTGTCCGCCATTTCTGAAAGCTAAAAAGTTGTGGTGTATTGAGGTCATTGGGTCAAGCACTTGTCTCAGTCGCATTCGATACCCGGGATCCTGAGACGCCTTAGGATCCCGGGTACGGACGGTACCGCTGGTTTTTTAGTGGGTATGCTGTAGAATGCTGCATTACATGCATTGCCAATGAGTCCCACATACTAGTTTTTGCGCGGGATGCGTAACTGCATTTTTACCAGCGAAAAAAAGGCAGTCTAAATTGGAGTGTTTCATCCCAGGGCCGCCCGCCCCTGGCTGGTAGTGATGGGGCACAGGCCGATGTACTGCAGCGATGCGCGCCCCGACTGCGTCGTCCACGCGCTGCCCAACCGGGCTGGCCTCCCGCTGCTCGGCTTCGGTGAGTGGAGAGGGCTCTAGCTCACTGGGGGCCTTGTTCACTGCGCCGTACAAGCCACGCGGGATATTATTCGCGTTCGTTACTCTAGCTAGTTGCTTGACGCGGAATTCAGGCAACTTTTACAATACTACCACTTTAATAATTCTCATCGCCACATCAATCTAACGCCGACTAAAACCGAATGTACACCAAAGTCAAAGTCAAATCAAGTACATAATAATTGTAAACACAAGAATAACACAGACTCGTGCTATCTCGCTCATAATTCACGCGTATACAACATGACGCAAGGGCAACAACCAATAGCGCTATGATTTTCTGAAATACTTTTGCACCATTCAAAAATAAGATTTCTGCGCAGTTACATTGGCCTGACTTATAAAAATGGTAGTACTGTACTTAGGGCCGGTCGACTTAAACCGCTGTGCTGTACCAACAATTTGCTAGGCACAGGTAATAGGTTTTGCTTTAGACTAAGCGCTAGTGACTTACCTAATTGAAATGTGCTAGACCAATCGCGATACGCGGGTGTTTTAGTTTTGGAGTAAGAAGGTGCTAGACCAATCGCGATACGCGGGTGTTTTAGTTTTGGAGTAAAACAGTCCAGCGCTCGGGACGCTTAGCGCGTGTACACGTTTTGAACAAGGCCCCCGGTTGTTGCAGACAAAAGCGTCCCTGGATCGTGCTGTACGGCCATCGTCCGATGTACTGCAGCAATTCCGACGACATCGACTGCAGTGTGGAGTATACGAGGAAGGGCTTGCCTTTCCTGGGGGTGTATAGTAAGTTGCATTTCATCTAGATCCGACCGAATGGTCGATTTGTGGCCAAATCCGGAATCGATTAATCGGTTATCGCCTCAGCCTTCGGTCGAAAACGAAGCCTTAATAAACCCTTAGAAATCAAGTTCAAGATGGCTAAAAGTGAATAAATTAATGGTCCTCATCTAAGTTTACGTTGACTGTTGTCGACATACACTTTTGAATGATACATTTTGAATTCGTCATAAATAATAAAAACACCTCACCATGATGTCAGTTATAATATACTAGCCGATGCCCGCGACTTCGCTCGCGTGGATTTAGGTTTTTCGAAATCCCGTGGGAACTCTTTGATTTTCCGGGATAAAAAGTAGCCTATGTGCTAATCCAAGATATTATCTATCTCCATTCCAAACAGCCCAATCCGTCCAGCAGTTTTTGCGTGAAGAAGTAACAAACATACACATATACACAAACTGTATTAATGTAAAATGTGTGATAATTTACTTAAAAGTCATTTAACAATCACAATTAGTCTGTTTCAAACCTTTGGCCAAATAATTGGCCAAAGTCGAAACTAAATCTGAAACCGAAGGTTCGGTCAGATTCGGACATCTGGCTATTGCGGTTATGATACTGTCATACTGTCAATCATGCAATCAGTATCAATCAATGCATCAATCGCATATCAATGCGGCCACGATAGCCAATATCAACGCAGATTATTCAGTCAAACAGTAAGTGTCACTTATACTTTTTTCTTTTTTTAGAACTATCCGTTTACCGTAGGAACCTGCGCGGTTATGCGCTATACCTATAGTATTTTATATTGGCTCTATGAATACCAGGCCTGGAGCCCCTGCTGAAGGAATACGGCGTGGACTTAGTGATCTGGGCGCATGAGCACAGCTACGAGCGCACGTGGCCGCTGTACGACGGAAAAGTGTACAAAGGCGTGCAGGAACCCTACCTTAACCCCAGGTAATAACTATGACAACATTTACTATAGTGCGCGCGATAACAACTGAGTCGTTGGGCAATAATTCATTCTAATCAGTCTATCTCGCTCGCACTTATGGAGCGTAGCGTTAGCGTACAACGATGTGCGTATCAGCATAACAGCAGGTTTATAACACTCCTAAAAATAAATTCCTAGAAATATTTAGACTGCCACAAACGGTTGTTTAATTAAATGATTAAATACGGCCACAAGTGAACTTATTCCATACCGGCTAAGTGCGAGTCAGACTCGCGCACTGAGGGTTCCGTACTCATATATTTTTTCCAACATTTTGTGCGATAGATCAACAACTATTATACATAAAAATAAATAAAAATCTGTTTTAATATGTACAGGTAAAGCCCTTTCATATGATACCCCACTTGGTATAGTTATTTTACTTTGGAAATTGAAACACATTTAATTTTTTTTTTAATGATGTAACCACAAATTCGCGGTTTTCAGATTTATTCCTGTACTTGTGCTATGAGACGGGAACGGGAAGTACCCTATAGGTTTCTTGACAGACACGACGGACGGATGGACAGACAGACAGACAACAAAGTGGTCCTATAAGGGTTCCGTTTTTCCTTTTGAGGTACGGAACCCTAAAAATGCACCCATCCTTGAACTCGAAAATTTTAAAACAAAAAAAAAACTGGTGAACAGTATTTTTATATTATAAAATAAGGTAAATATCTTTATACGTTCTTATAATATCACCAAGACATTTTAACGTAAAATTAAACTTGTAAGTTTCCATTTTTGAATTCCATGACTCACCATCACCTATATTGTATGAATTATTACTTGCTTGCTCTTTTGCATAACATGAATAGAATATCGTCAAAATAATTTACCACTGGTTCGGAATGCCGTTCCTACCGAAAAGAACCAGCAAGAAACTCTGCGTGCTTCTTTTATAGCTCTTACAATTTGATTTTTTTTTAAATTCTGCACAAATGTACACTTAGCATGTCCGCAAACATCATGTTTTGGACTTATTACTTTATGTTTTGTTACCTGTTTACTTTGTTTTTGAATCAAAGTTGTATATCAGGCGGTTAAAGTAAGGTTACCATTAAATTTGACCTCTAAAAAAAGCCATTGAATATTTCACTTTATTGAATATTTTTTGACGAAAATGAAGGTAAGCATGCTGACTAGTGCCACCCACTTTCCTTTTTTGATGACTTTAACCGTCTTATATGCAATTTGTCTTCAGCGTAATCGGTAGTTATTTTGATTATACTAAATATAATTACATATAATTAATAATTATATTATGTTGCAGAGCGCCGGTGCACATAGTGACCGGTTCAGCTGGTTGCCAAGAAGACACTGACAAATTCCAGCGTAAGTCATGATGAATACTTTGAAAAACACTATGATAATTATTTACTACTGAGTGACTAACTACCCGCCCGCGACTTCGTCCGCGTGGAATAAGTATGATAAAAATCTTGTGAAATCCTTTTGATTTTCTGAGATAGAAAGTAGATAAAGACTTGACCGGTTTTTTTTGGGTTGTCTCACAAATGACATAGTTTATTCTGGCGCTTTTTCTGCTTGAAGCCTTTTGGTTTTAATGTTAGAGGCGCCGGGATAACCAAACCCGTAGGTATAATGATGTGTGGCACAGCTTCAAAAAAAATGTTTTTCTTTCTTCTATTTGTTGAAATGTCTATTTCTTCTGTAGCGAACCCCCCGGCGTGGTCCGCGTTCCGCTCGAGCGACTATGGCTACACGCGCTTCGTGGCTCACAACCGCACGCATCTCTACATCGAACAGGTCAGTACACGCTATCCAAAAAACCAAACCAAAAAGAACACCCCCAAAAATTCATAGGATGACATTGAATAATCTTTACAAATCTGTAGATTGCCGCGAGTCCCCTACTATGAATGAAGTACCATAATATATGTAAACAAGTAACATACTCCAATAACTAACTTTCTGATAGTTGTCGCTATAGTAGCTATTTTAATGGTATGGTATGCGTGTATTAAAAATCGAACCTTATTGTTTTCTTTAAGAAATAAATTCTATAAGCTAATAACATTAGCAGGTCGCTCGCGCGATCTTGGAGATTTTGCCCATCCCAAAATCGCCCAAAGAAGTTTGCACTTCAAAAGCACATTGTTGAGTCGATGTCGGATCCAAGGTCTAGATTCTAGACCCAATACATGTCAAAACTTCCGTACCCGAAGGGTGCTAATAGGGCCCAATTACTAAGACTACGCTGTCCGTCCATCTGTCTGATCTCTGTTCTCATTAAATTTTTGCGGAGTGTATATTTCTATTGCCGCTATAACAACAAATAATAAAAAACCAAGATGGCGAATGTCAAAATGGCCACCATGCTTTAAAAAGTACATATCTTGTACGACAGCACGAAATCCTTCGTGTGCAAGTCCGACTCGCACTTGACCGGTTTTTGCCAGTTATCTAACACAAACTTCTCCATTGCAGGTTGACGTGGACTTGAAAGGACAAGTGATAGACTCGGTGTGGATCGTGAAGGACAAACATGTACCTTACGAACTTTAACCTTATAGGATGCCATACTCCAAAAATCCGATGTGATATCGTTTTGTATACTTAATACGAATAGTATAGTAGTACTAATAAGTGTATTTATAATTTTTAATTGCAAAAGAATTTTCAGAAATCAATTATAGTTTTATTGTTAATCTGTGCTATTATGTAATTAAATACCAAAGATCATTTACGTAAAGTGAAATACATACCTAGATATTTCTTTAATTTTTTTTTGTCAATAAAATTGGTTTTTATTTCAAAATTGCGTTTTATTTTTTAGCTATAGGTCTAGCACTGCAACTGCGGAGGCTCAGTTACGCTATGCGTTATGCCTGTAGGTATTATGGCAAAAAGTAATGAATTCAGACTGGGCATATCGCAATGAGATCAAAAGTCAAAACTTCCGTATTAGGCCCGGTTTCCACCTAAGCGAAGAGTCGAGGAGATATATTGTGTTCAGTTGAAAAGATGACGTGATAATTTTTGCCACGTCATCAATAAGAATCTGAATCGGCGATTGAACACATCTCTCTAGCTTTTACTTTGAGTAACTTAGCTCTGTAAATCCTTTGTATCGTAATTATAACAATTTGGGTAGTACTAACTACGCACTGGGTTCGCGCAGCGCTGCCGATGTTACAGAGTAGTTACAAGGAAAGAATCTATGTAAACTATTGAATATTTGATATTTCGCAAAATATTGAGTTAAAAAAAAGTTGCACTTAGAAAAAAAGTTGTTAGTTTTAATGATAATAATTAAGTGCCGAGAGCTTTCTGATATTTTTTATTTAACCCTGTATAATTAGAAGTTTCAAGATGCAACCATTGGCCCAGCTGGCGCCCCGAGCACATCACCGCTCGGAGGGTTTCCCTACCTATTGCTACGGTCGAGCACACAGACACCGCTCCCGTTCTGTATGCCGCGTCGCTCTAGTGCGGCATGCACCATACGAAATTAATGAAATAATATTTTGACGCTTTGTACCGAGCTGCTTTAATACGCCCCGGCCTTTATTGTACAAAGGTTTCAGTAGTGTGTGACACGTTTCAGAGCTCCCGTGCACATAGTGAGCGGCTCCGCGGGCTGCGACGAGGGCCGCGACCACTTTACACGTGAGTATTATAGGTAGGCAATTAACAGAGTATATATAGTTTGTAAAAACCGGCCAAGTGCGAGTCAGACTCGTGCACCGAGGGCCCCGTACTCGGGTATTATTCCGATATTTTGCACGATATATCAAAAACTATCATGCATAAAAATAAATAAAAATCTATAATTTAGAATGTACAGGTAAAGCCCTTTCATATGATACCCTATTTGATATAGTTATCTTACTTTGAATTTTACACACATTTTAAAAAAATGATATAACCACAAATTCGAATTTTTCGGATTTCTTCCTTTACTGTGCTATAAGATCTACCTACCTGAGAAATTTCATGATTCGAGGTTGAAAGGAAGTACCCTAAAGGTTTTCTTGACAGACAGACACACAGACAACAAAGTGATCCAAATAAGGGTCCATTTTTCCTTTTGAGGTATGGAACGTAGATTTGGGAGCCCCACTAGGTGGACAGATGACATTAATCGAGTTGCAGGGAGCCGCTGGATTAAGCCAGCGCAAGACCGAGGTATGTGGAAGTCCCTAAAAATGTCCAGCATTGGGCGTCTATCGGTTGATAATGATGTTGATGGAGAGTTCACTTCCAATACTTGAAGCAAATGCCTACTTATCGCTATGCCACTTCATCTAACCAATTAGGTAGAGCGGGAGATCGGATTCCAGTAGAGTGTGATCTCTCGCTCTCGCTCGGCAGTCGAAGTGGGATAGCAATAAGTACTTAGGTTTAGCTTCAAGCAGGTATGACGAGTAAGCAATCCAGGGTATGTATTATAGATTCATGGCTGTAAATGCACTGTTGCGTAATTTAAAAAATCCTAAATCCATGCGGACGTAGTCGCGGGCATCATCTGGTAGTTAATATAATTACCTATTATTTTAGAGTCTCCCTTCAACTGGTCGGCTTTCCGGTCTCAAGACTACGGATACACTCGGTTCAAGGCTTACAATAAGACGCACATCAATATTGAGCAAGTAAGTTCAATTAATAATACATATCTAGTAATTAATGTTCTACAATAGAATAGATTTTTACTGAAAGAAACTTTTTTATTCAAAGAATCTACCACTGCACACTGGTTCGGAATGACCACCTTACATACCTACCTACTCGTATACATATGTATATATACACTATTCAAATCAACTGATTAAGCCATGATTCGAATTCATACTTAGGTTACTATAGCCCTCGCATGCTGAGACGAAGTAATTTACAACAAACAAACTAGACGTCGCCACAGGATCTTCAGTTTCTCTCCATAGATCCTCAATCGCGCTAACGAAGTTTTCCATAGAGCACTATACATACAAGTACAAAGATACAACGGTTAGACTAGATGGGCTCCGAGCGTCCAGAGGAAGATCTTCTTAGTTACGGTTGATCTTCTGCTCCTATGTCTCTTTTAACATACAGCTGCTAGTGTTGGTGTTATAATGTCCCACTGCTGGGTAAATAGAAAGGATTTGTTTACTTTTCAGGTGTCAGTAGATCTCGGAGGACAAGTCATTGACTCGTTTTGGCTGAAGAAAACCATTTCATCAAGTCGAGATCCAACATTTTCTACGAAGATTTAAAATACACTATACCAAATATTTTTTACTCCATATTTTGACGGCCTCCCTGGCGCAGGGGTCTTAGAAATGAGAGAGGATTCAATTCTCGGCAGGAAAAATTTGGAATTTCATAATTTCTAAATTACCTCTGGTCTGGTTTGGTGGGAGGCTTCGGCCGTTGCTAGTTACCACCCTACCGGCAAAGCCGTGCCGTCAATTTAGCGTTCCGGTACGATGCCGTATAGAAACCAAAAGGGGTATGGGTTTAAAAACTGCCGTACCCCTTCCAGGTTAGCCCGCTTCAATCTTAGACTGCCTTATCACTTACCACCAGGTGAGATAGCAGTCAAGGGCTAACTTGTATCTGAAATCTGAATAAACAAAAATATAAATAATCTTTTATTTTCCTCTTTCTTTTTTCTTCTTTCTTTTCTCATAAGATTTACTAGAGTGCCGTCGAACCAACTTGTAAATAAAACATATTTAGACTTAGATAAATAATAATATAATAGTAACAAACACCTGAGGTATTCCTTAAAGTTACATAACTATTGATATCAGTGAACGTCCTAATTCACATTATTATATCACAAGTATATTTAAATGTAGTAGGTACACAGTCGATTCTTAGTATAATTAAAGCTCATATTTCACTATGGGATATATGTATATTATATTTTATAGACAAGGATACAATAATTCCCATAGAGCAAAAAATTGGTGCTAATGTACTGGTAAGTTTGAATAGTTGGTATTCTCACCAATATAAATGAACTGTTATAAATGAATACTATAAATGAAAATTTCCCACATTGCAAAAAAATAATATTCAAGGTCAAAGTTCACAAAAGCTGGATTTTTGCATTTTCCAGCATTCATTGAACCTTGAATGTCTTTTTTGACGGGACATAATATTTATCGCGTAGTGAAAAATCAGCTTAATAGTACATTTAATAAAATACTATAAAAAACCGGCCAAGTGCAAGTTCAGACTTGACTGGTTTTATCTGTCATCATGATTTGTACAATGTTTCTGCGAGTCAAATAAAGTAATTTTCCTATAATTAAGTAACAAGATACTAAGCCCTAATTCGCACGAGCCTTAAAAAAGCGTTGCGTTAAAACCCGGGGTTGCGCTGAAAAGACAAAGTACGCGTTAAAAAAGCGTTAACGTGTGAACAGATACTTGGGACTGCATTTGTTCTATTTGAAAGCTTTTTCATTTTTCAATGGACGTTAAAAAGCTCTCGTGCGAATGAGGCCTAAAACAATCTTATGAGCAAATAAAGAGATCAATCATACTACAGGTTTCAAATGTGAAGAGCATCGCCGGACTTCGTCTGTGTCGGTGTTGGCTGGCGGGCGTGCTCTGCCATTTTGGAGTGTTTTTTTTTGGTTGAAGCTGACTGGAAAGCGCTCAAAGGGGGTGCCGCACGTATGTCTGCGAGCGCCGGCACAGACGGGGTCCATACTTGTGTAGTTTAACTAACTTGTTACAAATAACTACAAACTTGACATTGGCTAATCTTTGTAAAGCCAGAAGAGAGAAAAAAAAAGAGCATCGCCATATTTTAAATGAACATTGAACTCTACAAAATCTCCTACCCAGTCGGAAATCATACCCGCATATTTTCTTTAAAAAAACAAGTGATTTTACTGTAGAGTTCAATAGAGTTAAGCAATATTTTTTTCTTACAACATATTCCACCATAGTGAGCTTGATTTGTGATCTGTGTATAAGATTTTTTGTATCTCACTTGCCCACTCTCGAAATATCATTCTGTGTTCGATAGGCACAAGAGTTACAAAGCACCGAGCCAGTGGCTTTCACATTTGAAACGCATAGTATATGGGCTGAGTTAAAAACCCAATGTTGCAGTGTATCAACCTTTCTGCAGTTTTTTTTAAAAAGTGGTTAAATGCAAAAAGTTTTAGACTTATCACCAAAAAACGTGTGAATTGTTAAAAAAGGATGTTTTTAAAAAGTAATGCTACATAGGACAAAGGTTTTTAGTTTGACTCTATGTACCAAATTTTTTAGAAACATTTGTTTTTAAAAATTACCACGTTTTTTTGGTGATAACTCAAAAACTACTTTTTGGAGTTAACAGCTTTTTAACGGTTTCTACACCACTTAGTGGATATTTCTCCTCTCGCCCCTCCAGTTACCCTGATTCCTGCCCCTATAATGATAATTCTGCCTAAAGTTTTGTTGGACATTCCTCAACTTTTCATTGTGCCTATAATTCTTCTTCACGCCGTTCAGTGGAGGGCGGTTCTTCTTCTTTTTCTTGGCAAGGGGACTGTGATCAGGTGTTTCAGTCAAAAGTTTCTTCAAAAAAATCCTTTCGCTATCGTTTTCGTAAATAGATACAGCTCTTTGTATCTGTGCTGAGATTGTCTGCCCTAACTTGGCGTACACAGCCAGTGCGCAGTTGCGGTTGTGCTGGAAAGGATCTTGGATGCACATCACAGTGTCCAGTCTTAACGGTTTCAAGTTTTTGACGCCTACGTTTGTTTTGTACCGTACGAAATTCGATGGCACAGTTTCCACTTTCGTAAAAAGTTCTCTAGCTACCGGCCTACCTAAATACAGAGAGACTATATACTTATCAAACTCGAAAGTCTTATAGTACTTGAAGAATTCACCTAAAAGTTTATACATTGATTTATCATCCTTATTCGACTGTTCTGGTGTGCTGAAGGCAGAATTCCACTCGTCGATGTAGCTTTCTTCAACATTTTCCTGGAGGTCCATTACGGGATGTATCATATTGATTTGTTGGAGGAAGAATATGACCAGCAAGGTCAGAGAGTAGCTGGACATGAGGTTCGTGCCTGTTAAGTGGTGAATTTTGGACCAGTATTTGATGAGTATTGCCAGATATAAGGCCTTTTTGTTGGAGTTTAATAGATATGTGAGTAGCTTACTGTTGGCTACACCGGCTGGACTGTTGAAGCTCAGGTCGCAGTACACCTGAGTAGGCACGTGGAAGACCTGCACTATGGGCACTTTGGCGTGTACTATTGCGAAAGCGTTCTGGAATAGATGTTGATGTTGCATCAAAATTTTCTTGGCTTTGATGACGAAGGACTTTTCTGGCGGGTGCAGCCAGGGTGGCAGTTGTATGTAACAGTCTACGTCACTGGTTCTGAGCCCCAGTCCCGTCACTATGGATCCAAATGCTAGGACTTGGATATCTGTAATTAAAGGGAACATTCATTTTATTCAAAGTTTTAAGGCCCTATAATAAAACAAAGACACAGTCAATAATACAATAGATAGTATGTAATATTCATATTACATGACATAAAATTCATGCTCATGCATAGAAGATATAGCGCTCTACAAATGTGACCCAACTTTACTGCAACTTTAGATAATAATATATAATATAGCGTATTTTATCTATAGATTTTTGATATGTATTTACAATAATAAGTTTAGCAATAGACAAAAACCACTAAAAAGCCAGTCAAGTGTGAAATGAAATGAAATGATTTCTTTATTTTGCGAAATGTGAGTAACAATGATGGTATATTGACAGGTCCTTGGTCCTTCACATTTTGCCATTTATGTATGGCGTGCAAAATATATAGTTAGACTATTGAATACAATAAATAACCAATAAAAAATAAGAGTGAGTTGAACAAGGATTCCATACCATCAGATAAACACTTTTTTGTGATGATGACAAATTCACAGTATTGGAATTTTTCTCTTTACTTGTGTTATAAGACATTGCTACCTGCCACATTTCATGATTCTAGGTCAATAGGAAGTACCGTAAGTACAGGTTTTGATTCTCTTGGCAGACAGACTACAAAGTGATCCTTCACACGGGTTCCAGTTTTTCTCTGAAGATACGGAACCATAAAAAGGAAAAGAAAAATTAAATACCTTTCCAGACTGGACTGAGCACATGGTATAGATCTGTTATAAGACTATTAAATCCTTCCACTTCCTCCCTCTGCAGGCGAATGTGTTCCATCACCTCTTGGACTTGTTCATCAAAGTCTCCAGAAAATTTTAATCTAGATGTGTCCAGTACATCATCTGTAATGTATGAAACAATAGGATTTTAAAACCTATAAAATATGTATTAGTGATATGATTCATCATCATTGTCAACCCATCGCCAGACTGAGCGCGGGTCTCCTCTCAGAATGGAAAGGTTTAGCCATAGTCCACCACGCTGGACATGGACCAAATAAAATAAACTCCTGCATTGGCGTTTAAAAATTTATTATAATATAAGATACCTTCTGAATCCATGATTTAGTTTTCAAGTTTTTTTCTTCTCTCAATGCCTAGGTACTTAGTATAAAAAATCACTTAAATATCACTAAAAATTAAAATATAGCCTAAATTCTAAAAATATAGGTAGGTAAACAAATATTTTACACCCCACAGATTTACACCATTACACCACACCACAGACCAATAACATATCGAGCAACGCGAGATGATTTTTTTTACTGGTTTTACGGCACTGGGTTCTAGCCTTTTTAAGCCTGGTAGTTTTTAACATTGACGTTATAAACCTACAAATCTATGATCGAAGTTATAAACAAATTATCACGGAGTCGATACTTTGCAAATCTTTTTCTTCTTTCAGCCCTTATCCCGTGGGGTGTGCCGATCCCACGTAGCATGGGATGTCCTCTTCCACTCTCTTCTGTCATCCATCAACGTATCATCTACCCCTTTCATACGCATATCCTCTTTCACGCAATCCATCCACCTTTTCTTTGGTCTTCCTCTTCTCTTTTTTTTCATCCACATGCAAATATAGGAAACAAATCATATAATATTGTAGCACTGCAGTCTTTGAAACAAATTACCTATCCTATTATTGGTATGGTCTGTGTAATCAACCACAAAAATATATCAGAAATCAACGAAAATGTCGGAAACTAAAAAGGGGGGCGCGAAACTGCGTTGCGCATGCGTTGCGTAACTACCTAAAGCATTCCCTAACTTATTTATTCTACAAACCTGACATTATCAAATTTTTGTAAAGCCAGAAAAAAAAATGAAAATGTCAATGGTCAAACTTTATGATGTCAAATGACCATAAGGGGCATGAGACGGGTCTGCCCGCGAAATTCAATATTCAATTTGTAAGCTAATATTCACGACAAAGTAGGCATATGGCACTTTAATTGCGCCAATGGCAGTATCATCCTTACAGGTTTACATAAAAATCTTTACTTGAAAGGGTCCAATTTAAAAA
The DNA here is from genome assembly GCF_905333055.1 of Maniola jurtina. Classification (NCBI taxonomy): domain Eukaryota; kingdom Metazoa; phylum Arthropoda; class Insecta; order Lepidoptera; family Nymphalidae; genus Maniola; species Maniola jurtina. The sequence goes on from NC_060044.1 coordinate 13,551,202, forward strand.
ATTAGCTATAGTATCGACTTACTTATTGAGTAACCCATTAAACTCAGTAACTAATTAAGCGTAGGGATTTACGAAGTAATAAAAATAATAAAAATTATATATTTTAGATTTATTATTTATTATATTAGAACTAAATAATTAACATCATGTATGACCGAACCTGACGACACAGGGAGTTGGGAAGGTCTTACATTTAGCTGCTTCACTGCCACAGGGTTATCTTTTCTGGGAAATCGCCATAGAAATGAAATTTTCACAGAATGTGTATTTCTATTCTAGTGCCGCTATAACAACAAACACCTATAAATCGATGCAAATACCTAAATAAGAGTTTCAAAATGACAGCCATGAGATATTTAGTGTCATTTCTTGTACGATGGTACAGAACCTTTTGTGTGCGAAGACAACTCGCTCTGACCGATTTTTATATCTAAATACATAAAAACGAAAGTCCTTTCTCACCGACTCTTCAACGCTCAGCCGAAATATTTGGTGCAGAGATTTCCTTTATAATGTAGACAAGAAATATCACTGGTATTTTTTTATAAACTTTCATGGGATAAGGAATTATTATTTATTTATTTATTATTAATCATTTTTAAATGTTTATTTATTGGTAAGTACAGTAAAAAGGAAGTGCAAGGGAAGCACTTATTTTTATAAAAGATCTCTATTGGTGAATCTTGGCTTGATGGGAGAGGTTGTAAAGAAAAAGAATAGGTACAACAAAGATTGGTGGGCCATATTATATACACATCAATATAAATGATAACATAAAATAAACTTATAATTTTGTCAAAAGCTTACTCACTAGTACCTATGAATATTTTTTAAAAGTTTTAACATAATATTTTCTTATGTAGGTACGGAATCCTTAACAAAGATTTTGTATGTACGAATGTGTGTGTGTGCTTGTGCAAGTGTACATGTGTTTTTTAAATCCTTGATTATATTTTTAAGAGAAGCAATTTTTTTCAATGCTCTTCTTCTACTTTCTCTTAATATTTTAATTGTTTTTAATCTCCGATCAGATGTGGCTTGAACTTTCTCTATTGTTTTTAAAAGTCTTATATTTGCAAACATCCTCCTATCTTCTATACAAGTAAGTTCTCTGTTTCTACTTGGCTCTACCTCTTCAAAGGTTTGACTCGTTTCAGGTTTGACATTACACAATGGCCGTGCTCGATTTAGTTTTCTTTTTTTCAGAACCTATTAAAAAAACAGCAGTTAATAAGTACAACAAAGTGCAATGTTGTTGTTTGTGTTATGTATTCGTAAGTACAAATTGAAAAATTACTGGTTACAACTTACTGGTTGATAATATTTCGGGTAACCTTCAAATATGGTTGGTACTGCATCCGATTTTAGCTTTCTTACTTTTAAACCAGATAAATAACAGGATGGCTCAAAATGCTTGGAGCATATTCGGGAATTAGTTTTTGGCTCCCAGTTTTTTCTTCTTATTGCCCTGAGCCAAGCATTTCTAACTTCAGGACATGTAGGAAACCTACAAATAGGTAAGTATAAGTAAACTTTACAACAAAATTATTTTTGTCCGACTTGCTCGGAAATTGCTTCATTATTTGAAAAACAAAACGTCAATCAGCTCTTTCTGTAAGAACTATACATGTACTATGGTAAGAACGCGGTACGCCAGCAATTCAACAATAATAAAAAGTTACCTATGAAAAGACAAATCTGGAACTGCTACTCCTCCTTTCACACTTCTGGAGGTACAAAATACAGCTTCACACATGTTATCACTTTCATTAAATTTTTAGCGAGGCCTCAATCTGAGCCCAGTCGTGATTTTCTGATTTTCACCACAGATTTTCACTATTTAACTATTTTATTTACAATAAATCAACCAAAGAGTATGTAATGTACATTCAGCAATGTTATTTTTTTAGTTTTGACTTTTGCCCAAAGACTCCGCCAAGCCAATATGGTGCCAACAGAGACGTGCTACCTAAACATGATTGTGCACTTCAGCTTTAATTCCCTGCAAAAATAAATTCTGTTGCATTAGTATAAAGTCCAATTTCTAATACAATTATGCTAAGCGGAAAAACGAGCCGAGCGAGAGGTCTATAAATTGGAGTGTGTCACTGTCTAATGGATTGCAAGCATAAAAAAATATTTTCTATGGTACGAATTATGATGTAGCTCACAAAGTTCTTATTCATTGTTTATTTAATTTCAAACAACAAGATTACTTTCTTTTGTTTTCGCAGTAATTTTCATACTGTTATCTTTATTTTATAATGTCATTAAAATATTATTTAGTTTAAAAAGTATAAATATTTTTTTAAATTAATAGGATGACAACACTGGGTGTCAAGCAAAACAATATGGCGAACATTCTGTACTATACTATACAGAAGTAGTAAGGTAACCATAATTTGATTGTTTAATGGAAGTGTTTTCTTCTGTTTATCGATAGATTTCTCAAAAATGAAGACTTAAGGCAAAAATGGATCGCTGTCGTTCCAGGAAATATCACCAAATATTCGGCAGTTTGCGGAATGCATTTTAAAGCGGAAGATTTTGCTACGGCTTCGTGTGCACTGATTTTTTTTTAAAAAGAAACGCTGTACCATCAATTTTCCCAAAAGTATGCCTTGCTTACGAACTTCCTAAAACTGTTTAGGACCTAAACACATGCACCAGATTATACAAAATAAATTTACTTACCTATATTATAGGTACCCATACTTAACATGACTGGTACTTTTTCGCAGAACAAAAAAAAATTGAATTTCTCTACTTTTATAACTACAGCGCGGCAGACTATGGCCTAAACCTTTATCATTCTGAGAAGAGACCCGTGCTCAGTAGTGAGCGGCGATGGGTTATCATGATGATTCATCCTCTCCTATTCTCATATAATCCGTCAAATGTCTTACATTATCAAATCGTGTTGTCACCCTAATAGAAAGGGACACAATCCAATTTAGCGCTATCTCAATAGGCTCGTTTTTGGTGTCTCAGTGCACAATCTTGTTTAGGTAGCATGTCTCTGGGTGCCAATGAGTGGGACAGACAGGTGAGCCAACATAACACCACAGGAACTATTCATAGAGATTAAATTTTTTTCTCTCTCGTCTGGCTTTACAAAGATTAGCCAATGTCATGTTTGTAGTTATTTTTAACAAGTTAGTTAAACTATACAGGACTTCGTCTGAGGTGGCGTTAGCTAGCGCGCGTGTTATGCCTTTTTGGAGTGTTTTTTTGTTAGAAGTGGCTGGTTTTTTTTTGTGTTCTGCTGGTGTTTATTGGTAGTGGAACTGACTGGGAAGCGCTCTAAAGGGGCGCCGCGTGTGTTTCGGTGGGCGCCGGCACAGACGGAGTCCATACTTATACATATAGTGTCCCTAACTTGTAAATAACTACAAACTTGACATTGGCTAATCAGTGTAAAGCCAGACGAGAGAGAGAAAACTATACAAGTATGGACCCGGTCTGTGTCGGCGCTCGCCGACATACGCACGGCACCCCCTTAGAGCGCTTTCCAGTCAGTTTTAACAAAAAAAAACACTGCAAAAAGGCAAAGCACGCCCGCCAGCTTACACCAACACAGACGAAGTCCAGACTCCAGAGATATAATGGAACTATTCCTTGAAACGATCTATAATCTATAGTTCTGATATTGGCTATGCGCCAAAACTAAAATTATCGTAGACAAAATTATCTCGTGAGCTGCATGTTAGGCGAACTGGAACGGTTATGGCAGTTTTTATTAAACCTATAGCTATAAGTATACCCTTGCTTTCTAGATGGCATCGTACCTACCGGAAAGCTAAATCACTTGGCCATTGCCGGTAAGTACTAACTAGCCACGGCCGTAGAAAACCAGACCAGAGGAAAAACTTAGCATTTATAAAATTCCAAATTTCCTATGCCGGGAAACGAACCTGGGACCTCTTACTAATAATAACTACCACCTAAACACCACGCTAAGGAGGTCGTCAATATTTAAGGTGCATGAGACGGGTCTGCCCGCGAAATTCAAATTTAATTTGGTTTTTCGCAATTTGTAACTTAATACGACAAAGTAGGCTTATGGCCATCTTATGGCATTCTAATTCCGACAATGACAGTATCATCTTCACAAAATTACATAAAAATCTTTACTTGAAAGTGTTCAGCTTAAAGACTCGTCTCATGGTGGAAGCGACGGGCCTGCCCGCGAAATTCAAATTTAATTTGGTTTTTCGCTATTTGTAAATTAATACCATAAGCCTACTTTGTCGTATTAGTTTACAAATTGCGAAAAACCAAATTAAATTTGAAATTCGCGGGCAGGCCCGTCTCATGCCCCTTAATAAAGAGAGGGTGGTTAAAATTTTAACCCAATAAATATTTTGTATAGCGACATAGTTAGCTCAAAGGATTAGCAAGTCGAAATGGCAATGGGCAGGTCATGTCTGTCGCAGAACCAACGGCCGATGTGTTGGAGTGGAGACCATGCGAGAGACCACCGGAAAGCGCAGTATTAGGACGATCTTCGGCCCGCTGAACCGATGACATAAGGCTGGTAAGAAGAGGATGACAGAGGACCGTGTTTGGTGCCGCGTTTTTGAAAAGGCCTAATGTCCATCAGTGGATATACAGGGTGTAACCAGAACGCTAGCAAAGACTCAGCGATATTATTATACTACCTACTAGCGACCCGCCCCGGCTTCGCACGGGTGGACACTACCACGAAAAATCCTATCTATTTTCCGGGATAAAATATAGCCTATACGGATTCGGAAGAATCCCTCTAAGTAATGGTATAAGAAATTTTGAAATCGGTCCAGTAGTTTTTGAGCCTATTCAATACAAACATACAAAAATACAAAGGTTTCCTCTTTAAAATATTAGTATAGAAGATTACCTAAACACAATGCCAATGCCAATAACCTTAATAAATAAATTGCCCTATTTTGTAGTTTTAGTGATTTAGTATTATTCAAATCCGCAATTTAGCAAAATTCGAGTTAATGCCATACCTACGACGTGGCATTGGCTCCGAGTGGCCTACTTAGGTACGCAACGTTCGTTGACCTCTAGCGTCAGTCAGATGTTTTATTTGCAATATAGGTATTGTGAACTTTTAAAGAATAAAGATTTTTTATTTTTTCGCGTTTTTTGTGGTACCTTATCAGTAATCATCAGTATTATCACCTGTCTTCGTGTTTGCTAGCGTTCTGGTTACACCTGCATACACCTGGATTGGATTGGATGTAGTATGAATTGAAACTGAAATCTATGGAGACTGTGTAACCCGTGCGATACCGGAACGAGTCGCCAGTGAATGAATAAATAAAACAACCATCATAGTTCACTTTCAGGATCTATATTTAAGTAAAAAAATAATTAAGAAGAAACAGTTGACAATCATTCAACTCAACATTAGCTTATTTATCAAATTAATATAATTAATTGTACGTAGAATGTACTTATACAACTATGTCGAAACTAATAAAATTGTTATGAAACTCCTTCGCCTAACTTGACATGATCAACCCCTTGGGTTGGCCACAGTCCACCAGGCTGGGCATGTGCAGTTTGGCAGACCTAACATCTAACTTAACAATACTTAATTATTATGTACTTGAAAATTTAAGATCTGCTCGGAACAATCAATTAACTTACAATTTCATCAAACTAAAAGCCACTAAACAAAATGAGAAGCAGACAATTTTTCATAAATAAAATTTCAATTCAATAAAAAAAAAACATAATTAGATCACCAGTGCGAACCGCAAGCAACGCATGTTCAAAACTAGGACTGCAAATAGATAAGGACACTATCTCACTAGGACACCAGTGGCAGCGCAACCACTCACGCTACCAACGAAATATATTACAGCTCTTATAGAGCTGGGTGACCAATTTGGTAGCGGCGACCGCGATCCCCACGGTGACAACCACTTATTTGTATGTAGTAATGTTACCACCAGTTGAGCTACCAGGAACGCTGTATGTCGTGCGTAAAAGCACGGTTAATTTTCCGATCCTGGTGTCTACTCCGGTGTTTCTCGTTAGGTAGCTCAAGACACCATAGTGGCGCGTCAGCTAGTGTCCTAGTGACATAGGCCCAAGAGCACGGGCAGCTTGAAGCAGTCTTGACTGACCGTTCCAAAGTACGTTGATACCTTTAGATTGGGAGCTAGTAAGAATAAGTGACGTCATAATCATGTACCTAATTTTTGTACTATATAATCGATAATATAAAATTTCAAACTTAAAACTAACCCAGATCATACATTCTATTTATTTTTGACATGCGACGCACTCCCACTACGTGCCTTGCGTTGCGAGCGCACGCGGCGTCGCGACCAGAGGCCAGTTGAAACTATTCTAGGCATACTCCAACTAACACGTGAGTTCAGCCGTCAGACATACAAATTCTGTCGTCAATTTTAAATCTCAATGGTATCGTGACAATTTAAGTGACGTTAGTAACCGTGTCATTTGAATTCTCAACATTAAGTTACATGCGTCGTCGTTTGCCTATTCAAAGTAAACTATTACATTTTAACCGTTTCAATCTGTGTGCGATCATTTTCAACATGGATGGCAACACTCAGGTTCACTGTGTACTTGTTTTTGTGTCCTTTGAGTCTGTAATGTCACCTGAGTGTATAGTGTCATTTAAGTCTTTAGTGTCGATCATGATGTTGCTTATGTCTGAGGTGAGTTCAGACTCGTCCGTCTGCCTCGGTAGCACCATCTCAACTTTTATGTCCTGCATGGACATAAAAGTTGCTAAATCTTCCCTGTCTTTTTGTCTCTGTGGACTTTCGTCTCCAGATTTGCTGCCATTAGCGATGGGTGTCCTTTCTTCTTCTTGGGGCTTCTGTTGGAAGTAGGGCTTCAAAAGCATTATATACCAGTTTTGCAAACTGCAGATGAAGAATTTGCCGAATTCTATAAATAAAGACGGTTCGCCTTCCACCAGTTTGATCATGGCGGACACGTTTCTCGTTTCCTGAAACGTCAACGTCAACTGAAAGTCAACTTTGAAATTCGCTTTATCCGCATTCAGGATCTCCTCGGTTATCCTGGTCTGCTTTTTGAGGAAATCGAGCTTGGACACAGTGTAGATTCTGTTGAACTGCTTCCTCTTCCAAATGGCTTTGACGATGGTGCCCGTGTACCTCTCCTTCTGTCTCTTGGCCTCCGGCTTGGGCGCTTCGTCCACCTTCGTCAAAGGGATTTTGCACAAATCTTGGAACATTTGCATCATGACGTCTCGGACTACAGATTTCCAATCGGCGTTCGCGATGCACTGTAGAATGTGTGGGTACATCACCACTCTGAATTCTGGACAACTTCTTCGGGGTAATTTCGGCTTTTGCAACAGAATAGTTTTGAAGAAATTCGCGAATTGTCTGTTCTTTTCTTTCTCGTAGGCGGCCGCCGCAAATTTGAAGTACGCCTTTATTTCTGCAGCGAGGCGACTGGTGATGGCGGATGCGACGTTGTGACTCTGCTCCATGGGGTCCTGGACGCACATCGACGTCGTGATTCTCAACGGCAAGATCAAACCCTCCACGATATTCCTTTTATACCTTTCGAATTCCGGCGGGAGATTATTCCAGGCTCTAAATTGCTCCTTTTTCATTGGACAGCCTGTGTATGGACAGACAACCATTTCTTCAAAGTTAAAAGTGGTGTAGTATTGATAAAATCCGCCTAAAAGTTCAGATATTGATTGGGTATTAGTAGACTTGGGCAGGAGTTCGTAGTTATGCATGAACCCTGTGTTCCAGTTGTCTACGATGATGTCGTTTGCGGGATCTCTCTGCAGCCACTGGACGGACGGTAGGATGGATACGGGCGGTTGCTGCAGGTAGAATATGATGAGCATGGTTAACGCATAGTTGGTCAGTTTGCCCGTTCCCGTGAAGCCGTGCACTTTCGCCCAGTATTTGATTACCACCTGGATTAAAAAAGAAGAAAATATGTTTATTAAAATTTTTTTCCAAACGAAAAATTTGCACTATGTAATCGTATTATGGTCAAGACTACACCCCGAATTTCACGGCAATATCGATACAATATGATCACACTAATATTATAAAGACGAAAGTTTGTATGTATGTGTGTGTGTGTGTGTTTGTTACTCCTTCACGCAAAAACTACTGGACAGATTTGGCTGAAATTCTGAATGGAGATAGATAATATCCTGGATTAGCACATAGGCTACTTTTTATCCCGGAAAACCAAAGAAAAACCTAAATCCACGCGGACGAAGTCGTGGGCGTCAGCTAGTTAATAAATAAATTACAGGAATGGATATGAGACATGTACACCAGTTTATTTCGGTAATATAAAAGGAGAGTCATTGGTCCTTTATATAACGTGTACGTTTCGATTGTTAGGAAATGCTGAAGCAGATGTTGTGGCATCTTCTCACGAGCCCAAGTCAATGGTGGTTCAATTCTTAAGACTGAGCTTTCTATTTGTTTCATCTCCTAGATTAGTTACCAACTGTTGAATTCTTCCGCTACAGTTCCGGAAAGTAATAAGAGATGGCACCACTAATAGTTTACCTCGTGTTGACGTTATGTTGACGAAATCTTGAATCTCATGTTCACAATATTTCAGTCAGTATGTGGAAGAAGTATCAACATTAGTATTTTAGGTAATGAATAAGAGAGCGATGGCGCCACTTGTTTACCTCGCGTTGATGTTATATTGCGATACTGAAAAATACTGTACTTTTTTTTCTTTTAATTCAGATACAAGTTCAAAGCAATCTCCCCTGGTGGTGAGTGATGATGGAAGCGGGCTAACTTTGGTTTCTACACGGTATCATACCGGAACGCTAAACCGCTTGGCGGCACGGCTAGTACTTACCGCCATGGGTATGAGCCTGGGGTCCGCGTGGAGCAGGAACGCGATCAGTTTGCTGTTCTGTGCGCCGAGGGGCGTCTTGAACGTGACGTCACAGTTAATTTGAGTGGGGACGTGGAAGAACTTCACAATGGGCGTGTTGGCGCGCGGGATCGACAGGATCTCGGCGAATACGTGCGGGTGTTGTTGAAGCAACTTCTTTGCCTTCAAACAAGACAAACAAATCCATACTAATATTATGAATGCGAAAGTCTGTCTGTCTGTCTCTGCTACCTTTTCACGGCCCAACAGTGTAAGCGATCGGTACTGAGGTAGCTTACGACCCTGTAATTGACATCTAGGCAACTTTTTATCCCGGAAAATCAAACAGTTCCCATGTGATCTTTAAAAACCTAAATCAGACGAAGTCGCGGGCATCCTCTAGTTAATTATCAGATCCACAGGCAAAACTGATATCAGAGGGCGCCGGCCAATATCAATGTCAAAATCAATAATTTGTTTTATTTGTTTGATAACTTTACTAAGAATTTTTGATATCGATACAATATATGATTGTTTCGTGAAATTATGTCATTCTGTCATTATACGAATAATCGAATGAAAGAGAGAGAAAGAAAGAAAAAACTTTTATTATTGAAAGCCACACATTATCAGTTATGGCTACGGGTGATGTTACCCCTTAGGAATGGGGTTACAACCCTCAGCAAAGAGTACCTTATTGACGAAGTTAGCGCCGTGATGTCGGAACATGGCCGGCACCTGTATGAAGCAGTCCGCGTCGCTGCTCTTTATGCCCAGGCCTGTTGTTATGGAGCCGAAGGGCAAGGCGATGCAACCTGAAAACAAACTTTACATTAGTACTTTTGGTTTATATCACACTAATATTATAAAGGCGAAAGTTTGTATGTGTTTGTGTGTGTGTGTGTATGTTTGTTACTCCTTCACGCAAAAACTACTGGACGGATTTGGCTGAAATTTGGAATGGAGATAGGTAATATCCTGGATTAGCACATAGGCTACTTTTTATCCCGGAAAACCAAAGTGTTCCCACGAGATTTCGAAAAACCTAAATCCACGCGGACGAAGTCGTGGGCGTCAGCTAGTTACCTCATAAACAGCACTCAAACCTGACTACTACCTGCGAACCTGCCGATACATAGCGATAGATATAGTAAAACTATTCTGCGGCACAAAACCCTTTATATGGGAGCTTGACTCACACCTGGCCCGGTTTTGTCACTTACCCAGATATAGCTGCTGCAGGTGTATGTACAGTTTGCTGAGACACCTCCTCCTGCGTGAGGCGAACAGCGTCGAGGATACTGTCCAGCTGAGTATGGAAGCTACCAGAGACCTATGTCCAGCATTAGACGCCTATCTGTTGACGATGATGATGATTAGACTTTGTACAATTGTTTTTGCCACTTACCCGGCCATTGCTGCTGTAGAACGAACTCCAGGTCCATGTACAGTTCGCTGAGAGACGTCACCTCCTCCTGCGTGAGGCGAACAGCTTTGAGGATACTGTCCAGCTGAGTGTGGAAGTCGCCCGTCAAGGCTATCAGCTTCGGCTCTATTATTTCACCTGGAACCAACCATGTATATACGGTGGATTTTGTTTATCATAGAGACCTCGGTAGTAACAACTTTTTTGTTTACAGCAATGAAACACGCCCCTTAAATTTAAAGCATCACACTAATATTATAAAGGAGAAAGTTTGTATGTGTGTGTGTGTGTGTGTGTGTGTGTGTATGTTTGTTACTACGCAAAAACTACTGGACGGATTGGGCTGAAATTTAGAATGGAGATAGATTATACCCTGGATTAGCACATAGGCTACTTTTTATCCCGGAAAATCAAAGAGTTCCCACGGGAATTTTAAAAACCTACATCCACGCGAACGAAGTCGCGGGCATCAGCTAGTTTTATAATAAAGTGAAGTTGTTGATATTATAAAACTTTTTTCTACATCTATACTAATAAATAATATTGAAGTGTCTATCTGTAATTTCGAAAGAACTAGTCTACTACTCATATGGTTATTTGTACTGTACTATAACAGAATCACAGGTTTTTAAAATTTTCGTCTGTCTGTTTGAATAGGCTAATCTCCGGAACGGCTGAACCTATTTTGACGGGATTTTCACAGACAAGTAGAGGATTAACCAAGGAGTAGCATAGTACTTTTTTGACTAACTTTCAATCGGTCATCTACGATTATGATAAATCTATGGTTAGACTAGCTGATGCCCGCGACTTCATTCCTGTGGATACAGGTTTTTAAGTTCCATGGGAATTCATTGTTTTTCTGTGATAAAAAGTAGCATATGCGATCATTCGATGAGTAGTTTTTTCGTGAAAGAGTAACAAACGTCCATACATACAAACTGTCGCCTTTATAATGTTGGTGTGATGACATACCTCTCTGTTTGCTCCTCACGAACACTCGTTTCGGCGTGGCGGGCTGTTTCGGCGTGGCGGGCTGCTTCGGCGTGGCGGTCTCCGCTCGGCCGGTGTACGGGCAGACGGCGAGGAACTCCCCGTAGATGTTGACCTTGTCGCTGTCCTCCAAGGCCTCCTGCGCCTCGTCCTCGCTGGTGAAGGTGAGCACGGCGAACTTGTTGCAAAGCTTCTCCACTTTGACTGTTCCATAGCTTGCGAAAACTCGTGTTAGGTCTTGCGGCTTGGTGTATGAAGGAAAACCTACAAACAAATATTATTATTATCTGGTGGGAGGCTTCGGCCGTGGCTAGTTCCCACCCAACCGGCAAAGCTGTGTCGCCAAGAGATTTAGAGTTCCGGTACGATACCGTGTAGACCCCAAAGGGGTTAAATAAAAACTCCCATAGCCCTTTCCCGGTTAGCCGGCTTCTATCTTAGACTGCATCATTACTTACTACCAGGTTAGATTGTAGTCAAGGGCTAACTTGTATCTGAATTAAAAAATTACAAGATGTTGGATAATGTCCGTAGCATCCCAGCAAGCAAGGTTTGGACCAATGTGTAGATGTACTAAAATACCAGTCAAGTACGAAGTGGGCTCACACACGAAGGGTTCTGTGCCATCAAAATGGAATAACAAACATCCAAACTTTCACATTTATGACATTTATGATGCCTGCAACTTTGTCAGTGCGGATTTAGATTTTTAAAATTCCGTGGGAACTCTTGGGTTCTCTGGGATAGATTTTGAAATCCCAGAGATCTACCCCCAGGATGTAAGCTAACTCTGTACCAAATTTCATCAAAATCGATTAAACTGAAAAGATAGCAGACAGACACACATTCGCATTTATAACATTAGTATGGATTAGGTTATAGACAATATAGATAATTTTGACAAAAGATGTGAATATTACCAGAGACATATATGCTCCTCGCGTTGAGCTGTGCTTGAGTGGGCGGCGCCGCGCCTTCCATCCTCACGGCCACAGAGTTGCGCCTGAAACCAGCGCGCCAGTTAGCAGGAGTCTCCGTCAAGCGCGCTCCATACACACCAAGTTCAATGCTTATTTGAATATTAATCAAAGTCATGGAGTTGTCTCTGCTGTTTCTCAAAACTTTACTTTTTAGTGTTTGTGGTTTTTGAAGTCGGTTTTATTTTTCTTTTGAAATTTTTTTATATTGATTTTCTTTTTTTAGGAAGTTATGACGTAATAAAGTGCAATTCAGCTTGCAGTGCTGCCGCATAAAATGTCTCTCTTTCTATCACTTTATAACTTTTATCTCTATCTCCTTAGACAAATTTGTTAATGTAAGTCTTTGCTAGTGTGTGTACATTAACAAACTAAACAACAACTATTATTAAGCACAACAACAATTATTATTAAAGTCAATGATGCTTACGTGAGTAAAACTTACAGGTGTGTCCGCAGCCTTACAAATGCAAATAACTCGAAATAATTCACGTACCTGTACCAACTTGGATCACTTTCGCAAAGTACTTGGTCTCTAAATATCCTCTCTCATTGCCCTTTGTCAAAATAACTCCATTTTCTGACTCGTAGAATTTTATTCCATCCGCCAAAGCTTTGGCCAAATCTATGAATACATAGACTTGTACGTCCTTCCGTATTCCACTTATAATGTTAGGGTCCTGGAGGGTACCTTTGGCTAGGTGTATGTGTTTTCTTTGCATACAACTTAAGCCGTGTGCTTTAATGTTTGGCCAACATTTGATGTATGTGCCATGGACAACTGTTTTGTACTTTGGCTGAAATAAAACAATTTTATAAGTATACTAGATGATACCTGTAAGTTTGTGGATATAGATTTTTAATCCCACAGAACTTTGACTTTCCAAGATGAAAAATAGCCTCTCCAAGTCTTAAACTATGCCCTGTATGGTTTTCGAAAATCACATCGATCCGTTGCCCTGTTGCAACGTAATTGAAGGACAAACCAATAAACCAAAAAATAAACACACTTTCACATTTATATTATGGGTAGTGAGGTAGTGATAGGTGGATATATATTTTTTTTTTACAAATTTCACACTAATAATTGACAGTCAAAGAGTGTACATTGTACAATGGTATCCTCGATATTTTGAATAAATGCTGTTTGAGATTTTCTTTCTTGCCGGCTCTTCTCAGTAGACAGTACCTTCTAACTGCTGGTAGTCTTGACTTGTCAATAAAAATATTTTTCATTTGATTTGTTTTTGTGCAAATAATAAACTAAACTAGTAAGTTAATGGAGGCTAACAAATAAGTTGTACTCAATACAAAGGGAATGTAGATTATTTTGTTTGCAATTCATTAACTTATAAACATTACTAATAATAGATAAAATAGATTAGTTGTTATCTATTGTTAAGGAAAAGCACTATTGTTTATGTCAAGTAGTCCTTAAAATACTCTTAAAATCAATCGTTAGTGATTCCATCCCTAGTTTAGACTTTGGACACCATTTAAACTAAAATCAAGCTAAATATTTAAAGAGTAGTCTACTAAATAATTTAAATATTTAGTTTGCTAGGTGACATTAATGAGTTTTTCTATCTGGATTTTCATTTTTGATAATCAGATTTAAAATGTTATGCTGATATAGGTAATTAAAAAAAATGGTAATAAATTAAAAAGTAGGAATACCTCTAATATTGGTGTCAGCCCGCTTTCATCTATCTGTTTAATTGTATGTCCCTGATGCGCTTTTACCTCAAGGTCATTAGTGCTTGGGTTGTTTCTCAGCTTGAACCTCTGCTTGTCATTGGCAGTGACGACTCTTTGTATGTCGCTCAGATTATATTTCCCTTTGCATAATCTGTGCTGCAGAATGTCCTGGACTGATATGTAACCTTCTGGACTGCAAATATTTAGCTCATTATTAAAATGTTGAGAAAAATGACAATTTTTTTGCTACATAATGTTTTACTTATATATGTACATACTCCATAATCTACAACACGAAAGGGGAGGATATTTACTGGAATGCCCCCTAAACTCACACTTACCCAAAATCTGATAATGGCTAGAAAGCTGATGGCAGATAGATATATTAGAAAAAATAAAAAATACTTTTTTTTTACTTTTTGGAGACCAAAAATCAAGCTGTTGATAGAAATAGTGTAAAATAGCTGGTCCACTACTGAGCACAGGTCTCTTCTGCACTGGACAAGTGCAGATTGGCAGATTCACACACCTTTGAGAACATTATGAAAAACACTTAGGCATGCATGTTTTTTCACTTCTTTTATATCACACATTTAATAAATAGCTTATAACGCACATAAGGCCGAAAAGGTAGTGGCGCGTGATCGAACACCGGACCCTCCGAATGGAAGGCCGACATCTAATTAGTGGGCTATTACCTCTTTAAAGTATTAGTACATGGAATTTAAAAGAAATGTTTCTTGCAGATGATAAGTACTACAAAACTATTTTATTCCCTGTGATAACTATGAGTAAAAATGTACATCAAAGCGGGATTCGCTGATATAGATTAATAAGTAAAAGTTTACCTATTTTGTTTAGGGTTTGTTTCCTAACTTCTTATTACAACGAAAACTTTTATCTAAGTAATAATAATACCACACTTACATGTTTATTCAACAGTCGATCCGCGAACTAGACGCTTAGCTGTTATTTGCAAGCGTTGCAAGTATAAGTACCTACAACAGTTGCAACTGCAAAGTGCAAGCCTTCAGAATCCGACTACGTAGGTAGGTATTGTTTGCGAGTAGGTATTGTTGCGAATCAGCATAAAATGATACTTTCGCGTAGGTACGTTACTAATTGAAAATACCTTATTGTAAGCTGTTCTTTAACTGCGCCGTGTCGAAGAAGCCACGATAGAGTTTTACTGAGCTGTATATCTTTGTTATTCCTGTAAATATTGATAATAATGCAACATGTCAAAACTGGATGTTATGGCCTATGGGTTTGAAATGAAAATATGTAAATGATAAATAATAAGGGCTATCTTAAGTACATTTAAGTAAAACGGTAACGGGATTCCTTGATTATATTATACACTTTGAAGTTTGAATCACTTGAATAAAAATTAAAAATTTTGATAAAAGCTCAACATGGTCGAAACTTACACAGAGTATTATCCTATATGTTATTGGTCTGTGCCATAGAGTAGGATGAGTCTGTGCAGAGTATAGACAAAGAGTATGTAATCACTACGGAGTCCGGACTATGAAAACAAAATACAAATCGCCAAAGACAATACTAATTTAGAATTTAGATCTTATGCACAGAATATGAACAAAACACAGATCAATAACATGAAGAGAAGTCGCCTCCATGTTGCCTCAATATCTTAGGGGCAGTTAAGCTTGTGCTCAAATTGGATCGTCTGTTAGCAGCCTAAATTATATTAAAATCAATGAATTTAGCCAGAGACTACGAAAGACGAAAGTCATAGATACAGGTCAGCTGACACAATTTTTATCATTGGTCTTGTGATAAGTGGTCTCCGCCATTCTCGGATCGCCTTTTCCATCTTTCTTATCCCGTGAGTTTATTTCATTGTAATTTCTCTACAATTTAAGTTCGCTTGAGTAATTATTTGTTTCTGTATGTGGTATTAGTGGTGCATTGTTGTATTTAATATCGGTAAGCCGGATTACAGCCTGGCTTTTCTTTTTATTTTCCTAGCGTCTTGTAAATGTCACGTAAATTGTAATTTATTGAAATAAATTGTGCACGGGCGGTTAATCCGAATAATATATTTCCTTTCCCTTAATGTCCGAAACAGTGGTACTCATATTTCCCTCTAAATAGTCTTGAAAAAGGAGTTCATTCTCCATTATCTCCACCCATGGATCATGTGACATCAACTACCTAGCTAAATTGAAACCCTGAATTGCTTTAGGTACAAATACGCAGAAACACCGTTTTTCTTTAAAAGTAAAGTGTACCAATGAATTTATGTATGGCATGACACAAAAAAACGTTTCTAATAAGTTAAAGCCATCAGTTCTAATTTGAATCTTACTACTATCATAATAGTGCTTCTTAAAAAGTCCTGCAGTTTTTTTTTTTCAGTAAATTGTAACTATTGTTCCCTTTTTAATGATATTTTCAGTAACGGAAGACAAACCAAGGCACCAAGCCTTGGTTTGTCTTTCGAAGTATTGATTTTAGTTATTCCTCTTGTACTGGTGCCAATTTTGCTGTAGGTACACAAATACTAGTTTTTTAGCACAAAGGTCTTACAGCTAAGAAAAATTATTTAGATCTTAAGACTTTGTCTTGCATACCATCTTATTACTTAAGTACTACACTTAAGTTTTTCACACTACATGAAATTTTTGTTTTATATTACATACATTTTATCTATTTTTCTGGCTTAAAATGATTTAAATATATATATTATTTTTTGAACCTATGAAAATTATTCAGTGATTGATGAATATTATCAGTGTCAGTGATTAAGTTACTGATAAGGGTTGCTGATCAGCTGATCTGTCAGTTAGGTCTCTACAAACTTGGTTTAAAGTGTACAAATACAATTTTGACTAACTAAATCTTCCTAGGTAAAAACAAAAATAATTAGCCAAATTTTTATTGAATAGAATTCATTTTTTGTTTTATGTTCATTATTTTTCTCTTCTCTATGGTTCTTTGTGTTGCAGTTTTCTGCCATTTTCATTGTAGTGAAGCATAATTGTGATAATAGTTATTGTTCATTCATAATTTCCTTTGTTCCTAGCCCAACTCAAAACAATAAGTTTAAACTACTTTTAAACACTACACTAGCATTATACACATACAAAATCAATAAAATTAAATTCATTTGTTGCCCATGCTACGTAATAAAACAAGTGTAGGGAGTTAACTGACTTTTTTCTTATAAATCACAAGGACAATACAAATATTAGTATATTGGACAGTTAGGCAGTGCTTATTGTGAAAAAATTTAATAATTATATTGACCTAACTTTGGCTCCTAACTTAATCTGCTTGATATAAATATATAATTAATAGCCTGTGGAATAATGTAGCTATTATAGTGATTTTTTAAAAGTCTCAATCCATATAGACAAAGTTGCGAGCTCAAGGCATCATCTATTGATATTGGGATACTGCTTTGCTGCATAAAGAGTAGACTGAAATCTGAATGGTCAAAGATACAACTATCACCCATTAGTAAATTATTAAATCCATTCATAGCACCTACCTACTCCTTTAGTTTAAGGACAAAAGTAAATTATAGTTTTCTAAAAAAACATCTAATATCAAATCTTCCTAATATTAATTATATTATTCTTCTTATTATTCTAGTTCTTTATCAACATTTAAATATTGATTGTGGAATTTTTATTTTGTTACAGGTCTTAGAAGAACAAAACATTCAAAATGGCGGCAAAGGGCGGTTTGATGTCAATCGCCAATGAGGAGAATGAAGAGAGGTTCGGATATGTGTTTGCTGTGTCTGGTCCCGGTAAGTAATTTCATTTATTTATATATAGTCAGTTCAGCTTTTCAAAGTGTATTTTCATGCAGAAAGACATATGTTTGCACACATGTCTTAATGATATTTTCCATAGAACTAGAATCTTGAAGTCTGGTATGAACAAAAGTCTTGTGACGGGAGTAAATCATTAACATCTAGAAAAACAGTCGTAAAGCATTGTCTCTGTCATTGGGGCCGACAAAACATCACATAGGCATAGAGTAAGAATATTCAGTTTAACTCAATGACAAGTTGCAAGAGCCCTATCTCAGAAGTCATGTAACACGGAAACCACAAAGCTACGTCAGTGAAAGAGGCCTCAATATCGCCGTCCCTAGAGCTAAACCCGAGGCTGCCTAGGAAAGCATTGTCTGCACTGCGTGAACGCAGACTTGATGTCCAACTGCATAAATCGGATGCTCAAGACCAGGCAAAGTGGGGTGAAAAAGGTAGGTAAGCGGGCCTCACTTAGGTGGGGAAACTTTTAGTCAAAGAAGTTAACAGTTAACCTCAGACAAAGTTACAGGTTTTTGTGTGTTTGTGCAGTGGTGACAGCGGAGAAGATGTCCGGCTCTGCCATGTACGAGCTGGTGCGTGTCGGCTACCATGAGCTGGTGGGGGAGATCATCCGACTTGAGGGAGACATGGCCACCATTCAGGTACATACAACTACCTGTTACTTGTCTTAGGGCTGATTTTTCAATCATCATATCTGAGCAACACAGCTTATGACTAACTTCTCAGCCACTAAAAAATTTGAATCATACGACAAATTGCATTAATTCCAGGTGTACGAGGAGACCTCAGGAGTCACAGTGGGCGACCCAGTACTCCGCACGGGCAAGCCGCTGTCGGTGGAACTGGGGCCCGGCATCCTGGGCAGCATCTTCGACGGCATCCAGCGGCCGCTGAAGGACATCAATGAGCTGACACAGTCCATCTACATCCCCAAGGGTGTCAACGTGCCGTGTCTGGCGCGGGAGATCGACTGGGAGTTCAACCCTCTCAATGTGAAGGTGAGGAGTCACAGGAACTGCACAAGCGAGCTGGGCTCGTGTCCCGGCCAGCGTCTTCGACGGCATTCAGCGGCGGCTGAAGGAAGTCAAAGAGCTGATGCAGTCCATCTACATCTGTTTGATTTTGTGTGTGATTTTCTGGGAGTGTTTGGTTTTCTGGAATCAGATATAGCCTATGTCACTCTCTTTACTTTACCCATGCAAAAACCGTTGCTCTGTTGTTGGGACATGATTGAAGGACAAACCAAAAAATAAATCAACTTTCGCATTTCTAGTAATACTAGCTGATGCCCGTGACTTAGTTCCTGTGGATATAGGGTTTTAAAAATCCTGTGGGAACTCATTGATTTTCCGGTATAAAAAGTAGCCTATGTGTTAATCATGGATTAACACATAGGTTACTTTTTTTTACAATAATTTTATATAAATTATAATCTATCTCCATTCCGAATTTCAACGAAATCCGTCCAGTAGTTTTTGCATGAAAGCGTAACAAACATCCATACCTCCATACCTCCATCCATACACACAAACTTCGCGTTTATAATATTAATAGGATGGGTAGTGATGTGGCATTTTGCCCACAGGTGGGATCCCACATCACCGGCGGAGACCTGTACGGCATCGTGCACGAGAACACACTGGTGAAGCACAAGATGTTGATGCCTCCCCGCGCCAAGGGAACCGTCACCTACATCGCGCCAAGTGGCAACTACAAAGTTACTGTGAGTATACATATTGTTTTAGATATATTCACTTTTATCTGATATGATCTGTCGCAATTTCAATAATAATAAATAATAATTTACATGTTTATTTAATGTAACAGCCTTGTAATAAGGTATCTTCAAGTGAGTGGTGTATAAAACATATAAATTGTGTGTATAGGATATAGTGCTTGAGACGGAATTCGACGGCGAGAAGAACTCATACAGTATGTTGCAAGTGTGGCCGGTGCGGCAACCCCGGCCCTGCACGGAGAAGCTGCCCGCCAACCATCCCCTGCTCACCGGCCAGAGGGTGTTGGACTCACTCTTCCCGTGAGTATTAAGCTGCAAGACCGATGCGTCGGTGCTGTAAGTTGTGCAATTTCGCCTGCATAATAAACGAAAACCGAACTGATTCTATTCGTTTTTTTCAGATTTATAGAGCACACTTTGACTTTGCTCAGACTTAAGATTGAGTTAAAACGAGACAGATTTATGTGAGAGATAAACATCTGTCTTGTTTTAACTCTATCTTAAGTCTAAGCTAAGTCAGGATGCGCTCTATAGATCTCACCCTAAAACATGTTCATTGTTTGTATACTGCAGTTGCGTCCAGGGTGGCACCACGGCCATCCCCGGGGCCTTCGGTTGCGGCAAGACTGTCATCTCACAGGCGCTGTCCAAGTACTCCAACTCTGACGTCATCGTCTACGTCGGCTGCGGGGAGCGTGGTGAGTGCGCACACATGCATACACACCAACGCTTACACATCACACGCGCATACACCACCCACACATCAACTCATTCCTACGTCGCACGCACACCCAGGCAAACACATCAACTCATTCGTACGTCGCACGCACACCCAGGCAAACACACCAACGCGTTCACAGACACACACACTCACATACACCGACGAATTGTTAGAGACACGTACACTCACACACACTCACTCGCACACATCGGACGCACGCAACTCACGCTCACACGTCACAAACAATCCTAGTCACATTCACTTATACATCATACACACTCACATGTCACACATACGAACACACGTCATACAGATAGTATTAATTCTAACTATATATTTTTGGTGATCAGGTAACGAGATGTCTGAGGTACTGCGGGACTTCCCCGAGCTGACGGTGGAGATCGAGGGAGTGACGGAATCCATCATGAAGCGTACCGCGCTCGTCGCCAACACCTCCAACATGCCCGTGGCCGCCCGAGAGGCTTCCATTTACACTGGTAAGATCATACATACATACATACATCATCACTTTTCATCAGGTGTGATCGCGCTCAAGCGTGTGCCTGTATAATAACTCAGTAAAAAACCATTGTGTGGTGCCAACCAGTGCCATTGAATGGTGAGTTTTATTCTTGGTTTGTTAATGTATGTACTTGTCCTCAGGAATCACCCTGTCGGAATACTTCCGTGACATGGGCTACAACGTGTCCATGATGGCCGATTCGACCTCGCGTTGGGCCGAGGCGTTGCGTGAGATCTCGGGTCGCCTGGCGGAGATGCCGGCCGACTCGGGCTACCCCGCCTACCTGGGCGCTAGACTCGCCTCCTTCTACGAGCGGGCTGGTCGTGTCAAGTGCCTTGGCAACCCCGACAGAGAAGGTAAACATAATGACATATGAACGCCGGATTCATATGTTATCACTGGCAACACACACTGTCCAAAGAATTTGGTCTTCAAGCACTGAGAAATTTTGGACAAGAAGACATCTCGAAACTTCACAAACGCTGCCCAGCCGAATTGGTTTTGGATAATTTTAAACATTAATCGTCAAATATTTAGGTATCGGAAGTATTTATGTATTGGAAGGTGGACAAAATCAGTACTGATTTAAAATAAACTTCTCTTGATAGAACTAGCCGAAACATATGTGTGTCTTGTTTTCACATGAAATATTGTCTTTCGCTAGGTTCCGTATCCATCGTGGGTGCCGTGTCGCCCCCCGGTGGTGACTTCTCGGACCCCGTGACCGCGGCCACGCTGGGTATCGTGCAAGTGTTCTGGGGTCTCGACAAGAAGCTGGCCCAGAGAAAACATTTCCCCTCCATCAA
This sequence comes from Maniola jurtina, assembly GCF_905333055.1. Lineage (NCBI taxonomy): Eukaryota > Metazoa > Arthropoda > Insecta > Lepidoptera > Nymphalidae > Maniola > Maniola jurtina. The sequence continues at coordinate 13,572,766 of NC_060044.1, forward strand.
CTGGCTCATCTCCTACAGGTAACATCTGATGACCTGACTGGTAATCTTTGACTAACTCCGGTAACTGTTGACGAATACTGACAAGTAACATTTGATGATCGCTCTAATTTGTAAATACCATATATGCAATCTTTTGACAGGTAGCATATCTGCAATCTTGACAAACTTTTGACAGGTAGCATAATATCTGCAATCTTGACATACTTTTGACAGGTAGCATATCTACAATCTTTGACAAACTTTTGACAGGTAACATTTCTTTGACTGGCATGGCTTTCCCCTTTGAATGATGAGCTCCAATTTTTGACAACTTTTGACAACTCTATGACAGGTAACACTTGACGGTCTTATAGATTCTTACGATTTCATTGTCTATTTGGCTTTAATTGGTGAGGTTTGGCGACCTTTTCGACCTTTTATTTTGATGAAGTTTGAGGTGTCAACGCACTTGAGCTGCGCTGCGCGGCATATATTGTTTTATATGAGTTTATATGGAGCAATTCGCTGCCGCGTCGCGCAGCGTACCGCAAATGCGTTTGGACCTTTATATTCCCAAATATGTACCTTTTAGTTACAAAGCAAGTTGTAACACATAAATTTTTCTTAGTTTCAAAGAAAAATAAACACTTTTTCTCTCAACAGTAAATACATGCGTGCTCTGGATGACTTCTATGAGAAGAACTATGCTGAATTCGTACCTCTTAGAACTAAGGTGAGTGGTAAAGATTATTGCCATTAAATATTGGAATAACATAACTCCTCCCTTATATAAACAAAGAATTTGAAAGAAACTTGAAAACAAAGTTACTAATTAAAATTATTAGACTTTTGATTCAAACCTATGGTCCAACTAATAATAAATTATTTTAGCTTGTGGACCATCACTGCATCAGAAATACGTTTTCCCAGCGCCTACTAATCCAAATATTATGGTATATTCAATTTAGCAATATTTTTTCCTGGAGATTTACTTATTAAATTTATATCCAAATTTATAAAAGTACAAGTGTAAATTAAAAATTTATAACACCCCCGACGATCCAAGGTATTTGAGTTTTCCAAAACATCATTTTCAAATAAATAATTATGTATTTAGGCAACGTCCATCTTGACAGCTTGACATTTGTCTATTGACATAATATTATGAACCTAACGGTTATCTAACCTTCTTTTCTACAAGAAATCTAGAAAAGAGCTGATAACTCTTAAACGGCTGAACCAATTTTTTTAGATTATAGCTAAGAACACTCTCGATCAAGCCACCTTTCAAACAAAAAGAACTAAATTAAAATCGGTTCATTCGTTTAGGCGCTACGATGCCACAGACAGATACATAGATACACAGATACACAGACACACAGATACACAGATACACACGTCAAACTTATAACACCCCTCTTTTTGGGTCGGGGGTTAAAAAGGTAACTGATTGACTGACTGATCTATCAACGCACAGCTTTTGAGCTGTATTTTGAATATGTAGCAGTATTTTGATACTGGACGGATTGGGCTGGGCATGCAGATAGATATTATGATGTAGGCTAAGGGGGTAAAATATAGGGGTTTAAATTTTTTGTAGTCCACGCGGACGAAGGCGCGGGCGTAAGCTTGTTGAAAATATATATACAAATTGGAATAACACCAACAGGTTAAGGAGATCCTTCAAGAAGAAGAAGATTTGTCAGAAATCGTGCAGCTGGTCGGCAAAGCGTCGCTGGCCGAGACTGACAAGATCACACTCGAGGTCGCCAAACTTCTGAAAGACGACTTCTTACAGCAGAACAGGTCAGTTCACGGGCTTTTTAAATATACAATAGTGTACAAACGAGCAGGCGGGTCACCTGGTGTCAAGTGATTACCATCGCCCATGAAAATTTGCAGCACCAGAGGTACCGTCAATTTGTTACCGGCCTTTTAGGAATTCGTTGGTCCGCCCCTTGAATAACCCCATGTTGTGTAATCTAGTGGAAACACCGCCGATGGGAGTTGATTCCACAGTTTGCATATGTGTGGATTTTTTTACTGTTTCCTAAATAAATACCTTCTTCTTCCTTCTCTATGGGCTGGTTTCCGCACTTAAACGTAAACCTAACGTAAACTAACCTAACTTAACGTTACCGTCTGTTGTGCAATATCCATACCTCAAGTCAAAGAAACCGGCCAAGTGCGAGTCAGACTCGCGCACCGACGATTTCGTTCTTGGGTATTTTTTTCGACACTCTACAGGTTAAGCCCTTTCATATGATACCCCTCTTGATATAGTTATCTTACTTTGAAAATACTAATTATTATTTGTTCATGAACACATTTTTTTTTGTGATGTAACCACAAATTCACGGTTTTCAGATTTTTCCTTTTCTTGCGCTATGTGACCTACCTACTGCCAAATTTCATGATTCTAGATTAACGGGAAGTACGGAACAGACAACAAAGTGATCCTATAAGCCTAAGGGTTCCGTTTTTCCTTTTGAGGTACCTACGGAACCTTAAAAATTGCCGAGTAAGCGGAGTACTGAGTAATAAACGAGTATACTCGGCCCAACTCTAATCGACAGTATATTTCGCCCCACAGCTACTCAGCGTACGATCGCTTCTGTCCGTTCTACAAGACAGTGGGCATGCTTAAGAACATCATCTCATTCTACGACATGTCGCGTCACGCCGTCGAGTCCACCGCGCAGTCCGACAACAAGGTCACGTGGAACGTGATCCGCGACGCCATGAACAACGTGCTCTACCAACTCTCCTCCATGAAGTTCAAGGTACGCATTACACACATCATTACACCAAACATTCCCCACATTCATTATGAATTACACTAGACATTCTTCATGAATTACACTCGACTTTGATTATGAATTACACCCAGCATTCATCAGTAATTACAATTTACACACCACATTCATTATATTAATTACACTCTACATTCTTCATTAATTACACTTTACATTCATAATAAATTACACTACATTCATAATTAATTATACCCAACATTTATCATACATTTCACCCAATATTCATTACAAATTACACCCAACATTCGTCAATAAATTACACCCAACAAGATATATAAGTTGAAGTTTAGGCTTGACGTGGTCACACTAATGTTGATGATACTCCCCAGGACCCAGTGAAAGATGGAGAGGCCAAGATCAAAGCGGACTTCGACCAGCTCCTTGAGGACATGTCCGCAGCCTTCCGCAACCTAGAGGATTAGATCCCCCTCCTTACGTAGCAGCCATGTCTATATTAAATAGGATTACGTCGCGCAAACTATCGATATGTCGAGAATCGATATTTTGTACATTTATTATTCTAGAAAACACTGTTTGCGACTTTTACTGTTTTCAGTAGTGTCTGTTTGATGGTGTTTTGTTTTGTTTTTATCGTTTTAAGCCTCTGCTGATAGGTGCGGAATTTCGTTCGGAATTGCCGGTAGTTAATAGTATTACTGCGCGGAATTTTCCTATGGATTTTCGCGCGATAATTTCGATGAATACCGAATGCCTTATATCTACACAACTAACGGTCATTATAAGCAACTTCGGTCGGAAATTTCCTTAAAAATAAGGCCATTTATTTAAATAAAAAACGATTGTAATTTCGCACTTTCGCACAGGAGGATCCAAAATAAATTATGAAATTTAAAAAAATGACATAACGAATGTCAAAGTTTATTCGGACGCCTGTATTTTACAATAATCTTAAGAGTTTTAGTGTAGTGACGATATTAAAATGTAATTCCATACTGTTGAAAGTTTTCCGGGACTTTGTACAAGTCCCGATTTTTGTCCCGCTTTATGTAAATAGAAATGTCGCGGAGGCTCGACGTCCCGCGCACTGCTCGTTAGTTGTTATTTATATTGAATTATTAATTATTATTATTCCTATATTGAAAGTATATTATAATAATTATTATTTATATATTTACTAACAAATCTATTCTGTTGCCCATAATAATTGTGTGCGTGATTTTCAAATAATCCTGGTGCATTCCAAGTTATTTTTAGATGTTACAAAAATATTTTTTTTTTAAATCTTGGCAATGGCATTTCCGGTAAACTATGTATGAGATCAAAATAAGAATAGGAATGAATTTCCGACATAATATTGTGGTGTGAAAAAAGCCGGCCAAGTGCGAGTTGGGCTCGCAAACGAAGAGTTCCGTACCATCGTACAAGACAACACTATTTAAAAAAAAAATTTGTATGGTGGCAAATTTTTATTATTTGTTGTTATAGCGGCAATGCAAAACAATTTTCCTTGTCAAACAGTAATTTTCGAGTGAAAGTTGACAGATCCTATTCTTATTTAGATGACATTGTAATTACATTGTTTTCGTGTTTTCAATGTGCAGTATTATTTTGTTTGAACTACGCTGATGGCTTGGCAACTAGCAAATAGTTGTCGACTGTACAAAATATATTATTCTAAATACAATAGAGTTATATTCTTGCTGTTTGAACTTGAACTTGATTGATAGGACGAAGTTATAAATAAAATATTAATTTTAAATCTTTGCAGTCTTCTTTTCTACCTCGCCTCTTTACATTTACGGCCTGCGCAGACGAGGACTTGTCCGCGGGGGACAAAAATGGGTCACTAAGAATTATAACGCGTAGGGCACTCTGATACTGACCAGGCATTTTCTATAGCTCAATAGCGCACTGATATTGACCGTGCATTTTCTATAGCTCAATAGCGCACTGATATTGACCGTGCATTTTCTATAGCTCAATAGCGCACTGATATTGACCGTGCATTTTCTATAGCACAATAGGGCACTCTGTTACTGACCAGGCATTTTCTATAGCTCAATACTGGCCATGCTTTACTTTTGATAAAAATTTGAACATTCTTGATTTGTTCTTGACATTTTGATAGTTCTGACAGGTTGAGACACTACAGAGAAGAAAATATTGAAGTTTTGTGAAATTATTTTACTTGTTAACGGTCAGAACAATTTATAAAACTCATAGAAGAATCTAAAGAAATAAGGGAGGAGTAGGTACTTGAAAAAATAAAGAGGAGTATAGTAGTATTACTAGTAGGAGTAGGAGATAAAGGTGCTGAAGACATAAACAGGAGTAGGCATAAAGTAGCCAAGATGCCAAAGGGGAGTCTGGACGAGCCGACGATGAGCGACGCGACCATCTTGGTCACCGTGGAGGATCTGATCGACAGAGCCATGGGACCCCCTGATGTAAGGAAACTATTTTAAACTTAACTAGTCTAATCCAATCCAATCTATGCAGACATTATTCTGTCTCGTTCTAACTCTAAGGCTGAAATCTATAGAGCGCACTTTGATTTTGCTCAGACTTAAGACACTGTTAAAACGAGACAGCGTTATATATAGCTGAATTTTCAGAAACTTCCACAGGAGTGAATATGCGGGCGGTTCTAGTAAATAATAACCGGGACCGGGAATCAAAGACCAAATTGGAATCTTCATAGTCTGTCACTCATCAGGTTACCGATTTAGTCCACACTGATTAACTGACATGAGGTGGTCGGAAGAAAACCCACACCACATATCCTCATACAGTACTGAAGTCCATTCATTCTTTTATAGGTACGTAGGTGTTTGTCTGTCCGTTACCTTTTCAAGATCCAAGTGATCCAACCACTGGACCGTTTCTTACAAACTGTACCACTTCTGCTACTTTTCATCCCGAAAAATTAGTGTAACCACTGATCCACGTGGTCAAAGAAGACGAAATATTAACGATTTTCCAATAATAATTATTATCATCATATGCAGGCCAATATACCTTGTCAAGTTCGTTCAGGCAATTCTCCATGAATTGCTATTTAGGAAGTTTAGCACATCCTGGAGATATGTACATAGGATAGTTAGTAGTTACCTATTTTTATTTCGAAGAGTTCCAAGGATTTTTTAAACCTAAACCCACGTGGTTAAACAAGACAAAACATTAACCATATTCCAATCATCACCAGGCCAACATAGTGAATTTCAAGCTGGTTCAGGCGATTCTCCACATACTGGCGAGACAGCAGCGGCTGTTAACGCAACGAGTCGAAATACGAATCGTAGAACTAAGACGTGAAGGTAGGAAGAGGACTCCCGGGGAAGAATCCTCAGAGAGCACAACCGAGAGTCCACTTCCGGGTAAAGGCAAGGCAAAGAGTCCAAGACGACCTGCCAAAAAAGAAAGATCAGACACAGCGGGTACGAGAGAAAAAGATAAGGCGGAAGATAAAGGGGATAGAAAAGAACGTGAAGGGGCTGCGAGAGTGACTCCGAGAGAAAAAGAAATGATAGAAAGGCAGGGGCAGCGGAAGACAACAAAAATCCCAGAAGAACCAACTCGATTCGCAACAAAACAAACGCATATGATGGTGAATAAAGGTAAATAATTGATAATTTTATCACTTATGTATTAACATTAAATGATAGGTATAAACAAATGGTTAAAATTAACATCGGTCTCCTATTCGGGGGGGCTGGGGTTCGATCCCAGCACACCTCTGACTTTTCCGATGTGCGTTTTAAGAAATTACATATAACTTGCTTGAACGGCCAAGGAAAACACCGTGAGAAAACCTGCATGCTTGAGAGTTTTTAACATTATGGGTATGGTACACTCGGAAAAATCATTCGCTTGACAGAGCATACTAATGCGTGCGTATGTATAACACACAAAGATACGACGCGATGCTATCCGATAATAGATACACTCACACTTACTACACTCACTCACACTTCTAGATAACCTTACCAGTCGTATAGGGTTGCAAATTTCACTTTGGTTAACATAGTTCTGATGGCCGAGTGGTAATAGGTGTTGAAGTTCTTAAACATGCCGTGAGTTCTAATCCTAGTGGGGGATTGCTTTTTTATTTTTGTAATTATTTATTTTGTCTTCTTTATACAGTTAAAATTATTATACTTTCAAACAATATAATTATAAGCAAGAAAAAACAAAAATAATAAAACTTTTTTATTTTAGAAGTTATTTATTTGTCTTTTGTGCAGTTCATAAATTATTATAATAAGCAAGAAATAAATAAGACGCTTGTCAAAAAATTAACACATCAAGTTAACAGAAGGTATACAAAAGAGGAAAAAAAATTGACATACTTTATCTACTTCTATTACTCCTATAGTAATTTAAAACCAATACCGATGTGAAGTATGCTAAAAGTCAGTCAAGTATGAACGTAATGTTTTATTTACGTTTTGGGTTACTTTTAGGTTTGTGAGATGAATCAACATGTTATTTACTTAGTTAGAAATCAAAATCAATTATAACTTCTAACTGCAATAACAATAATATCACTCACAAATAGAATTAAATTAATAACCTATATTTATTTAATAATGTATAAAGGTAGGCCACCCTCGTAAGCTATTACTTCTTGTAATCGACTCGTCATGTTAGTAATCATATTCCAGCAAGTCTATGCTGCCCCGCAGAGACTCCCAGGTTGAAGTTACCAGTTATTCAAAGTATATATCATTTGCCTGTAATTCTATTATTGTATTTTACGTCCATCCTTGTCCGACTCATAAGATTTTTCATTGGTAAAAATAACAATGTAATTACATCAGTCACAGTTTATATATTCCATTGCAAAATGAAAGTCTATGTTCCCGGTGCAAACCATTCGTAATATTTTCTTCGTAATGTATTCCGGCAGCACGCAAATAGTTCCGCACAGTTTGCAGAGCGACATTGTGCTTGGTCGCTGTCAACCAAGTTTTTAAAAAGGAATCCAGGATATGCATTGCAACGATGTCTTGGTGGTGATGTGACTCCATCTTATAAGCTGATGGTTTGGGCCCAGGTCAACAATTGTCTACATGCCCCGTTTCTCCGTAGTGACAGACCCACAAGCGCACGGTATTCATCTGTAAATGATTATACCCTGGATTAATACATAAGTTACTTTTCATCCCAGAAAATTAATGAGTTCCCACGAGATTTTTAATAACATATATACACGGGAACGAAGTCGCGGGCATTGGCTAGTATTTAGTATATTGGTTACATTGTTATACTATATTGTTATGCGTCTGATTAAAAGTATTAAATGGATTAAAAACATTACGCTAATATTTAGAAAATACTAAATACACATAAGTAAAAAGCACAAACATAATTTCAATACGAGTAGGTTATATTTGTTTACTTACCGATATCATCGATTTCGGTTATCGAAATATTCCGCTCAAATTACAATCTCTGCTTTTTAAACAAAGATAAATAAGTGTTCCACTGTGGTGAGAAGTTCAGTAGTTATTCAGTGTGAAAAATAACACAACACACCATAAATGAATTCACTACTAGGAACTATTAATCCGCGTGCTTAAGTTCTATTTGACAATAATTTATAAAATAGGTAGGGTAGATTTAAAAAAAAAATTATTGTTTTGTGAGCTCGAAACATTTCAGCGATGAAGTATAACTATAATAGACCTTAACTGACTTGTTTTAAAGCTTAAATTCGTGCACATATCTACAGCCAGCACTGCAAATTAAAGTTGTGAATTTTAGACGTTATCTCAAGGTTGTTTAAGGCCATTTTACTCTGACATTATTGTGCTTCGATGATCGGATTCTATCAGCGTGGGTAAGCGGCAATACGCGTATTATTGCCGCTTACCCACGCTAGTGCCTGCTCTGGGGAAATCAGCGAAATATGTAATTTGTAATTATTGCAAGTAGGTATGGTGAAAAGAGACCGACAATGCATTAAAGAGAGATAGGTGTAAAATAATAAGTAAACGAGTTATGCACACACATAACGCTTCGTTGTGTTGCCTGCTAACCGATTTATTTTGCTTTGTGTACCTACCTGGCTGGCAGAATCCATAAGAAATTTATATCTAAAGATATACATTAAATGTTAACTCTTCATTGTCATCCCGAACATTATAATCTATGTATAAATAAATTTACTCTATTTTCTTTCATGGTACTACAAAAAGAAGAAGAAGAAAAGGAAGAATATATTACAATAAAAGAAAAAAATAAGCTGGAGGGAGCAGAAAAAATGCCTCAAAAGGACAAAGCCGAAAAAAGGAAGCAGGAAAAGTTAAAAATTATTTCGCAAGAGGAACACGAAAAACTGTCAGAGAAAAAGGAGGCCAGAGCTAAAACCACGCCTCAAATAGAAAGAGAAGAATCAAAGAAATATGAAGAACCAAAGGAATATGAAATTGAACAGCTAAAGAAGGACGAAAAAGTGTCTGAAAAAAAGGAAGCCAGAGCTAAAACCATGCCCCAAATAGGAAGAGAAGAATCAAAGAAATATGAAGAACCAGAGGAATATGAAATTGAACAGCTAAAGAAGGACGAAAAAGTGTCTGAAAAAAAGGAAGCCAGAGCTAAAACCATGCCCCAAATAGGAAGAGAAGAATCAAAGAAATATGAAGAACCAGAGGAATATGAAATTGAACAGCTAAAGAAGGACGAAAAAGTGTCTGAAAAAAAGGAGGCCAGAGCTAAAACCATGCCCCAAATAGAAAGAGAAGAATCAAAGAAATATGAAGAACCAGAGGAATATGAAATTGAACAGCTAAAGAAGGACGAAAAAGTGTCTGAAAAAAAGGAGGCCAGAGCTAAAACCATGCCCCAAATAGAAAGAGAAGAATCAAAGAAATATGAAGAACCAGAGGAATATGAAATTGAACAGCTAAAGAAGGACGAAAAAGTGTCTGAAAAAAAGGAGGCCAGAGCTAAAACCATGCCCCAAATAGAAAGAGAAGAATCAAAGAAATATGAAGAACCAGAGGAATATGAAATTGAACAGCTAAAGAAGGACGAAAAAGTGTCTGAAAAAAAGGAGGCCAGAGCTAAAACCATGCCCCAAATAGAAAGAGAAGAATCAAAGAAATACGAAGAACCAGAGGAATATGAAATTGAACAGCTAAAGAAGGACGAAAAAGTGTCTGAAAAAAAGGAAGCCAGAGCTAAAACCATGCCCCAAATAGGAAGAGAAGAATCAAAGAAATATGAAGAACCAAAGGAATATGAAATTGAACAGCTAAAGAAGGACGAAAAAGTGTCTGAAAAAAAGGAGGCCAGAGCTAAAACCATGCCCCAAATAGAAAGAGAAGAATCAAAGAAATATGAAGAACCAGAGGAATATGAAATTGAACAGCTAAAGAAGGACGAAAAAGTGTCTGAAAAAAAGGACGCCAGAGCTAAAACCATGCCCCAAATAGGAAGAGAAGAATCAAAAAAATATGAAGAACCAAAGGAATATGAAATTGAACAGCTAAAGAAGGACGAAAAAGTGTCTGAAAAAAAGGAGGCCAGAGCTAAAACCATGCCTCAAATAGAAAGAGAAGAATCAAAGAAATATGAAGAACCAGAGGAATATGAAATTGAACAGCTAAAGAAGGACGAAAAAGTGTCTGAAAAAAAGGAAGCCAGAGCTAAAACCATGCCCCAAATAGGAAGAGAAGAATCAAAGAAATATGAAGAACCAAAGGAATATGAAATTGAACAGCTAAAGAAGGACGAAAAAGTGTCTGAAAAAAAGGAAGCCAGAGCTAAAACCATGCCCCAAATAGGAAGAGAAGAATCAAAGAAATATGAAGAACCAAAGGAATATGAAATTGAACAGCTAAAGAAGGACGAAAAAGTGTCTGAAAAAAAGGAAGCCAGAGCTAAAACCATGTCCCAAATAGGAAGAGAAGAATCAAAGAAATATGAAGAACCAAAGGAATATGAAATTGAACAGCTAAAGAAGGACGAGAAAGTGTCTGAAAAAAAGGAGGCCAGAGCTAAAACCATGCCCCAAATAGAAAGAGAAGAATCAAAGAAGTATGAAGGACCAAAGGATAATGAAATTGAACCGCTAAAGAAATACGAAAAAGTGTCTGAAAAAGAAAGAGAGAGGCATGAAAAAGCAAAAACAATGTCCCGAATGGAAAAAGAAGAACCAGAAGAGAAAAAGAAAGAGGAAAAAGAGAGAGTGGAAGGAGTAAAAATGAAAGAAGAGCGACATGTAAAAGAGAAACTAGTCGAAAAATATCAACCAAAGGCCGAGAAGGGCCGATGGCCTGCGGTGAGTTTATGTCAACATTTATTATGCAAAGGGCTAGGCTTTTTTTATTACTTTCTTAATAATAGCATGATGCAGATTAGGTCTTTAGCTAATTTTAGCTTATATTAGGTATATATTATCTTTTTCTTACTCCGTCTGCCTATTAGAATTTTATTAGTCTTGAGCGCGGTGTTTAAACTTTAAAGGCGAAAAACATCAGAATGAACATTTTTAAACATGAATTAAGTACGTCTTTACTAGGCAGAATATATTCTCCTTTCTCATTCAACTGTCTTAACTCTCTCTTTCAACTCCATCTAAGAGAATAAATCCCTACTACTTTTTTACTTTTTACAGAAAGAACAAGAATCAGACCGAAAGAAACCTGAGCAAAGAAGTGGTTACGACATTGAGATAACGGGTGAACTTCATTACATACCTACCTTTACCTACGTACTTACGACTTTCTTCAAAATATCATATTTTAACCAACTTACCTCTGAATATTCTACCTTAATAGTTAATTTTGATAAATAGGTTTAAAATCACTTATCAAATATTTTTATTTCAGAAAAAATTGTCGATCGTGAAAAAATTCTGGTAGGTGAGTGTATTTAGGCACTTATGTTTATTTAGACAGAGAAGAGAAGATACAATATTAAGACAGAGAAAACTACCTTTTGTCTCTATATTTTTTACTAGCTGATACCTGCGACTTTGTTCGCGTGGATGTAGGTTTTTTAAAATTCCCGTGGGAACTCTTTGATTTTCCGGGATAAAAAGTAGCCTATGTGCTAATCCAGGGTATAATCTATCTCCATTCTAAATTTCAGCCCAATCTGTCCAGTAGTTTTTGCGTGAAGGAGTAACAAACATACACACCCACACACACACACACACATACAAACTTTCTCCTTTATAATATTAGTGTGATCCTTAGGCCTTTTTTGGGTAGACACAACCAAAATTCGCAAACGAAAATTTTCTGGGCCCTAAATTTTACTAATAAACCCGAAATATCGATATGATAGTAGGTATCAAGCACACTTTAGTGTTTTTGTTAATTAATATTAGTAGCATGGAAGAGATCGCTATAGTACCTAGATACTATTAGTGATTAAAATAATATAGCCGTCGATATAATTTATATTATTATAATTATTGCTCTGTATTTCTGTTCTTTTTTTGGTGGCAATAAAAGGTTCTCATACAGTCATTTAGACAATTTAAAAACGCTTTCTGGTTTTTTTTTTCAGTTGAGAAAGCACCAACTACTCGCTCTGGTGAGTGTCGAATTATTCTAATTTATTGTCAATGACATTATTGATATAATGGGGCGAAAGGTACGTCGAGTGGTTTGTCTGGTTCAGCGGATAATAGCAAAATAAGCTTTTAGTTCCTTATAAATAAATTTTGTTTTTTTTTAACTCCAAAAACATTTCTGTGGGCAAAATTCCAGGTGCTCGCTCTAGCGGTAGCATCGACGTGGTGACGCAGTCGCAGTTCGCTCTGCTGGAGTCGGCCGTGAAGCAGCTGGCGAGGATGGCGGCCCCGCTGCAGCTGCAGCTGCCGGACAACAAGCAGCTCATGAGCGACGTGATGAGCGGCGCTGCCACCTTGCCTGACGCTATGCAGACCTTACAGGTCGTAGCCTTTCGTCCGTCTGACACAGCAGTAGCACCGACGTGGTTCGCTCCCCTGATAACCGCAACTGTTTACGTTTTGCAAATCTTTTGAACATTATAAGCAGGAATATGTAAAGCTAGCACTGACAGCTAAAAACAGTCATAACTGACTGTTTCGGCGAATGCTTATCGAAAAGAATTTCTTTCATTGTCTTACACGAGTCAAAACGACTGTTTGAGCTTTACAATAAGCTATAGCATAGCATAGCTGATTTAAGTCCCAAACTCTGGTACAAATGATAAATGGTTGCCTCGGCAAGTGGAAACACCTAACAGAGACTTAAGTGCAGCAGGAGAGAACTTGGAGACAACGAAGTCCATAACTAACGAAACAAACGAAAGGCATTCTGAACCAGTGGTAGATGCATTTGAAGATTCAAAAGAATTAAAAATCATTGTATTTCTATAACAAAGGAGGACGTTGCAGATAAACTCTAGACTGCAGGCGGCGGAGACGGCCTTGGTCCGGATGTCGGGTCTGATGACGCAGCTGGCGGCAGCCGGAGCGCTGCCAGACGAAATCGTTGAGCAGATGGAAGCGTTAGAACCATCCCTTGCAGAACTACGAACACAGGTGCTTTGTGACCCTGTTCAAATATCATGATTAACCCATCAAGGGCCCACTCTTAAGCGTTGGTCTGCTCTCAGAATGAGAAGGGTTATAGTCCATCACGTCAGCCAAGAACGGATTAGTAAACTTCACACTTTTGAGAACATTATGGAGAATTCTCAGGCATGCAGGTTTCCTCACGATGTATTCCTTCACCGTTAAAGTATATTTCATTGCTTTTTTCACATAATGTACACGTAAAAGGCAGGAGCCATCGATATTACATAAGAATTTATTGTATCACTTCTCAGTAGAAACTATTTTCCGAACCGGTGGTAGAGACTTGACATTTCATAAGTGGCACAAGCTGTCCTGCATGAAATAAGTAAATTCATCTGTTGATATGAGAGCGACAATAACCAAAATGTGTTGTTTAAAGTGTGCAGTCAAAGAACTCTGTCAACCGTTGAAATTAAATTTTCAGGCGGATCAGTTGTACCGACGAGACCAAGCAGACAAATATCAGCCTTTGACAGGAAAGAAGTCTGTCGCCATGGATCCCAAGATTGCTCGATCTAAAACCCCTAGAGTGTCTAAAGGCATGGAGGTAGAACCTGCAGAGACGCTCATCCATGACATCTCCGTAGCGCTACCTTCCACCGTGTCCAGAGTTTCCAGGGTGTCTTCGATGACTGCAGGAGTTCCTTGTGTCACCTATGAGGATATGGAGTCAGTATTATTATTTTACTTCCTCTCTCTTTTTAATCTCACCTGCTGGTAAGCGATGATGCAGTCTAAGATGGAAGCGGGCTAACCTGGAAGGGGTATGGCAGTTTTTAATACGCCTTTGGTTTCCACACGGTGTCATACCAGAACGCTAAATCGCTTGGCGACACGCCTTTGCCGTTCTTTCTTTTATTTCTTTGGTCAACTTACAGTCTTTTTATCTGCATGACATTTAATTGATTTGAAAGCACGCACGCACGCACACATTTTACAATTAAAAGGAAGCAATTTTGTTTCAGAGCTGCTTTGAAAGACCTAAAGGATGAAATTCTTAAATGTCTGAACAACATGACAGGGAGAGCCACATCATCCGTAGAGACTGCTCTGCATACCGCCAAACTTGTAGGTGAGGTATTTCATAGACTCGTAACTTCGTCCGCGTTGTTCAGGTTTATTAAGATTGTTAGAACTTCGCAAAATTCTTTGGGTAGGGGTCTTTAAGTATATTATACAGAGACTTCTGATTTTACTTCTAATTTTAATTATTCGAGCTAATCTACTTATTTTATTCTGGGCCATTATTATTATATTAAAATTAAAATTTGTAAAATGTAAGTTCAAAACTTACATTTTACAAATTTTATGTCACCTATTTCTGTATCATTTATTTGTAGTAGTTCGCGAACTTTATTCTTTTAATAATAGACTTTCAAGGTAACATTTATTACATCCAAATAATTTCAAAAACAATTTTTTTTGTTTTCTCTTTGATTTGATATCTTTGATTTGATGCCTTTATTAATTAATTCATTGTTTTTGATGTAAAGCTGAGAAGCTCGACATTGCGTTGAAGCTGGACAAGCGAATATCATTTCTACACTCTATGGTTGAAGACTACGCTGAGCAGTTGAAAGGGTTCGACTCCGGACTCGCTACGCAGGTAACGCACTATAAACGCACAATCGTTGTTTTTTTTTAAAATGTATGTACTATGTAGACCAGCGCTTGGCTGCAATCAGAGCTACTGGCAAGTATGATGCAGCCTAACATGGACTTGTCCGCTTTGTTTTTTTTTGATTGACAGACCTAACTTTAGGCCCTTGCAATAATATGCTAAGCTTAGAAAATGCTTTGAACGATTGTCATCAGATGCTAAGTTTCCAAGAACAAACGGCACAGATGCGCGCAGACCTGCAAGCTGGACTTTTGCAGCTGGAAAACGTGAACAACAATGCTGAAACTGCAGGTGGTTAACCTCTTTTATTTACAATTGTATTTTTCCTCGTTATGTAAAAATATATTATTTCGAAATTGCTAGCATATAGCTTAACATACCTACACACTTAGGCTGCTTTTCCATCAGGGATGTGCTATGCAGATATGATGTGAGGAATTCAAAGCTAAGCTATGAAACTATATTGTGACCGTTTCCACTAATGCTAAGCGGTGTACGATGTAAGGTAGATCTGCGACTCGAGCTAAGCGATGCATTGATGGTAGAGAGCATAGAGCCACACCACTCGTGAATCCGTAGCTTCCAGTTCCCATGTTCATAGCACGCATGTTTCCATACAAAATGCACAGCTTCGTTGAACCCATTCCACCTATGCTAAGCTGTGTGGAGCAATGAAAATTATTATTAGTCGATATCACACACGTCCAGCAACACATATAGCAATGTAGTATAGTATACCACATCTCTGGTGAAAAAGCAGTCTCAGGTTGAAATCTTTAGACCGCACTTTGACTTTGCTTAGACTTAAGTTTCAGTTAAAACGAGACAGATTTATGGCAACGGTATAACGCTCGTCTCGTTTTAGTAGTCTCTTAAGTCTGAGCAAAGTCAAAATGCGCTCTGTAGATCTCAGCCTAAGGCCGTAAACTATTGATCTTTGTTCATACTTAAGACATGTACAACAAGGCAGAAACAAATATATATATACGAGTATACCCGTCTCGTTTTAACTCTGTCTAGTTTGGGTAATGCCAAAGTAGGTAAGCTCTAGATGTTGTTTAATTTAGCCGTATTGGAGCTGACAGAGAGGTACGACGAGCTGGCGAGTGAGCTGGACAGCACTCTGCACGCGCACAAGGCACTCACGGACTCGCAGGCGCAGCTGAACGCGGAAATGCATGTGAGAGTTTTTTATTAATTTATAGACTAGCGCTCGTCTGTAATCAGACCTGCTAGCAAGTGATGATGCAGGCGAAGATGGAGCGCGCTTGCCTAGAAGGTGCCTATTCAGTCTTGACTTGAAGGGCGTTCCATATATCCTAGCAGTTCAGATTAGAAGCGAGGAAGCAAATCGCTTCGTACAGGTCCGAGGAATTTCAACTACGTACCTACGCCTGCTCAAAAAAGGAGTGTAATGTATTTAGGGATGTGAGATTCTTTATTCCACCATAACATTTAAATGCCTGAACAGATTTATCCAAATCTGTTCATATCGGGTATGGTCCAACCATCCTTACATCGTTCCGAGTGTATGCCAGACACCCTACCTCCTGATTAGCTAACTCTGTTTGTTTTCTAAATACTCATAGATATTTATACTGTTTTCATGAATATTTTTGGAATAGAGTCTATTGGAATGTATGGAGATGCTGCGGGAACAGAAGGCGGACCGGGATGAAGTTCTGGATGGACTAAGAGACAAGGTACCTACTACCTATACTATTAATTTTCTTTTCTTTCTCCTGTAGGGACTCTTGTCTCGCTCGCTCATTATATGCAACTTAGTTCAAATGGCGCTATGAATTAGTTTATAAAGGCCCCTTTTTAACCGACTTCAAGAAAGTAGGAGGTTCACAATTCGTCGGAATCTTCCTCATTTGGGAATTAATACTCTTGTCTCTTTAATCTTTTTCTACGCGGGAACCATTGGAGAGGGACGCTGCCATAGGTATATTTCTCGGCTCACGTGACCCAGTGAGCATGGCTGGCCTATTTCTTTTTTCCTGTCTCGCTCACTCATATGTGCTGCACAGCAAATAAGATGCGTTTTTTCAGTTTTTATCCAGCTTCAAAAAATGATTGATATGCTCACAGGCAGACTCGTCTCGACTGGCAGGGCTGCTGACGGAAGTGGAGTTCGCGGAAGCGAGGGCCGACTTCGAGCGAAGAATCGGCTTGTGTTACGACAAGTTTGAGCGTCAGGATGCTGTGTGGCAGGTAGCCTCCCTGACGGACTTGAGATTGACTGTCGTGGCCAAAACTCAGTTGGGAGGATAATTTGACGTACCTATTTTCTGAAAAAGGTTTTGATGACCTCTCTTGAGGTTTTGGCGCAGGGATGAGCGCTGTGGTATTATAAGCAGAAGATCCGGGTTCGAATCTCGGCAGGGGCAAATTGTTTCTGGTTTAGTCTTGTGGGAGGCTTCTGCTATGAATATCACCCTATCTATCCGTGCTATCACACGGGCAAAGGCGTCACCAAGCGATTTAGCGTTCCGGTATGATGTCGCGAAGAGACCGATAACTCATCCAGGATAGGTATAGTCCCCAACCCCTCGAATAGGGGATGGATCTATTAATCACTAGGTACAATATCATGGCTATTTGTGGATAGGTTTTTCAGAAGATACGTGTAATTCATTTTCTTTACGCCAGCTTTATATTTCCAGGAAGCCATAAAAGACATGAAGTATACAACGGAAAAGAAAGCTGAGCTGGTAGAGCTGCTCTCTATGCGCGACGACGCACAACGGCAGCTGCAGAACTTGAACGACAAGATTCGAGTGCTGGCTGCCGCACTCGGGGAGCCCAAGGCAAGGATATTCATCACCTTGGAATTTAGAAAGCTCGCATGGCATGTCCATTTTCATTGCGTCAAGAAAATGTTTATCTCCAGGCCGCACTGCTGACTCGCAAGATGGCGGAAGGAGCGACGTGCGGCGCGTGCCGCGAGCGCGCGCTCATGGAGCTCCACGAGGCGACGCACGGCGCGCCTCCCCGGCTGCCCGCCTTGCGCCCGCCTCCCGTCGGCGCCTCGGAGGAGCCCTGCCTCGCCGACTCGTTCGAGGTTGGGGCCGTCGTGGAAAGGCGAGTGTTTAACATATCTTTCTTCTTGTAGTGTCGTCTATCGAAGGTTGGCATTTCGCAACCATTAGGGCTATCTGCACCTTCCTCACGGTTCACGGTTTCTCGCTGTGAAGGAGGAACTAGGTTGTGGAGTTCCTGAGCACATTTCGGTGGCATTGTGAGTTGCGGTACGATTTTTTTTTGTATAAAGAATATTAGCCATGCTAATAATTTCCCCTCCGATTAAGCGTTAAGCTTGTGCCAGGAGGGGGTACGACAATAGTGCAATAGGGTCTGAACCGCCCACCTTTCGGAATCCAGTCTGCTCCTCTACCGTTGAGCTATTGAGGCTCTAACTCTTGATTCTTTCGCTCGATTGATTGTTAATTGTTAGTGAATGTGTTTGTCCCCAGGCACATGTGTCACCGCTGGTGCGGCGGCTCGCACACGCTGGTGTCGGAGTCCGCGCGACGCGTGCAAGCGACGCCTGTGGAGTTTGAAGTGGCCACGAGGAAGTTTGTGGACTACGGTGATGACGGACGGGTAACGATGCGGTGCTAACAGCTAATACCAACAATGAGCATTATTAAGTATACTGCCGGAAAGGACAGGGAATAGTAACTATTGATAATTATATTGATAAGATACCACAAAAACGATAGATTAAAACCCATGTATTTTTCAAAAGTTCACAATGTGTTGCAAATAAAACATCTGACTGATGCTAGAGGTCAATGAAGGCCGCATCGTTGGCGGGGTATTAACCCCGAGCTTTGCACGCTATACTATACATTGCGAGTTTGAAAAATTAAATCACTAAAACTAGAAGGCAAATGATTACCATTTGCCGTCTAGTTTTGGTGATTTTGGTATCGGGTTGTGTTTCGGTAGTATAATGATAGCGCTAAATTTTTGCTAGCGTTCCGGTTACACCCTGTATAATGTTGTGTGTTTGTTTGTCCAACAGCTGTATATGATGGAAGAGGAGTGCCAGCCCTGTGCAGAGTGCAACATGGGCGATGAGCACCACCCCGCGCCCGAACGCGGCGCCGGAGACGAGGTGATTGAGCCGGAAGCCCTCCTGGAGTGCACTTGCCCTCCGACTAATTAGAACTGAGCTGCGGGGTGATTCGCTAACTCAGTGCCCAACGATGAATAGTCACTGAGCTCATTTTTTAGTCCATTGAAGGTTTTCTACGAAACAATATTTTAATATCACCCAGTGAAGCAGCAATGTAGAACCAACTATCATTCAACGTTAGACACTGAATTTGACTCGGATACGAGTTCTTTTCCTAGTACTTCTTTTGTAAATCCTTTAAATACTGTTTGATTAGTTAGTAGTATATTTTGTTATCTACTTCTTTTATTTTATTATACCTATAATTTTTTAAAGTAAAAAAGGGAAATAAAAATACATAAAATTATATTTGAATTTTTATTTGTAAAAATAAATAAATAATTTAGATTGTCTACGAAAGCGTATTTACAACTTAATCAGCGCGATCTATAGAATAATTTAAATAAATAGTCGAATTACTTAAAGGTAATAATATAAGGGCCGGCGCACATATGGCGGAGCGCAGCGCAGAGCATTTTTCACAGTCAAAATATTATCGACATTGTCGTCATTGAAATAATATCTAAAATCAATTGTGCATCCGTGCGGATACTCGCGCATCCGCGCGCAGTCCCGCGCGTGCTCGCGCATTCTCTGGTAGAAATTCCCGTAATGTATCACGCGATTAGAAAACTTCGCGGGCATGCTCTGCACTGCGCTCCGCCATTGTGCACCGGCCCTTAAACAGTTAAAATTTAATTAAACAGTCACTCTTTAGATATAATTGATAGTACAAATTGACATTAGGGCCAAATCTAATGATGAGTAAGGTAAAACTTAGGCTGGGTGCACATTGACTTGTATCGCCTGAGCGTCCAGTCTACAGAAGCTATCGCGACTAAAATAGCTCAATCTTCTTTATGGGAGCAATGAATTACTCATTCTGATCCCGGTAGAAAACCAGCATAACATAACAAAAGCACTTGTAAAAGTTTATTTGAATAAAAATCTATTCTATTCTATTCTAAATCAAATAAATTATCTAAGTAATTAATTAATTTGAATGAAGCCAATTTTTTTATTTAGCCAATAGACACCTAGCCTTATACTCAAGATTCGAAAAGATTTACAAAATAATATAAGTACTTACTTAGACACAGTAAGTATTTTACAGGAAATCGTTTTACAAAATGGTAACAAAATCCTAGCCACTGTACTATTCAACGCTAGGAACGACCTATAATATGGCTAACTCTGTTTTGTATCAACCTGTACCCTATTATTTCACTTCATAATTCTAATCCTATTTAAATAGGTAGGTCCAACCTACTTTAGTACTTATAATAAATAATATTCATCATAATATTGAAATAAATTACTAAACACTAGTTTTTAAAAATTAAATAAGTCATTTTAAAGTAAGGAGTAGATATAAGATATTTATACTTACACATTCTGATAATTGACAGTTTTAAATTGAATTTATATGTACAGCAAAATTTAGTACATTCGTATTCTAAAACTATCTCAATAGTTATTAAACTTATTTCTTGAATAAATTATATTTTTGCGGTTGAAACTCGGCAATTTCAAAGATGCTATTAGATTCTCTAGATCAATTTAATCTGTCTTCTTGATCAATTGAAATGCCGACAAACTATCGCTTTACCTATTGTTTACAATTGCCTCATGAAATAATAGTCCATACTCCATAATCTGCGGCCATTTTAGAACTAAGCCCGATAATTTTAAATATCGACTGACACATCAAAAAATTGCGGTACTGGCAGGATTCGACCTTCGTCTCTCCTAGTGGCCTAGTGGTCGAAGGCGCCGGGCGTAATACCCAGACGAGTTGCAGGTTCGAATCCTGCAGGTGCAAGCGTCAGGCGGGTAGAGGCATGCAGCGTTAGTTCAATCAATTCAGTGTTCTAGAGCATGGGGGCCTTAAATTAAGGATTTAAGGTTTAATTTACTCTGACATTACAATAATGTCAGAGTAAATTAAATCAATATCAATCTATCAATTTGGTGAGATGTTAAATCTCATACTAATCTGTCTGAACGGCAGTGGCGTCTATAGCGATGGGCGATTTATTGAAAAAACAATCGATTTATTTGATTAGTTGAGTCGAATAAAAATTGAACAATCGAAAAATAATTATTTGATTTCATTTGTTCAATTGTTACTTAGTGTGCAGGCCTGGGAGGAATGAATCGAAAGTCCGATTCAATGGCGCAATTGATTTAGATTTTTGATTTATTCGTTCCAGATGATGCGCTCTGCATTCGTAACTAATAGAGTTTGAAAAATAATCGAATTAATCATATAATCGAACGATTGAACAATCTATTATAGAATTTTATTCGAATGTTTTTGTGAAGACAATCGATTTTCCGGTTGATCGTTGTTTGTTTTGCAAGAATCGCTCATCGCTCTAGAAAATATAACTGGGGTGACCGTTCGCTGCATGCCCCGCAAAGAACACGCCTCACTAAGGCCTTACTCTAAGCGTAGATCACAGTTTTACGCTAAAGTCGTGAAGTCGATGGTCTACCGAGGGTTGTCGCACTGGAAGCGCCGGCAGTCGTGGTCCCTGCTGGCCGCCATGACGTCACCGAGCTGGTGCGCCACGGCCGCCGCGCTGGCGCTGTTGCCTCGCGATATCCTGGAAACATGGACAAATTGCTGATACATTTTGTGATGTAAGAGACTTGTGGCTCTAATTGGCCGGGCGCGGTGATGTGTGCGTATCATTAGTGCGCGTGTTAGATCTGGATAGGTACCTAGGTTAAAAAGTAGAGCTAACATAGGACGTTCTCTCTTACACAATCGTATAGAAGTGAAAAGGACACACTATCATTATGATTAGTCAGTTGGTGGACCATTTCTTAAAAAATGTAATAGTGTGTTTATGTAGCTCACTATAAATCCCCATAAAGCTACCTTGCATAAAGCGTGAGCTTATTGAGTGACTTCGCTCGACGAAAATAATATAAATCCTTTATATTTCATGCGAATTCCGAAAAATCTAGTAAATTATTCAGCGAAAAGATCGCGCAATCAACTGTGGAACCTACTCCTTTTAACGGTGCTCCCACTTTTCAACATGGTATTATTCATAGGGCGGATCAACTCATTAATCTTAAAAGCCTGGCAAGGCATTCGCGGTTCTTCTGGTGGTGCAATTGTTCATGGGCATCAGGCGATCCGCCTGCTCATTTGCTCGCTATTTTTAACTAAAAAAAAGTATTTATATTTCGTAACATTTATTATGTAATAAACAAGCTTAGAATAAAAACCCATAAACAAGCTATTTATTTAGAAAACGATCTTGCAAACGAGCTATAGAGTTGGCCATGGTGTAGTATTATTACCATAGTACTTAAACGTTTCCGCCATAAATAATAAAATATACACTTTTTCCGCTCTCGGGAATGTGGTCGGATCACTTTCACTGTAGTGCAGTAGGTAGGTAAGTACATACTTCGTGCGTGTCCGAATATTATATAAGTGGGCTATTGCGTTGGCCAGTGGACGCCCCGTGTGGATGCTAGGGCTGCTAACTTTTCGAAATATTCATTATCAAGTATCAACTCTAGCTGGCTCACTACTGAGAACGGGTCTCCTCTCAGAAGGGTTTGGCCATATTCTAACCATGCTGGCTAAGTGCGAATCGGCAGACTTCACACACCTTTAAGAACATGTAATCAATCCTATCAGTAATCTGTCGATACTTAGCAGTTAGCAATGTTAATATTTGCCAAAAAACTTATCTCTTTTTATAACTAATAATGTACGTGGCAGGTTGAGATGACAATTGGGGAATGAGGCGGGGGGACGCCCTGCACACCCGCTCGTCGCCCGCGCTATCCCGCACCGGGTTAGCGCGGGGACTGTGCGGGTGTGCAGGACGTCCGGCCCCACCCCGATTGGCATCTCGACCTATCACGAACAATAGCTATCGATAGATTAGGATTTAAATTGATTTTATTGATTAAATTCAACTGTTAATCAAGAGTCGTAAATGATCAGTTATAGTTATGTGGCAACCCTAGTTAAATTTTGGGTCATTTGGACGGCGGCACGCTGTCTGAAGGTTATTTTTTTTTTCTCACGGACTTGTTAGTTCTTATTGGACGGCGCGCGGGAGTCATAACATAAGGTGCGGTTAGGTAATAGCAGTTATAGTTATTTCAAAGCGATGATGCAATAACATAAGCTTTTCGTTTCATAAAATGAAAGTTCAAGAGCTTTTTAGGGTTCCGTACCCAATGGGTGCCAACGAGACCCTATTACTAAGCCTCCGGCGTCCGTCCGTCTGTTTGTCAGCGGGCTGTATCTTGTGAACATAGGTAGAAAGCGTTATTTCTTGTACGGTAATAAGGAACCCGGGTACGAGTCCGGTTCGCACTTGACGGGGTTTTTATTATTATTCATGTCTATGTAGTAGGTATAGGTACCTACTTTTCTAATAATGCAGTCGCTTAGACTTGTTAATGAGATGAATCTTCATAATCGTGTTCATTTATACCACTGATCTACTTACTGACATAGTAGCCGTTATTGAAATATTATGTACTTATAACCAAATGTTCTAACAAGTGTAAATTAAAAATTTATAACACCCCTGACAAGTGAAGGTTACAGTAACTAGAAAAGAGCTGATAACTTTCAAACGGCTGAACCAATTTTCTTGGATTATAGCTAAGAACACCCTCGATCAAGCCACCTTTCAAACAAAAAAAACTAAATTAAAATCGGTTCAATAGTTTAGGCGCTACGGTGCCACAGACAGATAAACAGATACACAGACACACAGATACACACGTCAAACTTATAATACCCCACTTTTTGGGTCGGGGGTTAAGAAGGAGAACCAGGTTAGCGCATTTTTTTGCTTATATTTTTTCATAAATTCTGTACCCAATATTCGGAATTGATTTCTTTCCAAAGCGTAAGCCTACCATTTATTTGTTTGGTTTCATTTTTTGGTTTTGGAGGATAAACAGTGCTCAATCAATAACAGTTAAACTAGTTCTAGTAGCTGAGTCTAGATTTTTGCGAGTCCTCGACTCCATTACTCATCCTCAAGGGCTAACGAGATAGACAGATAGATAAACTTAGATAAACGAGATTATAAACTTGGTTAAAATCTTACGTTTATATTATTCTGTGGTCTGAGTGCTTACGAGTAGATATCGACCTTTCGGAATTCAGTCCGCTCCTCAACCGTTGAGCTATCGAAGCTCTATCTACTTATATCTATTTAATATTATGATCAGCTAATAGGTGTTTTGGATGACTATGCAGGAGGACTAGGATTAGCCTATGGTAACAAGTTAGGTCTATTACGTAATTCCTGTGGTTCACCAAACGTTTAAGATATTTAGGTCATTTTGGAGTTTAACCTCGGTTCAGGTAGGCACGAAGCCAACCGCATAGATAAGGTAGGTGTATGAAAAGTAGAGCGTGACGAAATTACTCCTATTAAATAATTTATTTCGAAACATTTTATCATAATCGTATCATCGCTTGGCATTCGCCTTGATGCTATTAGATTTAAAAAATCATTTCCGAGTTTTTTAAGAGGGGTCTCTCAGTCACTCACTCCATACAAACGTAGTTCCAATTTCATTTGAATATTAAGCAACCAAAGTCCATGAAATTTTGCAGACATATTCTAGAAACTAATATCGATGCTTGTGGTTTTCCAGATTTCTGTTAAAATATTCGGTTTCAAAGTTACGCGGTCTTAAAAATTCACATACAAATATTTGAGCCCCTGTAATTTTAAAACTACATATTTTTAGAAAAATCTAAAACACCACAGGCACAGATATTAGTTTCTAGAATATGTCTGCAAAATTTCATGGACTTTGGTTGCTTAATATTCAAATGAAATCGGAACTACGATTGTATGGAGTAAGTGACGGAGAGAGCCCTGTTAAGTGCGTAAGTACCAAAAACTGTGCTAAAACTGAGTTCAAAGTTCGTGATTTCGATATAGGTAATGAAATCTCATTTCATGCAGTTTTTTGCTCCTCCTGTAAAATTTTATTTCGTGCAATTAAACTATTTTGTTCACTGTTGTGATAGTTTATGTACGGGAAATTAAAAACGCGTTTAACGATTTTTTTAAATTTTTTGCGGTAAGACCGTAAAAGTTTTTTTAAGTTTCGTCGGTATGAATAAATGTTCGTTTTAAATTTTTATGCTTATTTCATAAATAATATAATATACGTAATGTGTATGCATATTCATATTGAAAGAAAGCGTAAGTGATTCCATAAATTATGTTACACAAGATATAAATATAATATCAAAATATGTTATCATATCACATAACGATGTGCTTGGAGGTCGGGTGTATTGTTTACTTGGTGTCAACTATCGCCCGACTTTTAGAAAGTTATAGCTAGGGAGATAATGGGAAATTCTTAGCGGGTGCTTGGTACGCAAATAAATAAATTGAATTGAATTGAATTGAATACGTATACGCGTCTATGGTGCAACGAATGCGAGCCAGCGCTAAGAATGATAGCCAGCAGGCTGTACTGCTGTCATATAAAGCATGCTGCAAGGTTTTAGCCGGTGTAGAAACCATCCAGTATCTAGTTTCTAATACGCACTGCTAGAATATAATATGGGATGCCCTCCCAGTTACCGTTTTTTCCGCCAGCTACAATATTGGGACCGTCAAAAGTATAGAGTGAATTGAAAAACGTTTATCTACTTTACCGTGTCGCAAAATTTAAAAAAAATGTTGACATTAGGTTTAAAATTAACTTTTCAAGCATTCAATGTAAATATGTCACGAGCTCTTGGGCGAATGCACCCGGAAATATTTCAGTGTAGTCTTGGATTCACGATTTTTCTACTCTTTTAAAGCAAAGATACAGATTACATGGCATGAGTTGTTTATTTCTGTTGTTTATTATAAGATATGGCGTCGAGAATCGAGATTAATCACGAAGCATAAATCTTTTTTGTTTTTGTTAAAAGTCGGTATCTGAAAATGATGGAGTGTAATATTTTTTTATTCACTTAACTACTATAGCTTGTGTATTTTTAACATTTTTTATGTAGAGTAGGTGGATAGTTATCTACTATCTAGCGTTTAAAGTGTTGGGAGATATTGCTAAATTAATTGTTTAGCCAAGAAATTTAAACTTATCGGTGCCTATCACACCTTTTTAGAGTCTGAGTAGCCTATAGACCGTCATAATATGAGGCAGAAGTACTGACTATCGGGTAGATAATTATTAATTAAATTAAATTAAAATAAATTAAAATGCACAAGAGCGGGCAAAGTGCGCTGAAATATTTTGGAAAGTGGATCCTACCTACAGAGTCAATGTTAAGTCGAAGAAAAAAAAAAGACAAAAGGTAAAAAGTACTCCTACTTACATTTTAAGAAGCGACGCCATTTTCTTCTCCATCGCGAACAGGGAATCCGATGTTTGAGATGTTAACACTTTACAGAACGTAAACTTGGCACACTGAGAGTCCCTCCAGTCTGTCTGTTTCACCAGATCCATAGCTGTCGCAGTCAGGCTCGGAGCCCCTGGACTGCCATCCAGATGCTGTAAATCATCAGCTAGTTCATCTATAGACCGCTTGACATTTCTCCGTTGTCTCACGAATATGTTTTGATATGGTTCATAGAAGCTTACAGCATGTCTCTTAGAGCGCCCAGTTTCAGTATCAGGTGACATAACGACATACACATTCTCGCTGGGCATTTTGTAGTTATCATCGTAGTATTTTTGTCTGCTTAGAATTTTCCTATCGATATCGTACGGTGCGTTTTCAAACGCTCTTTTGTGTTCTTTCTCTAATTCGTCAGCCGAGTCTTCTGCTCTACCACTTCGCATGAGGTTAACATCTAAAAATTTTCCGACAGCGACCGCTCCTAGTCCTAAAGCTGCCCCTCCAGCCATAAGTCCAATGGCAGGAAGCATGGCGGGTGCTCCGGAAGCAGCCGCCGCTACACCGATCTTATCTTGAGCATATCTCTGAGTTATAGCGTTAGGTGAATAAAGTCCCAAATTATGTGATATTTTCTGAGTTGCTTCCACTAGTGGATCAATTACGGGTTGTGTTACTCTAGCAATAGGATCAATCAAAGGTCTGGTTAGTTGATGAACAGTTTGACTCGCTGTGTTAATCGTGTCTTTCATTGAATCAGTGAATTTTTGCCACAGAGTAGGTTCAGGAGCACGTTTGATGTAACCGTAACCATAACCGTACGGGTATTTGCTATGGGAGTTGTCATAGTAAGAGAATTTATTATATTCGTCTTCGTAATATCTATTTGCGTTTTGCCCACTGTTTTGACTACGTTGTTGATTGTAGCCGTTGATAGGCTCCATTGGGTACGGATGAGCGCTTTTCGGGCCACTCGTGTAATACTTCACTCTACGTTCCTTTTCATAATTATCAATATAATCTCTGGTAGCTTTTGCGGGTTGAACTCCAAGTTCTGGGTGTGCATACTGAAGGACAGGGTTTCTCACACTTTCGTCAAAACTTGGCTGGGCATTTTTTGGTGTGTACATTACGGAGTTAGGAAAACTAACTTCTCCAGGATGCTGTAGCATACGTCTTTGGATATGACTTTCAGAGTAATCTAGATCACCGGTGTGTGCCCGAGAACTACGTCCACTGAAGTAATCGCGTTTCGATTCTTGCTCATTAATTTGCTTGATGTACTCTATCAGTTTGGAATTAGCCACTTTAGAGTTGTCAGCTTTAGTAAATGGACCGTACCCGGTTTTAACAAAATGATTATCTTTTTTAGGTTTATAGGTGTAAGTGGTGGGAATAAAGTCATCGGTTTCGAATTTTATGTTGTCGAACTTTGTGAATGGACCATCTTTTGGTTCAAAGTTATCTTCTTTGGTGAAAGGTCCTAAATTTTGAGATGGATCTGCGGCAGTTAGATCTGGATAAACGTCTGCTTCTGGTACAGCCTTAGGTGGAGTATATCCTTCCGGGTAAGGCTGTAATTCACCATTCACAACTCTTGCGTTCCTCCACGTTTTCCTATCAGTTTCATCGTCAGGCACTCTTACACCCTGTATTTCGGGAATGTCATCACCACCTAGAGTTAATATTGATCGTCCACGTTTATTATTGTATTTGTCAATCGCTTTCTTTATATACATGGGGTCAGAACTCACCATGACCGGCTCAGGTACATTCGCAGATCGACTCTCACCATCGGATACTTTAGTGCTTACAACTTCTATATACACTGGATTGCGATCATTCTTTATGACGGGATTATTAGGATCGAATCTAAAGCTTTTAGCGGGTCGGTTGTAATCCACAAAACTTGTCGAAGTTATGTACACTTTCTTATTTTCTGTCTTCTTATCATTATCGTATGTGGGATAATAATTGGAGGTTTCGGGATCTGCCTCTGGTTTTCCACCATCCTCTTGGATATGAGATTCGGGGTAAACGGATACGGGGGACCAGTTGCCGTATTCCGCTTTTATGTCAGCGAAGTCATCGTGTTTGTTTCTGTTTAGGTAATAGTCGAAGCCGGCTAGCTCGCTGCTGACTGGACCAAAATTAAGTTTCCTTTGGTCTCTGCTCTCTGTCCTATTTTTATTATCTTCTGAGTTGTTGTCACTAGTCGTCGTCGACGTCGTTTTGACTGCTATCGTCGTCGGTGCTGGGGTGGTGCTGCTAATGAGCGTTGTCGATTTGGCATCTTTCTTCTTGACTATTAGTTGTGTTAAGTGACCGGACTTGGTCCTCACATTCAAGGTCTGAGTCTCGTGCGGGTTCAGACTTCTGGAGACCTTCAGCTCAGTCCGCGTTGTCCGCGATGGGAGGATGGTGGTGCGGATCGTTTTTGTGGTGGTGGTGGTGTTTTCACTGGAGTCTGCGTTGATGGCTGCGCAAAACAGCCAAAGCATGGCACATATCCGTATTGGGCTTACGGAAGCCATCTGAAACAAGGGAAAGAAAACATTTAGTTACTAATTATTTTCAATGTGTGGGTGACTTAGCGCTAAGTTGATGTTAATTCAAAGTTTATGGGTGTGATTCTGGGCAGGTTTTATGCATTTTTACATAACTTTGGGGCTTAATTAATATTCATAACTTCATAAATTATTATCACTCGTTTTTAGTGACTTATAGTTATGATGTATCAAAATATAATATAAGAAAAAAATATTTATAGAAATTGGAGAATAATTCTTGATTAACTTAATATAGGTAATAATATGTAACTCATGCAGCGGCATCTCTCTCTTATGAGAAAGGAACCTGAGAAGTGTTACTATGTTTAAGAACAGCAGATACGATACCTTATTTTAATTTAGCACCTATATTTATTCCCACCCATAAGGCATCACAGTTGATAAACTATGTGTGATGCCTTTTAAAGGTGTCTCAAAGCAATCATGTCATTTCATTGTGGGTTATGGTTATGGTTACGGAGGTTAACGTAGACAAGGTTAAGATCTCGGCGACCATCGTTTAGACACGTCATTAGTTATAGGTCAACCGGTTGTTATGTAACTACTTACTATGTAACATTGACTATGCAAAGTGGGTTAATCTTTATTCATCAACTTTCTCGTAATATTTTAACACAACACATGTGCATATTTATGTGTTATTTATATACATATCGTGAATGATAAGTGTATAAGTACCTACCTATTTTGATTCTGCGAGGAATTTTTGTAGGATGTATCCTGAGGCCTGGTAATGAAATCTTAGTACTTACTATACCAGAATACATAATACTATACTTACAGAATAGATAATATATAAAATTTTGGTTTATAATTTTTTTCGCGAGGAATTTTTGTAGAATGTGTCCTGATGTCTGGTAATGAAGTCTTAGTACTATATCAGAATAAAATATAATAAATAGTACATACAGGTAGATACTAAATAAAATTTTATTTTCTTTGTATGACGATTAGATATACTCGTTCTATAGGTATTAGCTTGTCCTCAAATTAAATAATCTATTATTCAATCATAGACTAGGCCCTCGTGCGAAGCTGGGGCGGGTTAACTAGTAATTTTTTTAATAAACTATATTATTACATACTTAGATAGGTAGGTACCTAGTTTACACGGTTCACGCTTGCAAGTTGCAGGTAACGTAATCCTAATATAAAAAACACAAAAAATGTTTCTACCCATGTCCTAAGACTATGAAACCATCCAACCGATGCCGATGTGCCCAAAACCGGTTTCATTAGAAAGGCAATTATATATAAAAAAATATATATAAATATAACAATGCATTAGACATATTCTTTTTTAGTGGAGTAAGTAGCAGTTAACCATCGATGTAAATTAACAGGGCTCTCTCCGTCACTTACTCCATACAATCGTAGTCCCAATTTCATTTGAATATTAAGCAACCAAAGTCCATGAAATTTTGCAGACATATTCTAGAAACTAATATCTGTGCCTCTGGTGATTTAGATTTTTCTAAAAATATGTAGTTTTAAAATTCCAGGGGCTCAAAGATTTGTATGTGAATTTTTAAGACCGCTTATCTTTGAAACCGAATATTTTAACGGAAATCTGGAAAACCACAGATGTAGATATTAGTTCCTGGAATGTTTCTAAAAAATTCCATTGAGCATGATTGGTTATATTAATATTCCAATGAACTACGTTTGTATGGAGCGAGTGACGGAGAGACCCCTCTACGCCGAGTATCCGCTAGTATTTTATATAATGCACGCATGTTTACATAAAAGCAAATTGTAAAAATTGAGGAAAATGGAGCGTATCATAGTGAAACCATTCGAAATTAAATTTTAGAATGATTTACGAGAGAAAGTCTGGAGAGATTAGAGATGTGCGATGGTTTCCATGATGACACGATGACACGGCGTTCAATGTTATGGCGGAGCAATTTGGGCTGGTTTAATTACTGATAATGGAGACGGTCACAGTGAAAGGTAGAATTAAAAACCGGTCAAGTGCGAGCCGGACTCGCGCACGAAGGGTTCCGTACCATCGTACAAGAAGTAACAGTTTTTAATTTTTGTATACTTTCATAACAACCATTTTGAAATTTTCATTATTTGAGAAATCATCCACATTCTGTGAAAATTTCAACTATCTGGCTATTCGGTTCATGAGATACAGTCCATACATAAGGACGGACAGCGGAGGCCCAGTAATAAAATCCTGTTGGCACCTTTCAAGTATGGAAACCTAAAAATGGAGTGACCAGGATTAGGTTTTAGGCACTAGTAAAGCGTAAAACGTTTGCAATGGATAGTAGGTAGATAGGTACAGTCAAAGACAGTAAGTCGTTTAGCACCTTAATGATCATATTCGCGTGGCACGGCTATGCACATGCGATAGATATGAGTGGCGTGTTTATAGAAAAAGGTCATAAGTGCGACAGGTCTTTGATGCAATAGTTTCGCAGAATTGCTACGCGACTTCTGAGCCGTACCTAAATGTTAGTTTTTATCGTGACGCAACTCGCACCGAATGCTGATGTCAATATATTGCAGTCGAAAAAGTTTTTTTTTTATTTATTTTATTTTTATTTATTTAGTAATAGACTTAATTTAAAGAGAAACATTTTTCACCATTTTTTATAGACCAAAGCACTAGATAAAAAACAGACTGGTGTTTGGAATTTTGCAGCCCAAATAGACCGTAGTCTGTGCTAGGGCTGACAAAAAGAAAAAAAGATTAATTTATTTTATGATTTTACGATTAAAAAAGCCGATTTATTTTATGATTTTACGAGTTAAGCCTATATTTCCATTTTTTACAAACAAAAGAATAAAAAAATATTTTTTTTTTTTTTTTGCAATACTTACATCGTTACGTCACATTGTTTTCACTTGTTGAGCGTATGCACTTTTATTGATGACCGTCTGCCGCGGTGAATTTACAATCCGTATTGGTTAATTTTGTAGCTACAGCTATCTATTTAGAAGGTCTGCTTGCACTTTTAAGGATTCCGTACCTCAAAAGGAAAAACGGAACCCTTATAGGATCACTTTGTTGTCTGTCTATCTGTCCGTCCGTCCGTCGTGTCTGTCAAGAAAACCTATATGGACCTATAGGAAAGGGATATAGTCCCTTTGACTTAGGATCATGAAATTTAACAGGTAGATAGGTCTAGCACGAGTAAAGGAAAAATCCGAAAACCGCGAACCGTGGTAACATTAAAAAAACAAAAATTAAAATGAGTGCACAAAAACATTAATTTACTAACTCACATATAGATGGCGCAGTCCGTTATTAACTTGCATGTTTTATATAAAAGAGTTCAAGTATACCTTGTACGATGGTGGTTCGTGTGCGAGTCCGACTCGCACTTGGCCGGACTTTTTAAGTAAGTACCAACTATACATTATTGTCTTTAACAAGTCTGTAGTAAATTCTCGTCACGCTAAACGCCTAATGTGTGTATAAGTACATGCTAATTACAGCCTCGTGGGCCCGAGAAACGGCGTCAATTTGTTCGAGTGCGGAGTTAGTAGAGCGGACATCATTTATAGTTTCACATTAACGATCTTTTACTACTTAGATAAACTTGGACGCACGGATACTAGCGGAAGATCTCAGTAGAATCTGTTTGTATAAAAGGAAAAGCTGACTGACTGACTGAGTGACTGACTGACTGATCTATCAAAGCACACCTCATCGGGCAGAGATTTATCATACAGATACCTATTACGATCTAGACTAATATATAGCATTTTTGAAAAAAACAATCCTTAAAGGGGTAAAATAGGGGGTTGAAAAGTTGTGTAGTCCACGCGGATAAAGTCGCGAGCTTAGCTAGTACAGAAAATAAGTAAGTATGAAGAACAAAATTTTAGTAAGTACATTACCTTTCCACCAAATATAAGTAGGTACAATTGTATGTGAAGTGAAGGCACTGAAAGTGTTATGACACTTTCAGTGCCTTATACCAATAATATTGTAAACTGTTGACAAGTGTGTACGCTCTTGCCTACACAATATTTCTGGTTTCTGCTCTTGGTCCAACAACCTTTTTAACCCCCGACCCAAAAAGAGCGGTGTTACAAGTTTGACACGTGTATCTGTGTATCTATCTGTGGCATCGTAGCTCCTAAACTAATGAACCGATTTTAATTTAGTTTTTTTTGTTTGAAAGGTGGCTTGATCGAAAGTGTTCTTAGCTATAATCCAAGAAAATCGGTTCAGCCGTTTGAAAGTTATCAGCTCTTTTCGAGTTACTGTAACCTTCACTTGTCGGGGGTGTTAAAAATTTTTAATTTACACTTGTGTGTCATTCGAATATTAAGTGGTATTACAGCGTGATATTTATTACTATTCGCGAAGTAGGGCGCGCGTTTCGCTTTTCTTTTCTCCCGTGGCGTTTCCTCGTGCGGCGCGCGATTGTGCGCGCGGGGAAAATGTTCGCATGTCGTTGAGGAAATCGCGGTACTTATCTTGCACTGAACCTACTGTTTTTATTTTATGTTTGTTTGTAGGATTCCGTACCTCAAAAGGAAAAACGGAACCCTTATAGGATCACTTTGTTGTC
The DNA here is from genome assembly GCF_905333055.1 of Maniola jurtina. Taxonomy (NCBI): domain Eukaryota; kingdom Metazoa; phylum Arthropoda; class Insecta; order Lepidoptera; family Nymphalidae; genus Maniola; species Maniola jurtina. The sequence continues at coordinate 13,606,370 of NC_060044.1, forward strand.
TGTTAGTCTGTCCGTCTGTCTGTCTGTCAAGAAACCTATAGGGTACTTCCCGTTGACCTAGAATCCTGAAATTTGGTAGGTAGGTAGGTCTTATAGCACAAGTACAGGAATAAATCTGAAAACCGCGAATTTGTGGTTACATCATTAAAAAAAATTAAAATGTATGTCAATTTTCAAAATAAGATAGCTATACCAAGTGGAGTATCATATGAAAGGGCTTTACCTGTACATCCTAAAACAGATTTTTCTTTATTTTTATGTATAATAGTTTTTAATTTATCGTACAAAATGTTGGAAAAAATACCCGAGTACGGAACCCTCAGTGCGCGAGTCTGACTTGCACTTGGCCGGTTTTTTTAAATAACGAAGCGGAATGTTGAAATATGCCTAGGTTATTAGAATTTTTTTACTTAGGTATTATAATATTGTAACAGTATATTGTATGAATGATAATTATAGAATCTTGAAACTATTTACCTACCTACTGTGATATGTAACTAAGTGGGTAAATAACGTATACTTAATTAGGTGCTTAGTCAAAAATTTCGGTGAGCCTTCTTGCTAATTAATACTTAATACATTTTTACAAATTGGAAATTCCACAGTAATATACTCTTTTAATGGTAACAATTTATAGTGCAATGTAAATATCGTCCTAATAAAAACACGATAAATATCTAGTGTGCATGTGCATTAGGCGTGTAGATAAATAAACAAAACACGAAATATCTGGTACACCCGCATTAAATGTGCAATTACACATTATTTATACATCGGTATTTACCCGTAACTAGGTAGTTTGTTACAAAGTTGTTGGAGCCCACCTTACCTTACCTAATACCTTGAGCTTTTGAGCATTATGGTATTACCTAATGTAATGATTATATTATAGTATATAAGGGAGGGGTTGCTTATTCTGAGATGGTACCCCTTGATTGTAGAAGAGATGGTACGTTAGTTAGTCGAATATCAAAATTGTGATTACAGTAATTAGTATGAATGTAAGTTATTATGACTCTACCTAAATAATGTTAATACAGTTTTTAATCGTTTGGATATTTCTTTGTTTATATTCTTAAATTTTTAAGAAATGATTTGTATTTCTTGTATTTCTTTAAAAATACATGAATTTTATTAAAAAGCCATGATGGTTAAAATGTCGGCCACCTATTCGGGAGCTCCAGAGTTCAATCCCGGGCACGCACCTTTAAGTTTTCGGAGTTATGTGCGTTTTAAGCAATTAAGTATCACTTTGAGATATCCAAGGTCCTAACGAAAGGCTAAATCTACCGTGGACAGACAATCACAATAACAGATACTCTACCTACATCAATAAATCTATTATCGAAGTATTTACGGACACATAACTAATGCTTAAGTGCCTCAATAAATCTAGTAGATGCGTCCGGCCGAATGTTGACAGACGTAAGATCATAGACACATGAAGCAGCGGACAAACCGGCTGGCGCGCTGGCGGGGTCAACGGCCCGCGCCCGGTCACCATGAAAGTGAAACCGACGCGCGACGCGTGCGCACACTCGCGCCACACCGGAACTGGATGTTGCCGGCTACGGCGGGGAAATCATCTTGCGTGGAAACAGAGAAAATCATCTCGTATTTCTTGGATTTATTAGGGTTCCGTACCTCAAAAGGAAAAAAGAAATCCTTATAGAATCACTTCGTTGTCTGTCCGTCGAGACCCGCCAAGGGAATCAAAACCTACTTATAAGGTACCTACTTCGCGTTGACCTAGAATGATTTTTGGCAGGTAGCAATGTCTTAGTAGCACAAGTTGCGAGTGAAGTTAGCACGATGCTCAAAACCGACTTAAGTATCACACTCCAAATACTGCTGTGCTTTAACTGATGTGGCTTGAAAAGCTAGCAGACAGACATACACATGGTTGCATTTAAAATATTAGTAGGTACATATAGATTACAACGTGTGCGAAAACTGACCCAGTAAAAGTAAGAATAAGAAAGTCTTTAGTATTGCGATACATTGTGTGTGAATTATTCCGATGCTTATATACTTAAGTACCTATTTTATTACCTTACTTTGTGTGGAAACTAAATTGGCTTATATTAAGTTAACTGGAGACTATAATAATGCAACAATGCATCGCTCAGTGCGTCCTACGTTTTCTGCATCCCAAATACCTTTCGATGTCGCAACTGAAGCCATTGCTAACTTGCAACAGCCACTTTAAAATGCTCCGCGAGTTGTGAATCGTGACATTTGAGAATAAATACTAACAAATATACCTCTATTTACGGGGTGCGGCAAATCGTATTAACCTACTTATGAAATTACTTTAGATGGGACCTGTTTTATGGCTTGGCTTGATGAGTTCTTCTCAGAGCTGGGTGCGTTTGGAACCCTCGTAGGTTTAGTTTTAAGTTCACTTAGTTAAGTAATTATCACCACTACATCATCATCTTACAAATTTAACAACTGACTATCACCAATCATGCATCATCATTCATCAATCATTCAACAAATTCAACAATTGACAAGCAATCAAAAAGTATACAATTGTACAGACTAAAGTACTATGAAGCCTTTATGTTTCAATTTTAGTTTAAGATATTTATACCAGGTAGACAACATACAGTCGAATACAGAACCTGCTCTTTTTTTGAAGTCGGTTAAAAAGAAGCAATAGCGCCAGTGTCTTTGGGCACCATGCCCATGAATTTGACCGGTGTAGGTAAGTATATTTTTTTGTAATTTTTTTTTTTTAGTAAGTTCATGATCAACCCATCGTCGGCCCACTACTGATCACGGGTCTCCTCAGACTGAGAAGGATTAGACCATTAGTCTGCCACACTGGCTCAGTGCGGATTGGCAGACTTCGCAAACCTTTGAAAACATTATGGAGAACTCTGAAGTATGCGGGTTTCCACATGATGTTTTCCTTCACCGTTAAAGCAAGTGATGCACATTAGTACATACTAATGACTTTTTCTACTTGCGTTGTAGCATGAGGCCCTGCGTGCCTCCTCCCTAAGGGCGTTTATGCACTCATTTGTATTCAGTTCGTATTCGTTTTCGTAAAAATACGATTCGCAGTGGCCGTAATGAGTGCACACGCGTACGCACGTTTTGTATGACGTATTTTTACGAAAACGAATACGAACTGAATACGAATAAGTGCACAAACGCCCTACGTCGAAATTTAAGCGATATTCGCGATGGTATAAACAATTTAAACCGTTTTAATGGCTGTTCTGATGGAGGCAGGATAATAAATAAGTATGAATGATTCATTTTGTACTTTTAGCCGACTTGAAAGACTTGCCGTGCCCTTTACAGAGTAAATACTGGTCGGGTAATTCGTGAGCTTAATCTGGGACATATTGAACACGCCACATTCCTGACATTTGGCCATCGAAAATAAAACAAGGAGTGGCTTAAGTTTTACCGGTTGTTTTCTATACACTCTATTTCAAGACACACCATTATGTCCTACCAATCCATATCCTTACTTCCATTCTGAGCTTCCATACTTACTTACTATAATAATATTATAAATGCGAAAGTGTGTCCATTGCTTGCTTTTCACGACCCATTTTCACGACCAATACGTATTTGGAACACAGCTTGCATCTCAGGGAAGGACATAGGCTATTTTTGGTCCCGGAAAATCAAAGAGTTCCCACATCATGTTTAACTGCTTTTGACTAAGTTTGGTACAGAAATAGCTTGTATCCCGAGAGGGACAAAGGATGCTTTTTATCCCGGAAAATTAATGAGTTCCTGCGGGATTTCCGAAAACCTAAGCTCACGTGGTAGAAATTGTGGACATCGTCAAGTATGTGATAATATTAATCTTTAAACCTGACAACATTACAATATAACATTACTATTATAAGTATCTATGCTACCTACCTAGTAGGTACCTATAGATTGACTCATGCCATTGTTATGAGGCCAAGGTCTCCGCATGTGGAAACACCCATACAAATGCTCGCTTTGTACCTACATGGCATGGCGGACGCCTAAATGGGAAATTATGCAATAGCTTAGGAACCGCGGCCTGTGAGACTTTGTTAACTATACAAAAGAAAGGCAAATAGCTCGCATTTTGCTCTAATATTTCAAAAACTAAGTACATAATATTTGTGTTTTGACAATATCCCAGTAGGTAATTTGTCAATTTTACTGCCTCGTTGTGGAATACGAGGTCTCAAGTCGGTTGAAAAAAGTTAATTGGTACAATGAAGTAAGTTTATTCTGTCAAGAAGTTATCCGAAGCATCCTGGAATTAGCAAATTGTTGATGATATCTACATTTCCGTGCCAAGAGAGCATGTAAAGGCATCGGTTTTGTGCTTAATCTTTCTTTGGTTGTGTTGGATTGCTGTTTCAACGGACTATGAAAGTGAGAGACTGCACCTCTATGTCTGCTCTATAATCTCCTGCATAGATGGTTAGTTTCTGCTAAAATTGACCGCCGTTGCTGAAATTCGGTCAAGAGGCTATAACTTATAGGTAACTAATTACTTACTTAATTTGTCTTTCTAAGTTTCTTGCGTATTACAAAAATAAACATTTTTTTCCTTATTGAGACGAAACTTCCTATATTTTGACCCAGAGTATGAACGAAATAAGTACATACCTATGTCAAGTTTTTTTTTTAAATAAAAATAGCGAGCAAATGAGCAGGCGAGCTGATGATAAGTGATTACCGTTCCGTGTTCAAATCCGTCCTGTAGTATCAGCGTGAAGCGCGCACAGATAGACACACAAATCTAAAAAAACTGTTTTTGTTTATCGATCTTAATGCTTCCTCCGATTAGGATATAATAGATCCTAATATACAAAAATCATCCAGTTCCAGTTTTATTATAAATGTAGATTACTTACCAATAAATGATCTTGGCATTATAAATCTTAGGTAAGTAATTATAACTACTTCCAAAAAGTGGGTTTCCGTTGCTTAGTGGATGAAGTAATTTCCGATTTGTATCAAATGTTCTAATCAATATTATCACTGTGGTTTCCGGCCCTTAATTAATAATAAAATCAACGAGATTCGAAATGATCAATTCGCAGTCTGTTCGTCAGTGCTTATCCGTGTGTAAAGGTGGCTCCACACTGAGACAGTACTGTCCCCGCTTTGCGCTAATAATTTTTTGTAATTTATTGATAATAAAATTTAACCTACGATATCTAATGGTAAATTAGCAGGTTTAAGAAGTAACCCTGGCGTTGCCCCCCCAGCGTTTTTCATAGAGACGTAGTTCTCATTTAAATACTGACAATCAAACTCAAAGTTTATAGACGCGTCCTAGAAATAAATAGGTGTGTCGGTTGCTTGTCTTTCCGTAAAAATGTATAGTGTCAAAGATACACCGGTTCAATGATTAATGATGATGTAAATATATTTTGAGCTCGTGTAATTACTACTAATTTTTAGAGAAATCTGAAAAACCACAGACAGGGACAGGACAAGTACATTTTTGATTATTTTTGAAAATAACAACGTTATACCAAACGTTGATTTGCGTTGTTAAAACATCATTCATCCCACTTTTGAAAATGTCTCGCCCGTATGTTGGGACAGTATGCACTCACGCTCGGCTTTGAGAGCCCATGGAGGGCACTTAATTACATAGACTCAAGTTGAAATCTATAGAGCGTACTTCGACTTTGCTCTGACTTAAGTTTCAGTAAAAACGAGACAAAAAATAAATAAAATAAAGTAAATAAAACTAAATCGAGATAGATAACGAGACAGATTTATGCCAGCGGTATAACGCTGTCTCGTTTTGACAGTGTCTTAAATCTGAGCAAATAAAGTGCGCTCTATATAGATCTCAGCCCTAGATACCGAAAGGCGTGCATGGTAGTTAGGCAACACGAGTCGAGTATCCTCCGCAAGTTACTGGCGCAGTGTAAACGAGCCTCACCTACGTGTAGGTGACGTAACGCTTTCACCCGAGCTGGGCAGTAGGTATAATTACTGACAATCGGCGCGCGTCGCTACGCCTTTCTTATATTGCATTCGACGCGCCATTGCGTAACTTCCGATTTTAAAACTAAGCTCTCTTGATGCATCTTTGATGATACGAGAATACCAGGCCACGTTGTACGCTTTTCTAGCAGAGATGGACCATTTCACAGATAGCATGTGAAAAATCACGTGAAATGCCTTTTAATAATTACTTATAAGTAAACTAATTCTGTATTGTAATCCCATTTGGCCTTATTTTTGTATTAAGTTTAAAATGTAAAATTAAGTTAGCTGTAACGCTGTTGATTACAAAAAAATTGTAAATGCCTGGCCACGTTGTACGTATTTCTAGCAGAGATGGACGATTTCAGAGGTAGCATGTGAAAAATCACGTGAGAAGCTTTTCATATGTAGCACTTGCTACCCTACATAAAGTAATAAATTAATATAGCATGCAATATTTTCATACGTTTCACGGAAAGCGAATTTTCTCACTTGAAATCATAACGCGAAAATTCATTTTCCGTAAAAACCCACCCGTAAATATCAGCGCTTTTGATCTTGATCATAATTTCTAGTTTAATAAATAATAATTAATGTAGCAAACGTTGTATAGTCCGAAAATTGTAAAATCATTTTCCGTGAAAATGACCTGTGCTATCCTATGAAAACTCAACGCTGTGGCTTGTGGTCAAATATTTCGTTAAACTTTTATTAAATAAATGTTAAAATATGATTTGATTGTGATCTGTAAATATTAAGTAACGGTATTATTACCGTATCATTATTTCTGTCAAGAATCTTTTTCCTGATTTTCCTTCAGGAAACTGTTCTGTTAGTGATATAATAACAAGGAAGGATGATTTGATGTGCTCTCCTATGCATAAAGGAAACAGAAAGGTTAAATTCGACCTAAGCAGTTTGTGACCCATCCACTCATCGACTTGGGTCAAAGCTACTTACCTAGCCCAATCGACTGCTATGCGCTATCACAACTAGGTCATATTACCCTAATTATCATATTTTTAGTCTGAAGTAAGTAAAAAATATCTTAAAAATATCAAAACTAGTATACAATTTGAGATATTAGCATATTTAATGCCTTCCTAAACTGTGTACATAAATCTTGTTAATTACCTAATTATTTTGGCGCGAAATGATAAAGTTCTAATTAAGATTCTATGATATACTGCTAAATTATATAACAAAAAATAAATATTACATAAGTATACCTATTATAAATGTAATTAATTCAAATTGAAACGTAACATGAGCTTTATCCATATTTTTTTAAAATATTGCATAATCAAGACTGTCTTTCAGAATGCTTTTTCTGTAGAAGATTGGTTGCTCATTTGAAAAATTAATTTTTTGGTTAGTAACTAGCTGCTGGGCCCGGCTTTTTTGACAATCGGTGAAGGGGTGGAATTTCCAAAAATTCTGAATTGACGTATTTTTTCATTTTTAACAAAAAGTCCAAATACTTAGTTAAAAAATGGTAGACTTTCATCACATTTTAAAGGGTACTCGACTCATATAAAATCCAAAAATCCAAAATTCCAATATCGAAATACATGTGTTTTTTTTATCTGATGATTAACTGATGATCTAAACAATTTGATAGATTTTCTGATAAACAAAAACTATCGAAACTGATACAGATATTCATATACGGAAAATTTTAAGACCTTATTATTTAGAGGTCTCGCATACCAGAGGAAAACTTATAATTATACTGACCCTAATAAAATAAAATCCAAAATATAGTGTAACAGGAAAAGCGTTAATTTTACTTTTCTATTGTTATTGTTTTGCTTTGGAAAAACGCAATTCGTGACGTTTTACAATCGCGTGCTATAGTTTAATAAAATATCACGTGCTGTTATAACTATCTATTATATCTCATCCATATAACACCCGCTTGTAATAAACTTGCTATTTGGTCTGTTTCCGATATATTGGCACGTGAGGTAAAGTTTCATAAGTGGCATATTGCGTGGCGCGGCGTGACAGTATCATAGTAATCAGCCATTAGGCAGTGCGTATTTTCTACGTAGTGGTTTCTGCCTTTAATTCCAAGGAATTTGTAAGTATACACGCGTATTTGTAGCTACATGATGCCCGTGACTTCGTCCGCGTGGATTTAAGTACCTTATTAAAAATCTCGTGGAAAACATTCCACAATATTCCGAGAATATATTATATCAAAAGCCTATATCCGTCTTTGGAAAGTAAGCTAGTTCTGTACGGAATTCCGACAGAATTGGCCTTTAAAAATCCCATGCGAATTCTTTGGCTTTCCGGGATAAAAAGTAGCCTAAATCTGTCCCCGGAATGTAAGCTGTCTTTGTACCAAATGTCGTCCAAATTGGTTAAAATGGGCCGTAAAAATTTATTATAAGACGGACACACACACACTCATAATACAGCTGTAATATCGGTATAGATAAATTAATTACATACAATAAAAGAAAAACAGGAAAAGGAAACGATTAGAGTAAAAAGTTATGTTAGTTATGTGGTTAACGGAATTTTTCTAGAACTTTTTTATTGAAGCCTTGAAGGGTATAACAATGCACCATTCATGATTATCCTAGATCACAATTTGGTTCCCACACAAAAGGTTCCTACCGTGGGTATTATAATTAGGGTATTATCATATAATTAGGTAGGCCAATTACAGTGATTTGTTGTATTGTATTGTTGTATGCTCGTAGATTGAAAATAAATAATTTTGTGCTCTAGCCCAGCATGAGTTTTGCATGTTTAAAATAGAATAGAATGGAGTGAGTGATATGAATAATGAATATTAATAATTAATTTATTTAACTTAAATACAAGAATTAGAATGAAAAAAAAGAAGATTAGCATGGAAATACGTATCTCCTAGTTGTAAAAAATATTAAAATTAACTTTTATAACTACGTACTTTTGAATCATCAAATGCATCTAACACTGGTTTGGAAAGCCTATCCTATGGAGAAGTACCAGCAAGCAATATTTATTTTGATGAAAATTAGCCCTTTAACGATGGTACATATAATTTACTAGAGGATGCCCGCGACATCGTCCGCGTGAATTTAGGTTTTTAAAGATCCCGTGGGAACTGTTTCATTTTCCAGGATAAAAAGTTGCTTATGTCCATCCCCGGGATATAAGCTAACCTTGTACCAAATTTCGTCAAGATCGGTTTAATTGTTTGGCCGTGAAAAGTTAGCAGACAGATAGATAGACAGACCCACTTTCGCATTTATAATATTATATTAGTATGGAAGTATGGATTACTGGAAACTACCTGATGTCGGCATTTCGTACGAATGGATTAAAGTTTTTAAAAGTCCCTATAATAAATTTTTTATGGAACTCTTTGATTTTACGAGAGTATTTTATCTTTCGAAGCTAAAAAAGTTATTCAGTAATGAAAAAGCTACCCGAATTAAAAAGACTAAGATAAGACAAAATAAACTTAATTAGTATCGAAATAATTAAAATCGTTAATTCACTTTTGCTCTTCAAAATGACTTTCTCACAAGAATAAAAGTCAGATAATAATTAGATAAAAGAAAGCAAAACGATAGTTTTGGGTGAATGGCGCTTTGTTCTCACGAGTCATCGTCAAATGTGCTAATTAGATGTTTTGATGAGTTCGCTTCTCGAAGCCAATTTGACGCGCATAATTAGCACTGCCAATCTTAAAGGCCGGCTCTACACTCGCACGTGAAGTCGCGCCGTTATTTCACGCCGTGAATGTATGCCGCGATCCACGCGTGAACTGTGTCCCTCCACACTCGCAAATCTTCGCAGTCTTGTTCGTGACTATGGATGAAACCCTTTGTCGCGGACCAAAAACCGACACTGATCGGGGAAAGGCGCGAAGCGCGAACATCTCCACTCGTGATTCGCAGTTGTCGCGGGCTTTCGCGGCCGTTCGCGCCGCGAGTGTAGAGCCCACTTAAGAGGATAGTCTACTTGTAAATTTTCCCAAATTTTTTTCATTGTCTAGTAGACATTTGCCCACATTTTATTCTCGAAATATTTTTCTGGTCATAAAGTTTTTAATGTTTACAAGATTAGACAATTTTGATCTAATTAGCTTCAGTATACCTAAATCTAGGTTCGTAATTTTTTTTTGTATTTTAGTTTAGTTACATTAAAAAAATAAAAATACTTAAGAAAGTTATTAGGTCAAAATATGGATATTTAGACGCCTCAGTGTCACTTTTGTTTCACTCTAGGGGTGCAAAAAATGACGTCGATCCGTTGTTTCGTTGCAGCGTGATTGAAGCACAAGGAACAAACAGTCACATTTTCGAATTTGTAAAATTAGTAGGATTTGCTTCACTGCAATTACCATTTCATATAATAATAAATAATTAATTGATCTTGACGCTCACGTAGTTAACGTGGCCGAAAAATGTATTTATTAGTCTACTGATCTGTGAGAGTACCTACCTATCATGAGTACCAAGGGAAGTGACAAATTCATGTCTTTGGAAGTGACATACAACGAGCGTATAATCCATTTTGTATAGGAAAGACATCTGGAAAGCTGTTAGTCCTGTGGTTTTGATTTTGCCAAGGAAGTTTCCGTCGCTTACCCGCGTTTAGTGTGATGAGGCTTTAAGAGTAAGTGCTTCAAACCAGTATGAACACAGATTTTATGCAAGTTTCTATTTTAATCATAGAGATATTAAAAAACCAAGATTTTAATTAAGTAAGTATATTAATGAAGGATATTGTTGTCAAACGTGTCAATTTTTGAATTTCCTATGTTGGCATTTATGTAATATTTTTATAAGTCGGAAGGCATCCAACCAAATGTCTCCTGTGCATATTGAACTAGTCTATTATATCCTTGAGAATCTCCTTGCTTAAATGCACGCGACAGGTCGAGATGGCAATCGGGGTATGAAGTGGGGGGGGGGGGGGGGGGACGACACACGGGGGACACCGCGTGCACCCGCACGTCACCCACGCACCGAGTTAACTAGTAATCACTCGTTCTATTCTACGCCTGTTATTCTACGTATTATTAATTGTTGTTCTAGTTCTAATACACTAAGCCGACATCGATTGATCTCTCCATTATATAATATGCCCTAAAACAATAAATACCTATACTTAGTATATTTATTTTGAAAGTTATGAACTTTTTTACTATTTTAACTATTTTTTATTATTTATTATTATTTGAACTATTTTTTATTATTATTTGAACTATTTTAAGCACAAATCATGAGGCAATTTCGTGCGTAAATAAACCATGTAAGAACCTTAAAAATTGTTACAATAACAATTGGGAATTAATTTGCAAAAAAATAATGTAATACCAAAGGTTGTTTGGCATTGATTGGCCATGGAGAGCACTCTTAAGTTATTCCTATCGTATAGAATGTATACGACGTTACCTTCGTCTTGAAAATTTGTCTACTCTACCAAAAAGGTGATGAATTGGTGATTTCACACGATATTACTACGCATCACACTAATATTATAAAGGCGAAAGTTTGTATGTGTGTGTGTGTGTGTGTGTGTATGTTTGTTACTCCTTCACGCTAAAACTACTGGACGGATTGGGCTGAAATTTAGAATGGAGATAGATTATACTCTGGATTAGCACATAGGCTACTTTTATCCCGGAAAATCAAAGAGTTCCCACGGGATTTTTAAAAAACTACATCCACGCGAACGAAGTCGCGGGCATCAGCTAGTTCATCATAAAGATAAAAATTGTAATTTTCCTGTAACTTTCTTTTAAGTCATCAAGCTCTTCACATTAGTTTTTGTTATAGTTTGCATTCTCCCACGTTTTTAATTGCCGATTGAAATCTTTATTTGCATTTGACAAAACGGGGAGGTGTTGTTTGGTTGATTAGCAAACAGTTTATTGTAATATTATTTTGTATAACGTAAGTTGCAACGAATATTGAGTATTTTTGTACGAATATAAATAAAAACCTAAATATTTGTATTATCTGTAAATAGTAAATCCATAAGTACTTAATATTATAAATGCGAAAGTGTGTATGTCTGTCTGTCTATCTGCTACCTTTTCATGGCCCAACAGTTTAACCGATTCTGATGGGTTAGTTTATATCCCGGGGACGGACATAGGCTATTTTTTATCCCGGAAAATCAAAGATTTCCCACGGGATTCCCAAAAACCCATCCGCTTGCGTTTCTGTAATTGACATAGGCAACTTTTTATCCCGGAAAATCAAACAGTTCCCACGAAATCTTTAAAACCCTAAATCCACGCGGACGAAGTCGCGGGCATACTCTAGTACTGTACAATTTTTTGTTGTTGGTAGACCGTAGGTATATATTATTTGTAGTAATAAATACTTTTTATTTATTTACTATGTAGGTAGTATGGATACTTCCTAGTAAGTAATATCTATTATTATTATCTATATTATTATTAATAGAGTTAGAGGGCTTTAAAAAATAAAGAAAAAAATAAGAAGAATTTGGCCCTTCATGTAATAATTGTAAGGTAATTTAAATGTCGACGATTTTTCCATACTCGTTAGGACCAGTAACAAAAAAAAACAAGCCTACATTTCTGATATTTGGGAGTAACGACATAAAAGGGGCGTTACATACTACATACTGATAAATCTTCTTAATGTTCATCAAATATACGCCAGGTAAGACAAGCCTACCATTAATTACATTTTTTACGTGGTGAAAGGCAAATAGGCAGTTAAGTTAAAATTGTCGTAAATATCCATACCTACTAATATTATAAATGCGAAAGTGTACACATTTGTCTGTAGGCTTCACACGTCCGTTCCGTTTAACCGATTTCGATGAAAGTCGGTACAGAGATAGCTTACATATTGTATCTAGATATAAGCTACTTTTATCCCGCAAAAACTCCTCATGAGACTTTTAAACAATGTCAATCCACGTGGATGAAAATTTCATCCTTATTCCTTGTCTACAAGGGAAACTCTGAGCAAAAATTAATAGCCTATGTCACTCGGGATGAAACTAAGGATTTTAATTATACTAAATTATATTATAATTATACTATATTATATTAAATTGTACAGGCATTAAGAAGTTATGATGAAACAAAGAAACTCACATAAATACAAACATACGAGTACATGAGCCCTAAAACATTACACTTTTTTTTAGACAGACGTGTAAAAATAAACTGTCTGTCAGTACAAGTGAAAAGACGCGAAAGATATATTAAATATGTTAATTGGAGATTAAGTCTACCAATAACGAAAATAATTTATTTTAGAAAAGATGTGATATCAATGTAAATGTTCACGATGACACCGTAGAATTGCTTAAAACATTATAAAATAGATATCACACTAATATTATAAAGGCGAAAGTTTGTATGTGTGTGTGTGTGTGTGTGTGTGTGTGTGTGTATGTTTGTTACTCCTTCACGCAAAAACCACTGGACGGATTGGGCTGAAATTTAGAATGGAGATAGATTATACCCTGGATTAGCACATAGGCTACTTTTTATCCCGGAAAATCAAAGAGTTCCCACGGGAATTTTTAAAAACCTACATCCACGCGAACGAAGTCGCGGGTATCAGCTAGTGTTTCAATAAAGTGAAAATAGTGAAATTGCAATTTATCTATACGTGATGTAATTCTTGGTGTCAAATTGACTCCTCTTGTATTCTCATACATTAGACATCAACGCGCTTTCATTCAAAATGATTTGTACGTGTGCCAATAAAGTTACGAAACCTAATAGGTACATTCATAAAATCAGGATTAAATTAATTAGTTAATTTTTGTCGGACTTTTCAAGCGTTAACTTATTTTTCGGCATAAAAGTAGCCTATGTATCCAGGGTATAATCTATCTCTATACTGAATTTTAGCCTCGAGGACTTTTCGGTTCAAACGGCCATCGCCTCTACAGCAGCCCATGAGCATAATAGACATATAATTTTTATCTACTGCCCATGCTAGCCGGGCAGGCACGGCCTGGCTATATCAGTGATATTGGTTCTGCTGCAGATTTCCTCATTTTGGATCTTATCCCACAAGGAAACTCCTTAAATAGCTCCACCACATTATCAGCCACCACTAAATAAAATCGTAGTCACTTCAATAATGGAAATAAATGGCTTTACCATCATCAATACGATATACTAACTTCTTGAGTAGGCACCCATTATGAAAATGGGAACACTCTTGCAAAGTTATTACGCAAATCTGTGTAGAATCTAGTTCTCCTCTCGTAACACCTGATTCACTGATACAATGGGAAAGTCATATAGTTCCCATGTATGGTAGCGAATCGATGATCCAGTTCACAGGCCGCCTAATAGCTCTTACACAACGCAACAATACCTATCGCACGACAATGGCTTAGGATCTCTATAGAAAATCATTACAACACTACATTAGCTCCCGCTCACACTACCGACTTCTGATCAACCAATCATATTATATCGAGTTCAGAATCACTTGTATTCAAAATTCAAAATATTTTTACAACTTTATCACACTAATATTATAAAGGCGAAAGTTTGTATGTGTGTGTGTGTGTGTGTGTGTGCGTGTGTGTGTGTGTGTGTGTGTGTGTGTGTGTGTGTGTGTGTGTGTGTGTGTGTGTGTGTGTGTGTGTATGTTTATGTTTGTTACTCCTTCACGCAAAAACTACTGGATGGATTTGGCTGAAATTCAGAATGGAGATAGATAATATCCTGGTTTAGCACATAGACTACTTTTTATCCCGGACAACCAAAGAGTTCCCACGGGATTTCGAAAAACCTAAATCCACGCGGACGAAGTCGCGGGCGTCAGCTAGTTACAAATACTTTTGAATCATCAAATGCATCTACCACTGGTTCGAAATACCTTTCCTACCGAAAAGAACCACAAAAAAACTCGGCGGTTGCTCTTTTCAAAGATTTGATATACAATATTATGCCATGTATAAAAGTAATTGAAGTCCTGTGCATTGCTGGAGCGAGCTGCGGGTCAAATCCACGCTCTTTTTAACCGATTTCAAAAAAGGAGGAGGTTCTCAATTCGTCGGAAACTTTTTTTTATAATTTACATAATCTTCGATTGTATAATATGCTTTTTTTCAGGAGCATAATTTTGGTAGATTTGTTCATTAGATTTTTATCGATATCATCATCAACCCATCGACGGCTCACTACTGAGCACTCAAACTTTATACCTATACATTGGGCATCCGCACAAGCTAGCAGATAATATCACCATGATCAACCTGTCGCCTGAACACCGCGCCGATAGCTTGTGAGTTGCGTGGTAGGGGGCTTCGGCCGTGGCTTTGCCGGTATCGGATCAAATCAGAAATGAGGAGATCCGTATAGAAGAATTAGAGTAAACAACAAAGCTCAACGAGTTGCCTTACCTTTGATCCTGAATTTTCATTTAATAAATCGATTTTACTATCGACCGATTAAAATTTAGTAGTCTGCGGAGGCTCTTATCTAAATACAGTAATTACAATACAAAAAATACTTTATGCTTCAAACATAAGGTTCATTATCGATTGAAGACATTGTAGCTAGTGGTTAGCTCGAAAATACGTGACCACGGATAGTTTTTTTACCAATTTCATAGATGTAGGTTTGTGGTTGCTATTTCGTAATAGAAATTGTGTAATGTACTTTTTACAATTTCTTTTACTATTTATTACAGATGAAAAAAAGTTTTCTGTGTGGATTTATTTGTGAAGTTATTTGCAGATAAAATGATAATGAGATCCATTTTTGGTATGGTCACTTTTTCTTTTATGGCATCGACATGAAATTATATGCTCGGTCATTCAATTAACGGCTACTTTAATGAATACTTGAATAGGCGCCTAAGTTGTGAAAACTAACATTCATATCATCTTCATCATCATGGTCAACCTATCGCCGACCCACTACTGAGCACCGGTCACAGAATGAGAAGGGCTTAAGCCATAGTTAGCCACGCTGGTCAGGTATGGATTGGCAGACCTCACACACCTATGGCCAACTTTCAGGTTACAGGTTTCGTCACTATGTTTTCCTCCATCGTTAAAGCAATTGATATTTATTTGCTGTAAAACGCACATAACTCCGAAATGTTCATACGGTTTTTACGATTTACAGAAATGCATCCCAAAGAAGGATAAATAGAGGCTGAATCTTGATATAAAATCGCCTAACTTTGTTAGTTTTATCTACGAAAATTAGTACTTGGGCTTATGAAGAATTACGTGTTTCAGGGTTTTGAAAATTTCATTCTTCATCGATTTTCAAAAATCCCACTCGAGCGAAGCCGGCTGAAATTCGACATGCGTACCTACTTACACTCGTAGCTACTTATGACATAGATATCCACGGATGTTTGAAAACACAAACACTAAGGAGGAAAATAGGGTTTAAAATTTGTGTAATCCATCCA
This sequence comes from Maniola jurtina, assembly GCF_905333055.1. Classification (NCBI taxonomy): domain Eukaryota; kingdom Metazoa; phylum Arthropoda; class Insecta; order Lepidoptera; family Nymphalidae; genus Maniola; species Maniola jurtina. The sequence goes on from NC_060044.1 coordinate 13,622,725, forward strand.
CGTGGACAACGTCGCCGGCAAACGCTAGTTATTCATACGAGGAAAACCAACAAAGAAACTAGGTTATTAATATAAACGTTTACGCACGATACGCTTCACGCATTTCTTGCCAATTAGCTTGTCGCCAAGAATAATGCTCCTATTCATTATATTACCTGCTACATCCTGAAATCCGTTTTCAGAACCAATCAGTGCCTATTTTTCAATTACACTAATGAATGAATCACACTAATATTATATCGATAGCATTTTTCAGTTAATTAATTGACGGAACTTTAATTAGGTAATGGAATTGTAATCAACTAGGAAACTACGATTGAGTGATGCGTGCCGGTACCTACTATTATTATCAGCCGGCCGTTGACCCAAAAACTTCCATTTTATTTACGTTTGTATCTAATGTCATGATCCTAATATTTTTAGGGTTCCGTACCTCAAAAGGAAATGTCGGAAAACTATCCGAGTACGAAACACTCGGTGCGCGAGTCTGACTCGCACTTGGCCGGTTTTTTGAGATGATGTAAAACTTTTGGGTTTATTGATTTGAAGTGTTATATATCAAGGAAAGACACGTATCTTTCACGTAAAAAGGGATCAAACCAGTGCTGGCCCTCTACTGAATACGGGTCTCCTCTGAGAGTGAGAAGGGCTTAGGCCATAGTCCTCTACGCTGGCCAAATGCGGATTGGTAGAGATGGTAGATTTCAGTGGAATGAGATGCCAAACTTCAGCCCAATCCGTCAAGTAGTTTGAGCTGTTCGTTGATAGATCAGTCAGTTAGCTTTTCCTTTTATATATTTAGATTTCTTAGTCGTTTCAAAAATTGTACTAACCTGGATAATTGTATGACTGGAATGTCGAATCTCATACAAAATACCACACATGTTGTGTGAAGTGCGCCAATTCGCACTTGTCCAGCGTGGTGGACTATGGCTTAAACCCTTCTCATTCTGAGAGAAGACTCGGGCACAGTCGTGAGCTAACGATGGTTGAAAAGTTAAATTGCCATTAGACGCTTACGCATAATAAACGTAAAACGAACAAAAGTCCATAAACATAAAATGAAAAGCCAAACGAAAGTAACTTAACAGTTTACCCATACAAATAAGTTAGACAAACGTTTAAAATTCACACATCAAAGTTATTACACAACACTTACCGCTAGGTCCCGGCAAACGTCACGTAGAAAGTGAAAATGCTCAGCGCATGCTCCGCGCACTTTCCTTCACACTCACTGTCCAAATATTAAAAAAAAAAAACCTTTTTTTCAGTCAATTATAAACAAACTTATTAAAAAAAAAAGTAATTAAGCTTGTGCAAAAAAATTAATTACACTATTATTTTCGAATTTGGAACGCAGTTTTCACCGAAAAGTTTTTAATCAAATTCTTAAGGGTTGTCGATTTCTTTTCTTTTCTTGCTGGACTTTTTGATCACTTTTTTTTGGTAGTTGTTTTTGTAGTGGTTTCGTGTAGTGTAGTGGTATTAGTGGCGCGTCAGGTGCAACTGGCGGCGGGTGAGAGCGGCCAGTACGTGGTTGTGTAAGCGCTCATTCACTTGACGGAAAGAAGGGAGGGCGGTGGAAGTTGTCGTATGCTTTTGGTTTTTATAAGTCATTGTAAATATTGGGTATTATGAAAATATTTTTTTTAAACAGATACTTAAATTATGTTTTATTTATCTGAATATATAAAAGAAAAAGCTGACTAACTGATCTATCAACGCACAGCTCAAACTCCTGGACGGATCGGGCTGGGCATGCAGATAGATATTATGACGTAGACATCCGCTAACGATTTTTGGAAATTCAACCACTAAGGGGGCAAAATAGGAGTTTGAAATTTGTGGTGTAGTCTACGCGTACGAAATCAGCAAAAACCGCACTTATCCAGCGTGATGGATTATGGCCGACGCCCTTTTTATTCTGAAAAAAAACCCGTGCTCAGTAGTAGGTCGGCGATGGGTTGAGATGTCCTTGATTACTTTATTTCATCCAATGGTGTCCCATCTTTCTTGCTGTGTGATTAAGAGAGAAAGAGTTCAGTGGGTGGTGAGTACATAACATCAAACAAACAAGTACAAGTGGTTACAAGGACAATGTTTGCACAAATGTTATACAAGTGCGGATGTGCCGTACGATCCGTAGCGTAACCTTCGCCCAGGGTTGGGAAAAGTGCCTGCTTAAAAACATTAGTGCGTATAACATAAAGTTTTACGCGTAATTGGAGTTAAGATGTTTGAAATTATAAACCTATACTTACCTACGTACGCGAGTATTCACCTATTGTCGATGTAAGCCTGATTACTGCGCCAGTATATTGGCTAGTATATTAATGACCATTTTGACGGTATATATTTTTCGTGTGTGTTATGTGTCTGACGTGTGTATCTGTCTGTGGCATCGTAGCTCAGTTATTGACTCAAGCAATAGTTTATGTACTATTAGGAACCCTATTGCTTGTTTAAACTAGATAGTAAGACAACGGAGGAGCTCTGTAAAATGAATACTGTACATCAAAACATACAGAGCCTCACCGGCAAGGATGGTAAAAATTTTAAATCAAGAAGTAACACAACAGACAAGCAATGTGTGATTAATCTTGTACACCAAAATATACAAGGCTTGTCTGGAAAAGAATATGAAATTGAACTTTTTATAAAAAAATTAGATATCGATATTCTATGCCTTACTGAGCATTGGCTCAATAGTTATCAATTAATTGTCAATCTTGGAAATTATTCATTGTCAAGTGCGTTCACAAGAAAGAAGGCTATTCGCGGAGGATCTATGATAATAACCCGCAACAACATTAATTACAAGGAACGAAAAGACATTCTTAATCTTTCGGTTGAACGCACTATTGAGCTGTCCTGTGTTGAGCTGGAGCGATATATTATAGTTTGCGCATACCGACCTCCTTCGGGTGACTTTTCTCTGTTTGAGGACGTCATGGAGGAGGCACTGAGGCGGATATGTAGGTCATCAAAAAAAATATTGATTTGTGGAGACTTTAATATTGATATTTTACTTCACACCTCCTTCACAGACAGATTACTTAACTTATTTAAAAGTTTTAATTTAGAAAACATTTTTGTTGAGCCCACACGTGTAACGGCAACTTCAGCTACTTGTATTGATAACATTTTTGGTGATTGTAAAATTGTTAAAAAATCCATTATCACCACTCTTAGATCCGACCACTGTGGACAAATGATATCTGTTCCCAGCTCTCAACAAAATATAACAAAAGTTATAAAGTATAGGCCAGTCACCACCAAAAAAGTAAGGCAATTCAAACTCAATATTTTATCTACTTTACCTACAATTGACCTTACACAGGGTGGTCCGGATGAACTCTATAAAGCTTTTTTTAACTGTATAAACTCCCAATTTAATTGTATTTTTAAAGTCATAGAAAAAAGATTGTTTAAAAATCTTAAATTTAGTGAGTGGGCTACTGCTGGCATTTATAAAAGTAGGAACAAGCTGTTTGACTTGTATGCAGAAAAGCAATATAATTATACTCCAACATTTGTTCAGTATGTAAGAAATTATTCAAAATTATTTAGAAATGTTTGCATACAAGCTAAGTCAATTTACATAAAACAGAAAATTATTAATTCTGATAATAAAATCAAAGCAGCTTGGGATATCATCACAGATGAAACTGGGAAACGTAAAGTGGAAAATAATAAATTGGAACTTAAAATTAACAACCATATTACTGACTCCGACTTAGAAATAGCAAACGTATTTGAGGACTTTTTTCGAAACATTCCAGTTACCACTACCAGTTCCCTTAACTCGTCGCCAGCGGAAGCCTACACTCTTCTAAGGAGCAATGTTTCTGAGTGCAGTGTATTATTTAAATTTGAACACGTTACCCCATATGATATTGTTAAAGTATTCAAATCGCTACAGTACAAAAAAACAGGAGACCTATGGGGAATTTCAGTAAAAGTAATCAGCAATATTATTGATATTGTTGCTCCATATCTTGCTCTAATCTTTAATGAGTCCGTAGATTCAGGATCCTTTCCAGATCTTATGAAATACAGTAAATTAATTCCTCTTTTTAAATCGGGTAGTAAAACTGACCCAAATAATTACAGGCCAATCTCAATTTTACCGACTTTTAGCAAGATATTTGAAAAAATTATGCTCAACCAACTGATCCAGCACTTTAATCTGAATAAATTACTTCATTCGGAGCAGTATGGTTTTACTAAAGGTCGATCAACAATCGATGCGGGCGCAATGCTTTTAAAGCATATATTCGATGCATGGGAGAACTCACAGAATGCTATTGGAATTTTCTGTGATTTGTCTAAAGCATTCGATTGCGTTGCGCATGAGACTCTCTTGGCTAAATTGAACCACTATGGAATCAAAGACTCTGCGCTTAGTCTCATTGCGTCCTACCTCAGTGATCGTATACAAACTGTATGTGTAAATGATGTGAAATCATCCGGATCAGCCTCACTAATGGGTGTTCCACAAGGCTCTATCTTAGGTCCCTTCATGTTTTTGGTATATATAAACGATTTACCATATTTCGTCCAAAATACTTGCGATATTGTACTATTTGCTGATGATACGTCATTGATTTTTAAAGTCGATAGAAATTATAATAATTTTGACGATGTAAATAGAACCATATCGCAGGTTACTCATTGGTTTACTGTTAATAATTTGCTTTTAAATGCAAAGAAAACTAAGTGTGTCGAATTCGCATTGCCCAATACTAAGACGGCAAATGATTTTAATTTAATGGTAAATAATGATATGTTGAAAGTAGAAGAAACTACCGTGTTCCTGGGGATAACTTTAGATGCAAAGCTTCAATGGAACGCCCATATAACAACACTTGCTGGTAAACTCAGCTCTGCTGCTTACGCTGTTAGAAAGATTCGACAGATAACTGATGTGGAAACTGCAAAAATTGTATATTTTGCCTATTTTCACAGTATTATGTCTTACGGAATCTTGCTATGGGGTAAAGCGGCAGATATTGGAAAAATTTTCGTTTTACAAAAAAGGGCAATACGCGCAATCTATAATTTAAAACCGCGCGATTCCCTACGAGAGAAATTTAAGGAAATAGGTATTCTTACAGTAGCTTCTCAATATATTTACGCTAACATAATTTTTGTACGACAAAACATTCATAGTTACAAAAAAATCGGTGATTTCCACGACCGGCAAACTAGAAACCGTGATAGGCTCGCATATCCTACGCTCCGCCTCAGGAAAGTTGGAAAATCGTTTGTGGGAATGAGTGTAATATTTTATAATAAAATTCCACAATCAATTTTAGACTTGCCTTTACACAAGTTTAAAAAATCTATTAAAAGTATGCTCCTGAAAAAAGCTTATTATACAATCGAAGATTATGTAAATGACAAAAAAGCTTGGATTTGATGCGCTCCAGCAATACACGGCGCTGCAATTGCTTGTATACAGTATGGCATATTATTGTAAATTGTACATTTGAAAAGAGCAACCGCCGAGTTTCTTGCTGGTTCTTCTCGGTAGGAACAGCATTCCGAACCAGTGGTAGATTATTTTGACGATTCAAAAGCACTTGTAAAAGTTTAATTGAATAAAAAATAATTTGAGTTTGAGTTTGAGTTTAAACTAATGAACTGATTTTAATTTTTTTTATTTTATTTGAAAGGTGGCTTGATCGAGAGTGTTCATAGCTATAATCCAAGCAAATCGGTTCAGCCGTTTGAAAGTTATCAGCTCTTTTCTAGTTACTGTAACCTTCACTTGTCGGGAGTGCTATAAATTTTAAATTTACACTTGTATAAAGTTCGCTTTATAAAATTCAGCCTAAGACCTATAAAATGCTATAAAAGGATGAACAGTGCCAGCCCTGCCTATGAGAACCTGAAGGTAAGACAACATCGATGGAAGGTGGATTGTCTATAAGGTTATATTGCGCGATACCACGATACAACGCTTTTATTTACTGTCGAATTTTTTCTGCTAAGAATGGGTTTTTGTATTTGAATTGTATACGAGTATGTTTGTGCGTAATTACACCTTTATAATTTGCCTTTTAAAATTAACTGTTACTACGAGGTTATTTAATATTTATTATGTTAATTTTGTTAGTTTAGTTTACTTATAGGACACTTGAAAACTGTGGAACCATGTGGAACCGACTTGAATGTGGGACTATTCAGGGGGTCGATAATATGGGACAATTCAAGAGGTAGATAAACAAATCCCTCGAGAGCCGTCAACACATTAGCAGCTCCTCTAGTGCTGCAGATGTTAATGTACATGATTTATAGACATTGCGGTCTCAAAGTGCTTGAATGGCGACCTCCCACCGGACAGCAGAGCGATAACACTTGGCACATTTCACACTGAGTATTTAGTACTGCTCTGCCGTCCTAACAAAGAGTGCAATAAGTCGAGTTTTTGGGCAAATTGACTTAAGACCATATCCGTAATCAGGAAAATGAGCTCTATATTTTCGCCTTAGACGTCTTTTTTGATCTTCAGTAGTTTCGGTTCTGTTGGTTATCAAAACTGCAATATGTAATATTACGATTTGTAAGTAGCTAATCATAACCGCGAATATCTCGAAAGTATTCGAAACCTAGTTATTGCTCTCTTCGTTAGGGTAATCAGGAAAATGAGCTCTATATTTTCGCCTTAGACGTCTTTTTTGATCTTCAGTAGTTTCGGTTCTGTTGGTTATCAAAATTGCAATATGTAATATTACGATTTGTAAGTAGCTAATCATAACCGCGAATATCTCGAAAGTATTCAAAACCTAGTTATTGCTCTCTTCGTTAGGGTAATCAGGAAAATGAGCTCTATATTTTCGCCTTAGACGTCTTTTTTGATCTTCAGTAGTTTCGGTTCTGTTGGTTATCAAAACTGCAATATGTAATATTACGATTTGTAAGTAGCTAATCATAACCGCGAATATCTCGAAAGTATTCGAAACCTAGTTATTGCTCTCTTCGTTAGGGTAATCAGGAAAATGAGCTCTATATTTTCGCCTTAGACGTCTTTTTTGATCTTCAGTAGTTTCGGTTCTGTTGGTTATCAAAACTGCAATATGTAATATTACGATTTGTAAGTAGCTAATCATAACCGCGAATATCTCGAAAGTATTCGAAACCTAGTTATTGCTCTCTTCGTTAGGGTAATCAGGAAAATGAGCTCTATATTTTCGCCTTAGACGTCTTTTTTGATCTTCAGTAGTTTCGGTTCTGTTGGTTATCAAAACTGCAATATGTAATATTACGATTTGTAAGTAGCTAATCATAACCGCGAATATCTCGAAAGTATTCGAAACCTAGTTATTGCTCTCTTCGTTAGGGTAATCAGGAAAATGAGCTCTATATTTTCGCCTTAGACGTCTTTTTTGATCTTCAGTAGTTTCGGTTCTGTTGGTTATCAAAACTGCAATATGTAATATTACGATTTGTAAGTAGCTAATCATAACCGCGAATATCTCGAAAGTATTCGAAACCTAGTTATTGCTCTCTTCGTTAGGGTAATCAGGAAAATGAGCTCTATATTTTCGCCTTAGACGTCTTTTTTGATCTTCAGTAGTTTCGGTTCTGTTGGTTATCAAAACTGCAATATGTAATATTACGATTTGTAAGTAGCTAATCATAACCGCGAATATCTCGAAAGTAGTCGAAACCTAGTTATCGCTCTCTTCGTTAGGACGGCAGTGCTGGACATAGGACTCTTCTAGTGACATGGCATCCATCTAGTGACATTAAATGTCTAGCCGACATCGAAGGAGTCACAGGGAGCCGTTGGATAGTGGCGGCGCAAGACCATGGCATGTAGAAGTCTTCACAAGAGTCCTATGTCCAGCAAAAGAGGTTTATCGGTTGACAACAAGGAACACGCGCGACGAATAGAATAGAATAAGTATATTTTTATTCTAATAAATTTTACAAGTGCTTTTGAATCGTTTTAAGATAATTTACCACTGCTTCGGAATGCCTTTCCTGTCGAGAAGAACCAGCAAGAAACTCGGTGATTGCTCTTTGTGGATCATTAAATCATTTTTCTCATCGGTTTGTTTGCTCGTTTCTGGAAAAAGTGTTTTTTAAGTTGGAACAATTTTGACGTACCGCAAAAAAGGGCCTTTGGAATCATCTGCTAGCTTACCTACACCATACTTAAAACAGTACTATCGCAAAAAGCAAGTTACCGCTAGACTTTAAGTCGTGGTAGGTAGCATGTTTATTTATCAGAATACAGAAATAGTCCGAGTCTCCGCGGGTGGTTAATAAATAATGTTAAGCAAATTAATGGAGGCTGCTGCATTTTTAATGAGTGTGGAATTTCGCAACACTAACTTTCGACTTCCGACCGATTTATTGTTTCTCCAATGCGGTAACGATACGACATTTCTAATTAAGCTAAATTATTTTTATAATATAAGATTTCTTTTAGAATATGAGCTTTTCTACCTATATACTTAATGCGTAATTTTTCTAGGATAATCCATAGGTACTTATTTTATAAATGCGAAAGTGTCTGTCTGTCTGTTACCTTTTCACGGCCATCTGATTAACTAATTTTGAAAAAAAAATGTACTGTTTTATCGCCCCGCTTCCACCCGCTCATCACTGTCGTCGAGTCCGGGCTGCGACTTAAAAGCCGTCATGAGTCGTTATCATATCGTAACCTAAAAGGCAACGTTTTTATTGCTTGGTGTCGATATGTTTGCATAATGCTCGCCTGTCAACGCGGCTCGCCGCACACTCGTCAACCGATTATACCATTAGCACGATCGAATCAAGTTCTTGTAAGCTTGTGACTAAGACATGAGCTAATTTCGCAATACGTTGTTTACCGTTGTATTACAATTGTTTTTTGTTTATAAAAAATTGCGGCGAGGTAACGACGATAAACGAGTAGGCGGGTCACCTGATTGTAATTACCGCCACCCAGAGCACTTACAGATCCTTCCGCATGCAAGGTAGGATAAAACCGTGATAGCCTAATAGTTAGACATACGCCTCCTATTTGGGAAGACTTTTCGGAGTTATGTGCGTTTTAAGCAACTAAATGTTACTCGCTTTAACGGTGAAGGAAAATATCGTGAGGAAACCTGCACGCCTGAGAGTTCTTCATAATGTTTTCAGACGTGTGTAAAGTCTGCCAATCTTGGCAGCATGGTAGAATATGGCCAAGCTCCTCTATTCTGAGATGAGACCCGTGCTCAGTAGTGAGCCGGCAATAGGTTGATCATGATGATGATGATGGAGATACTCGTAAAGTAAGTCTGAGGCATTTTTGAGATGATAGGTGAAAGGATTTTTCTCAAATCGATCCCTACATAAATGGAATAGGATATCAGGATTGAAGCTTGTTTATGCCGACAAAGCACCTAAGTGGTAAAAACTATAAATCATAGTTAATCGCTACAGTGCAATTATTACACTCTGTTGTAATTATGTTGAACAGTCCGAGCACGATCAGCGCGACACTTTTCTCGAGACTTTTGCAACGCTTTGTCGACGAGAATGGTCTGGAGGGAGCTTTCTAGATACTGTAGAGAAAGACATACCGCCAAGCGGTTTAAGCGTCCCGACGCGACGCGACCTAGAAACCGATTAGGCGTATGGGTATAACATAACTGCCATACCCGTACCAGGATAGCCGGCTTTCATCTTAGACTGCGTTATCACTTGTTTTCAAGATCTAGGTGAGATCATTGACAAAGGCTAACTAACTAAGTAAATGCTAACTAACTAAACTTGTCACTTGAAAACAATCATACCTGCGTGTAACCTCGCGCCGTTGAAGTAAAACTAAACGCGCAGATTAGGCCATTTAAAAAAAATCAAAATATCTTGAAGCAATCTATGGTACTTGGTACTTTAAAACAGCGGTCTCAAAATAGCTGTTCGGATTAGCGGCCATTTGAAATACGGATGGAAGTAATGCAAATGCAATACTCTCGCAAAATATCTGAACTGCTCTCGAGACGCGCTTAAAGTAAGACCGCGAGAAAATGTTGTCGCGTTGGTTGTGCTTGGGCTGCAGCTCGGAAAGGGATGAATCACTGGCACTTACGTGATAAATAACGTAATTACAGCGACAGCCGGCCGGACGCCGGACACGCGTTTCTATGTCCAACAGTGCGACCTCGATACTTGTTATAGCTCTTCAGGGCCACTAATTTGTCGCACGAGCGACAACGGCAGCTCATGTTGCCTCTACAAGCCACATGTTGCTAAAAAGTGGCTTAGAGAACTTACCGAGGAAGCCTTCTTCCTCGCGCCACACCGAGCCATGCAAGGAGCCTCGAAGCCAGGCTAAACGGAGAAGACTTTGCTACGGATGGCTGTAGAAGCCCTTCGTATTACCTAAGTTTTTTGCCGGCTCTTTTTAGTAGAATCTGCATTCCTAACTGGTGGTCACAGACGTAGCATAAGAGACACTAGTTGTCCTAAACCATTTTATTTTTATTTTTTGATAATTTGCTGCAGCTTATCCAGTAAAGTCGTGGCCCTAGTTGAACACATCAAAATGATTTAAGTATGACAACTTTTTCGATTTTTGATGCTAATTGTGATTGCCTTTTACGGCATTAAGGCCTAGGGAACTGTGTTAAGCTTTAAAGTTGGTTTTCGCTAGCAGAGACCAAATTTTCGATTTGAAGGACTTTCTCTACTTATACTTTTATAAAATAACGAAGGTCTAGCACGCGCTTGCTCTTAGTCCATTAATTTTTTTTGTTTGGCACTCAATTACCCTCTGACATTTTGCTGTGGCAACTCACGATCTTCTATATTCTATACCAAAGTCCCAATAGATCTATCGAAACAATAATATTGTTCGATAGATAAATCATTTTCACCGTCACATAACAAGCGTGGTGCCATATTGGAGCTTGTCTATCGCGATCTGACGCAAATCCCTTCTCGTCCACTCATAGATGGATGTAAGATACTCAACGTCAATCAGCTCAGACCAATGAGCTGACCAAATCGGGAAACTGGATCTTTGTTGGTTGATCGCTGTGACGAGTTACTCGCCCAGGAGACGACTTGAGCCACAAGCCAGCCATAATTAATATCAAGAGGTAATTTTACTAATTGACCTACCTCAGAGGTAATACCTATACACCTTCCAATTCAGTCAGAAACCAAAGGATTGTCTAGAAAGCCACAAATGGTTGCTCCTTTAATTTTAAAAATTAGTAAGAAGTTAATAGTTTTTGATGCAAACTGTAAAGATTCAATTTTTAATGAAAGTGCCTAATATTAACATAAAAAGAAATATCTTGTGGTAAATTTTTAGCTCTGAACTGAATAAATGATTGTTTTTTTTTAATGGACTATGGCTGGTTTCGTGCTTTACAAAAACATTTTAGTGGTAGAAGTTTTAAGACTGCGAGGAGTTGGGTTGATTAGATTTTATTCTGGGCTTGGTTAGGAGTTATCTACTACAGCTAGCAACATAGAACAGCACGACCAATGAGAACACTGCACAGACATTTCCATATTATTTTCGTGACCAAAGGGTCCATTATTTTGGCAGAGGAAAGAAAATGCAGATTTTTATTTTGTTTGAGAACATTTTACACCCATAGCATCTCTCCATCGAGGGGAGAGGCCAAGTTGCAGGTTTTTTAATCGCAGTCTTCCTTAGCTATCCACAGTTCAATCGTTCGACTTTCTCTCACTCAATGTTAGCCATCGATTACGGTATGAGAAATGATAGTTTTTGCTACGTTTTTCTCTGGGTTTATTGATGATTAAAAGTCATTATGATTATGGAGTTTATTAAAAGAAGAGCTAATAACGACATATTTCTAATTAAATACGAGTATGTAACTCTCTCTTCGTCCTAGTATGTTGCCGGTATTTTGATTACTCTGATATTTTATTCCACACACATTTTTAAAACGGGTACCTAACTTTTTGTTTCTTACTCATGGACGCCAATATCCTCAATAGCTTTACAGACAGTAAATACTGTAAACTTATTATTAGATAATGTAAATTGCCTGTATAAATCTTAATAAAAATAATTATCATTCGCGTAGGTATTCCAATCTTTTATCCCTAAGTAAATAATGGTTTACGACTACTTATCGACAAATCCTAGGCTATTGATTGGCTAAAAGTTTATAACGGTTTAAAAAGATAAAATTAGGGAACATAGTTCCTGTGCTTACCTACTAGGTCAATTAGTCTAAATTTAAGTCAAATGATTTATTCTAAGTAGGTAGGTACCTACTATTGTACACTTTTTGATTGTTAATTGTTGGATTTTTAACATGATGTACCTAATGGTGATAATTAATTAATTACGTAGGTAAACGTATTCGCTCCGGTACACAATGGCCTACCGTGTTCGGCATCCTGTTCTTTGATGTTTTGTATGAAAAATACACATGTGCAATTTTCACTTAATAGTCCTATTGAGTATGCACGTGCTTTAGGCGAATGTGTATAATCATCATCATGATCACCGCCTAACCACAAAGCGTGGGTCTCCTGTCAGAGTGAGAAGGGTTTTGGCAATAGTTTACCAGCCAAGTGTGGATTGGCATACTTCACATGCCTTTGACACACAGCCTTGCAGGTTTAATCACAATGTTTTTCTTCACTGTTTAAAGAAAGTGATACTTATTCAATTGCTTAAAACGTACTTCAAAAATTTAGATGTCCCCAGATCTCCGAATAGGATGCTGACCTCTTAGCCACTAGGTTATCATAGCTTTTTTGTCTGTTAACCATACATAGTTTACTAATTATAATTATTTTTGCCGAGAGCGTTGGGCGAATGTGCACCATGCTCATTATACAAATGAAACAACAACAAACAATAATAATTGAGGTTTATTACTAGGGCTTATCAAGTGATATAACTTCTATCGTGCTCATCATGGTGAGAGCCCCCGGGTCGGCTGTACAGCAGCAACCAATGCAGGACCTTGCTCAGCGCTTGAGGGTCATGGCACTGGATTTTGTAGCAGTGCTTTGGTCTTCGGCGTGATCTGTAGCAAACAAAAATAATATATTTAAGCTGTATTAAAGTTCTTTGGTAGACAAGTTTAGTGTAAATTAAAAAATTATAACACCTCCGACAAGTGAGGGTTACAGTAATTACAAAAGAGCTGATAACTTTCAAACGGCTGAACCGATTTTCTAGGATTATAGCTAAGAACAATCTAAATTAAACAATCTAAACAAACTAAATTAAAATCGGTTCATTTGTTTAGGAGCTACGATACGACAGACAGATACACAGATAAACACGTCAAATTTATAACACCCCTCTTTTTGGGTCGGGGGTTAAAAAATGAGAAACTCAAAAAATCTAAATCAATTTTTTTTATGTAGGACAAGCATCGATGTAAGGACAAGACTAGTCTCTTATGCTACGTCTGTGACTCTACCACTGGTTCGGAAATCAGTTCCACTGAATAGAGGCGGCATGAAACTCGGAAGTTGCTCTTTTCGAATCTCAAAAATCTTAGTTACCGTTATACGTACGTGAGTTTTTTTATTCCAACATAACTTCTGACTGACTGACTAATAAATCTTTCGAAAAAAAAAAATTTTCCAAATCGGTCCAGGGGTCTTTGAGTAATCGGGGAACATACATAAAAAAAAAAAGATCCCGACGAATTGAAAACCTCCTCCTTTTTTGGAAGTCGGTTAAAAAAGAATATGGCGGTTATATGGCACTATTTCAAATGTGTTTTTATTTTTAATTTAAAGAAACGTGTTTTTAGATTTATTTTAAAAAGTGTTTTTGAATCGTCAAAATAATTTACCACTAGTTTGGAATGTCGTTCCCACCGTCGAGAAGAACCGGCAAGAAACTCGGCGGTTGCTCTTTTAATCAAAAAAATGAAAGTGTTCAATTTACTTACTGTATGTTATAGTTGGAATCGGAATGCAGTTCACACAGTAGCCTTCGCTTGCAGTTCTCGCTTATTGCAGGTAGAGCAGCCACGTCGCCTGACCGCCGGGAAAATCGGTTTGGGTAACTGGAAATTTGGTAACTGGAGTTAGGTACAACTATCTAAATACATACTAAAAAGGAAAAGCAGACTGACTGACTGATCTATCAACGCACAGCTTTCGCACAGCCCAAACTGTGCTAATGGACAGATTGATCTGTTTGGCATGTAGATACAGTAGAACGCCGATTATCCGAATTAATTGGGACCGGGGTCGATTCGGATAGTCGGACATAGACTGGTAATAAAGAAAAACGAACTGTCACACATAGAATAAACTTTATTAAATTTAACAAACTCAATTCTACAATATGTAAGTAGTGCACTAGAGTTTCAACTTGTGACAACAAAACAAAACAAAACAAAAATTACATTACATAGCTATTACGGCGAATACGTCCACTAAGATATAAAATTGATTAATTAATATTAAAATTAGTTAATGTTATGTTTAATCAATGTTTTTTCCGTTACTTCAGTTTTCTGTTGTTTCTGTTATTTTATTTTTCTGCTGTTTCTGTTATTTTATTTTTTGTTATTTCTGTCATTTTATTTTTGTAAACACTTCTTTAAATATGGTAATAATGAGATAATAAATAAATGAGAGATAAATAAATAATAATAAAAATAAGCATAAGTATAGTATACATGAATAATCCATTCATCAAGTTGATCGTAAACAAAGAAGACAAGTCACAAACTCAAAACCAGTATCTCTTTGACCGATACAAGAACAACAAACGGAGAAAACATTTTATTTGTCGCGTGCTCATACGATATTGAGCGCTTTCACAATAGTTTTCTACAATGTTTTACAATGCAAAACCATGTTTTACGATGCTTGTATTATAGAGTAGAAAGATACTTATTTTGTTCAACTAAACTTTTACAAGTGGCTTTGAAGCTACCACTGTTTCGGAATATCCTTCCCAGACTATCCTTACCAGAAAGAACTAGAAAGAAACTAGGTGGTTGCTCTTTTCAAAAATTTAACGATGTTAAAATGTAATGATGCAATTTCGCGCATCGCTGGAGCGATCTTCGATTTTAAACATAATAAATATTAGACCTCTTCAGGAGCATACTTTAAATTAAGATTTTGCATGTAGGTTTTTTAAATAAAATCGACTCTTAGTCAGGAAGAAAGTATTTTTAGCAATTCCAGGCAATCAAAGCCGGGGCAAGTGACCTGTTTAGTATTTAATACAGTGCATGGCGAAGTTTCAAGAAATAGATTTTTCTATATCAGAATATCTCTCACCAGTTTTTGTTGTAATTCGATTCTGAAAACTAAATTGAATGAGACTGATTTTGAAGGTTTGACCGCGCGGTTGCATCAGCAGTGTGGAAGGGCTCTAAACCATTTAATATGGCTTTCACACTTGTGTAACTCACGGATGCGTGTCCTTCCGCCTCGTGCTCTCTACATAACCTGCTTGTAACTCGAATAAGCACATTTAACTTTATAAACCGGGTTCTGAATATTCACAACCAGTTGGGTAATAGGTAAATACTTGAAATAGCATGGTAATAACAAAAATATAAGAAGTTACAGTGTCAGATGAATTCTTAAAAACTAGCCTCAGGATGAGTAAGGAAACTTTTAAGTAAGTACGAAACTAAATGAAAGTTAGTCAATTTTATTTCAAAGTAACTTCCGTCTAAATTATTTTTAAGTATCCTATAGCAGGTATTTTTAACCCCCGAGCCAAAAAGAGGAGTGTTATAAGTTTGACGTGTGTATCTGTCTGTGGCTTCGTATCTCCTAAACTAATGAACCGATTTTAATTTAGTTTTTTTTGTTTGAAAGGTGGGTTAATCGAGAGTATTCTTAGCTATAATCCAAGAAAATCGGTTGAGCCGTTTGAAAGTTATCAGCTCTTTTCTATTATTGTAAACTTCACTTGTCACGGGTGTTATAAATTTTTTATTTACACTTGTAATTTTTTACAAGTAAAAGGAAGTGCGATTTTTGTGTAGCAGGTAAGTGAATAAGTAAGTAATTTATAGACGTACGCGGATTCCAAAAGCACGATACAATCGATGAAATTGGATTTAGTGCAATAATAATTATCTACTCTTGAAAATAAAGCACATTAAATCAAAGGGTTTTCTTTTTAAATTAATCCTACTTATTAGCAAAGGCTAATTAAAAATTGTGGATTGAATAATATAAGTAAGTGAGAAATCTACGTCTGGAATCTGGATTTAAGACTAATCTAGAAAATCACGGTATTCGTGATTCGCGCGTACATACAATAAAAAAAAATGTTTCTGGTAGGTAGTTTCTAGTCAAAGTAAAATTCTAATGATGAGTAAGTATTAAAACAAATAAAACAGATAGTTTTTTGAAGAAGGGAATGAGTTCGCTTTTTTGTCTCGAAATCGCCACACTCTCTTCTCAGATTAATTACTTACGAAATTGAATAACCACTAGTTTTGGTTTCACTCGTGGGTAATTGGGACAGATTATATACACTCGGTCATTTAAACTTCTTTTTGTGATGGAGAATTAGATTAATGGGTACTTCTCTGATTTGGCGCAAATCGGAGAAAATAAGAGAATTTTTTAAATTGTGAAAATTGCTGAACTAAACTAAAATATAGGTGAAATCAAAAAGAATGACCGAGTTATATCAAATTGCACCCATGAATTTCAGAGATATATGCATTTGAAGTTTTCAGTTACTGAAGGTAATGAGTTCTAGTGTGCTGGTAATGATTTTGGTAGAGAAGGCGTTGATGTTTATGCGATGGTAATGAAGCAATATTTCATTTTCAAAAAAGAACGTATTTCTTCATCTCATTAATCAAGTAAACAGAATTAATAACGGGAATATTGCAAATTTTAACAAAAATATTATTCCAGACATATCATCACCTATAAATTTTACTTGAAATGTATAAAATAATCGTGCTGCGAGAGCATATTATCACGAAAACAAATGTTTGGTGATAGAACAGTATGAGCGAAAACATGATTATTTTAATTTGCATAGAAATGGCAGACCTGCGAAGAGTGTCGTATATAAACAGTTTAGTTGATGATAAAGTTAAACCAATTTTGGCACCCTGAAGTCAAAAAGAATTTGTAAAACTATATAGTTATACAAAACAATATGTTCGCAGACACATGTCAAGGAATCATTGCAACATCTTGGGAATGTTAAGAAATGCAATGAATACCGCACTATCAGCCTCATGAGTCATGTTCCAAAGATGTTTCTACTTATCAGCTCTTAAGGGATTAGAAATAAATGTGACAACTACTTCAATGAGAGTCAGTTTGGATTTAGATTTGGTGTTGGAACATGAGAAACATTATTTGCTATAAACGTACTAGTCCAAAAATATAGAGACATGCAAACTGATGTATGAATTTCCTTCATTGATTATGAGAAAGTCTTTGACCGTGTGCAACAAGTGGTACTTATTCGTCGTTTGCAGGATGTTGAACTCGTTTGCACGAAAGGGTTCTTTATATAATCCCATCCTCGTCGCCACTGAAATATACAAGAAGTAAATAACCATGGTCATTTCGATACGCCATTTTATTCGAAGACACGTCAAACCGTCGAAACAAAGGCCTAATATAATTATTGACATACACCATCGACAATTTATATTATACAAAGCTAGCCCTTGACGTCAATTATTGAGGTTTTGACGAATACATAACATCTTTTATTACTATAGGAGTAGTAAGTTCACAAGGAGCACATTCTTTTTCCTGTGGATGATTTTCTTCTAAATCCCTTGTTATCTTAAACAGTATTTCTCAATCGGCTTACTTCTTTTTATTTTTTCTATATGTTTTTTTTTAATTTTCAAGTAACTTTTTTCGCTGTACTCTTTGTTGTCTTGGAGTCAAAAATAATCCGTAGAGTTAAGCAAGGATGTCTTCCTCACCACTGTTATTTATCTTGCTTATCGACGAAGTTATGCGTCGTGTCACCAATAGTCCGAGAGGGATATCATGGAGCAGTAGGCAACTTGAAGACCTTGACTATGTGGATGACCTGGTTCTCATATCAGATCGACTTGAATACATTAAGGGGCATGAGACAGGTCTGCCCGCGAAATTCAAATTTAATTTGGTTTTTCCGCAATTTGTAAACTAATACGACAACGTAGGCTTATGATATTTTAATTGTGACAATAGCAGTAACATCCTCACAGGTTTATATAAAAATCTTTACTTGAAAGGGTCCAGGGTAGTCTGCCGATTACCACAAAGAAAACAGTGGAGATGAGGATAAGTTCTACTGCTTCAGAACCGTTTTATTTAGAATACAAACCAATTAACCGAGTGGAGGAGTTCTGTAACCTCAGTAGCATCATTTCTCCTAGCGGCGGTGCCGAGGCTGATGTCGATAACTGGATTATAAAAGCTAAAGCTCTCTCTGTTTGAATCGTTTGTAAATTCAGTCTTCTTATACAGGTGTGAAACGTGGAAATAACTATATCGCTAATCCACAGAATTCAGGTTTTCCACAATAAGTGTTTCAGTGTTATTCCCCGCATTTTCTAGGCTAACACGATCAGAAATGAGGACTTGTGGTACAAATGCCAGCAACTCAAAGAAATAGCTTTGAATGCGATCGCGATTGGCCGGGCATATTTTGCGAAGAGAGGAAGAAAACGCTGCTCAAGCAGCGTTTATTGAAACCTGTCTGCCTGACAGCCTGGCGGTCAAATAAGACCTGATCGACCAACCAACTCCTAGGAGTTGGTTGGTCGATCAGGTCTTATTAGACCTCTAGACCAACCAACTCCTAGGAGTTGGTTGGTCTAGAGGTCTGCTTCAATGGGCCTCCTCTAGAGGAGGATAACTGGATTATAAAAGCTAAAGCTCTCTCTGTTTGAATCGTTTGTAAATTCAGTCTTCTTATACAGGTGTGAAACGTGGAAATAACTATATCGCTAATCCACAGAATTCAGGTTTTCCACAATAAGTGTTTCAGTGTTATTTCCCGCATTTTCTGGCCTAACACGATCAGAAATGAGGACTTGTGGTACAAATGCCAGCAACTCAAAGAAATAGCTTTGAATGCGATTGCGATTGGCCGGGCATATTTTGCGAAGAGAGGAAGAAAACGCTGCTCAAGCGGCGTTTATTGAAACCTGTCTGCCTGACAACCTGGTGGTCAAATAAGACCTGGTCGACCAACCAACCAACTCCTAGGAGTTGGTTGGTCTAGTGGAATTCTCGTGGAACTATGTCAAAGCAGCAACCAAAGGTAGGGAGACATAGAAAATAACTGCTGCAGCCCTAATATCCAAGAAGGAATGATAGGACTCCATCATTCTTCTTTACGTTTCGCATATTTTTCTAGATCTTTCTTTAGTTCTTCGTTTTTTGTGTTTTTAGCCTGCGCTAAATTTTTTTCGCGCGTTTTTGACTATTTCTTTTCACTATGGTAGTTTCTAAAATCGATATATGATGGTTATTTTTAATATTGAAATACCACGAGGTGCAATAATTTTGAATAGTTATTTCTAAATTTCTTGGAACAATATGGGCTACTAATTCAACTGATTAGTTAAAGAATTACTGAAGATTAATATTTTGTCACGTGATTTAATGTCAAAGGATATGAAGAAAATTACACAATTTTGGTATAACAATATTTCCTGAAAAAATCATCACCTCCTTCAATTCAACATCATTACCTTCAATTTTAAAACGGAAGGTAAATTACGGTAATGATAGTAACGGTAGGGAGGTTTTGGCAGTTTTAATTTTCTAACGTCGTATTTTAAAATGCAATATATATGAACATCAAACTACAAACTTATGTTGTTATTAGTACATGAAAGAAAATAAAATTATTAAGAAAAACTAATTATTTGTCCTAAAATGATGTTGAAGGTAAAGAGTGAAAAGTCGTGCCAAACACCAGTTTTGGCACCAAAAGCGTAAATATTTTTTTTTCTACAAGTGCACGGCCACTTTCCGCAACATGCCTAGATAGACTGATTATGGCTTAGTACGGGGCAGGAGAGAACGGAAGGCAATATGTATACTAGAAGGATATTTTGGAGGTGCCATCTCAGTTGCAGGTAATGACTTTTTTTCTGTGCCAAACATTTGTTATTTTTTTATGACGTATTTAAATGATTCGTACGTGTAAAAATGCATTTTAATTGCTTCTCAGGATGTATATAATAATATGTGAAAAACTCGAGCTCGTTTAAAATCGTCTTCTTTGAAAATCATAGCGATTTTTCCTGAGACTCCTGTTTTACCCGCAGAAGGAGGTGAGTTTTTAATATCAAAAATATTATTTCTGAAGTAACCTTTGTAGTTACAATTTTGAATTTTGGGGCACCCGTAGCTGAATATACAAGAGTTCTTTTGTAATACAATTCTCATCTGTAACTTCATTCATTATTTTTTTATTTGACCTGACATGCGATTTGCGCCAAATCTGAGAATCACCGTAATAAGAGCCTTTCAAAATATCAAACATGCGAAAATAAAATAATAGTAAAAGTGCTGAAATATTTATGTGAAAGGAGTACAGTATACAGTACATGTAAACTGTCTGAAATTGCTGGGTCAACCAGGCTAGACACTTGGGATTTGTCGTGTGTGATTTCTCTTTGACGTAGATCATACAATAAGATTTTCAGAAATACCAGCATAGCGAAGCCTAGTAGCCCCAGCCACCATCATCAACCGATAGATGTTAACTGCTAGTATACGAGTACGTATCTGCCTGAATCCAAAGGCTCCCTGCGAGTCGTTTGATGTCGTCTGCCTACGAAACCCTAAAAACAGAGATCGTTGACATCGATATAAAAATCCTACATTCTCCCATTATACCAGTTTGATGGATACGTTGCACTGGGCCATTAATAATATCAATTAGTTATCATTCCGACCGGCTGCGCATTGCGTAACAGCGTGACGCGGGTTGCGTGCTCGAGCTAGTCATGTTTGAATATATCCGTCTATTCATTAAAGACGAATTAAGTACGTGGTTTTAAGGAAAAAGTGCAACGTGTGGTTGTAACGCACAATGCGTGTATGGTAGAGATAGACCATATTTCACATTGCCCATAACACATAGACAATTTCACATTATTAAAACTGACACGCCTTTTTCAACTAAGTCCGGTTTCATTTGACTGCATTATCACTTAATACCACGTAAGATCGCAATCAATTTCTAACTTGTTATTAAATAAAAGCTTTGTATGTAACATTATGGTGCGAGCTAAAACTGCATAGCGCCATCTATTGCTACATTCATAATTTATAAATGAACTAATAAAATCAATGGCATGTGGGAGGCCTTACCTATGCTTAGCGGACGTCTAACAGTTGTTGTTGATGATGATGATGAATAAAATCTTGCAGTAATGAAAGGTATGCTTATGAATGGTATGCACGTGAGATGGCCTATCTCTAACAATGGATAAATAAGGGCTAATAAAGGAGAAGAAGTTGGTTATGAAGGCTTACTGGTGATTGTTGTCCACAGTTTCCAGGGTGATGATGTTGGGAGTCAGCGCCGACAGGATGATGCCCACAGGAATCAATGCCGTGACCAGGTGCAGGAAGCTTTTCCAGGGATTTCCACTGAAAAAGATTAGATATTACGCGAACTGGGTGGGTCAGCCTAGTGAGCAGTGGCGTGCACAGAATTTAGAGACTAAGTAAACATTAGTTTAATAGTGGCGATCACAATAAATTGACAACGGTAACGTAATCCAAGATCTGATGATTAATCGCTATCCCGATCGGTAGCAAATTCTACCTACGTCCGTTTGATTGGCTGTAAACAATTGAAAACAGCGAATCAACCAATCAACGGCAGAATTTGTTGCGATTACGATAGCGATGCATTTGTCTTACACAATCAGAGGGCTGATCGTTCACTACAGGGAAAAGAGGATATACAGAACAGTTTGTCACAGAATATAGCACTTATCTAGGTACTGTAATGGTGAAATCCTCACCTGATACAATCTGAAAAAAAAAACATAGGTACCTAAGTATGATCATTTCTAATCGGAATCGGAATTGCGGCCAAGCGCAAAAACAAAGGGCAAAGAAAGCCTGGTAATAAGTAGAGATACCTACGTCTCAAGAATGTAAGCTAAGATATGCCTAGTCGTTTGTGTAAAACGGTAACATGCTTTTGATGATGATGATTACTAAACAGAGAAAGATTAGAAATCGAAACAAATCGAAACTGTTCTCGCGTTTAGTTCAATATAATTTATCCACGAAGCAAATGAAAATGCCAAAGTAAATTGTAATAAAAACACGACTGCCCTTCCAAAAAACGAAATGAATAGCAAAAATGTTCGCATTGGAAAATGGCACCATACAGTCGGTATATTGAATTTTTTTGCCAGTGTCACTATTTATTTATTTATTTATTTATTTATTATTATAAGGTACGCCCACAGCATGTTCACAAAACACTTAAAAATACAATAGTATAATAGTCTTATTCAGTGTGACACACCACTTACGGGCACACACAACTCATGCAGGTAACAAAAAACATGACCGATCGCATAATATTAGTATATAATAAATTTGGAAAAATTATATAGCTCCGAAGGATAATAAAATAAAAACAAGATAATATTAACAAATATTACCTAAAAATAATGACTGAATTTACTTATTTCTAAATATTTGTTATCAGTTTATAATTATTAACTACACAATTAAATGTGATTGAATTAACTACAAAATTAATAACTGGCCGATTAATTTCTCAAAAACAGAGACAGCCGCCGCAATACGTTTTTTAAAAGTAATCAAACCCTGCCGAAAAATGTCGACTTCCTCTTGAGCGCTGGTAAGCTCATTGTAGATACGGCTTAAGCGATTTAAGGCAGAGTTGCTACCCAAGTTAGTTTTATACACGCTAATCCTAAAAGTTTTCCTAGAAGGTGTTCTTTTAGACTTCTTTGGAATAATGAAGTAAAGAATTTGAAGTAGGTCGGGAGCATCTACTATACCATTTACAAGTTTATGCAAGAAAGACATGTCGGCAACACAGCGACGATCACTAAGAGAGAGCATGTGGAAGTGCTCAAGCCTAGCTTCATATCCAGAACGATAAGGACAGGTGCGATCTCGGTAGGCTAAAAATTTTGTAAAATTTCGCTGTACTTTCTCGATTCTTGCGACGTGAACTTTATACATAGGGTTCCATATTGACGACGCGTACTCGAGCTGACTACGTACCATTGTGTTGAAAAGTAATTTCATAGTGCTAATATTATTAAATGTACTACATTGTCGCTTAATAAAGCCGCATGTCTTGGATGATTTTTTAACTATGCTATCCACACTACTAGGGACGATATAAGAATTCTAACGATACCTCATAATATTACATACAAATCTTTCAGGCATTTAGAAGTTAATGGTGGAATAAAGAATCTCAATACATACATGAACCCCGAAATCATTACATGTTTTTTTTGGGCTGTCATGTAAAAAGGCTTTCACATTAGAATTCAGTTTTAGGAAACGTACGAGTAGTCACACGTCGCAATTCATGATAGAACAATTTATCAGGTACGCGTAATTGCAATGCAAGCTTACATAAAGCAAGAAAGCGTTGGAGCACTTAAAACCTCGTCATCACTTAAAACATATGATTAATTCTGCTCGATTGGTGAAAGGACACAGTTTGCGTGCGTTGCTGAATAATTATGGCCTCTGCCATCTCGATGGATGAGAGCTTTCCTCGGCTTCGAATGAGGAGCTAATTTATTTGATACCGTCATTGGCCATTCGGCGTAATCTATTGTAGGTAAGGCATTGGTCCCACCGCCGACGAGGAAAGACTAGCTATCGACTATTTTCTCGCTCAAGAAACGAACAAACGATGCATTGTGACAATTTGATCTATCAATGTGATTGATGTGTCAATAAAAGGGAAAAATAAAATTATGTAGGTATTAATTAGGTAGGTGTTGATCACTGACTTTTCGGACATTCTCGGATAGACCTGTCTCACCACTTGATGCTTTGTCGGCCGTCAAAACACTCGTATAATTTGCCCAGGAATCAAAATATGATTGCCTCGGCGACCCACGGTGAGGGTGATTGCTCCCCAAAATTGTGCACTACACTACCCGTCCCAGCGGCAAAGTTATTCCAACTCACTTTAGCAAATTACTAGCTTCGGCGGTCGGACTAGTGCCTTACTATTTGTTATACAAGACCCGATCTCGGGATGGTGTTGGGTCTAACTGTAGCAGCCTAATCACTAATTAGGCAGAAGCTGACAGCTGTTTTGATTTGATTTGATTTATTTATTCAACAAGTGTAAATTAAAAAATTATAACACCCCCGACAAGTGAAGGTTACAGTAACTAGAAAAGAGCTGATAACTTTCAAACGGCTGAACCGATTTTCTTGGATTAAGTATAGCTAAGAACACTCTCGATCAAGCCACCTTTCAAACAAAAAAAACTAAATTAAAATCGGTTCATTAGTTTAGGAGCTACGATGCCACAGACAGATACACAGATACACACGTCAAACTTATATAACACCCTTCTTTTTGGGCCGGAGGTTAATAAATTGTAGGTAGAATATGTATGTTGAAATAATGTCTGATGAGTACATACCTATACATTTTACCAAGTTTTATTATTCGTTGTTTCTGTTATTTTATTTTATGTTATTTCTATTATTGTATTTTTGTAAACATTTTTTTAAAATATGGTAATAATGTAATAGATAAGTAAATGAAAGTTTAAAAATAAGCCAGGATTAAAATTATTAAGTTAAGACATTTACATAGTTTTGCAACACTTTTGTTTATGTAGATTACTTTTGATCTTATAATTTTGCTTCTTACACTTTCTTTATTGTGTTATATTAAATTCAAGTCATAGGATAGTACTTGGAGGTAGATTCTAATCTACAAGAACTTATAAGGAAGGAAGTCTTAATAAAATGATTTGCATTCTTATTCGAACATGAATATTTATTGGATCACTTTTAGTGAAAGTAATTTAGGATACAGATTTATAAGTTCAAAATTTTATGAGACAGCGGCGTCCTTTATTCATATGTCAAGCTAATCCTTGATTAGGAAGGAAATAATTTGTATAGTTGAGCTCATAATTTTTAGAGCTGATTTTTCAGACGCCAAATAATCTTAAATTGATCAATAATATCTTTACCTATCCGTTTGATAGTTTTTATAGACAAGTGTAAATTAAAAATTTATAACACCCCCGACAAGTGAAGGTTACAGTAACTAGAAAAGAGCTGATAACTTTCAAACGGCCGAACCAATTTTCTTGGATTATAGCTAAGAACACTCTCGATCAACCAACTTTTCAAACAAAAAAAACTAAATTAAAATCGGTTCATTAGTTTAGGAGCTACGATGCCACAGACAGATACACAGATACACACGTCAAACTTATAACGCCCCTTTTTTTGGTCGAGGGTTAAAAAACGCTGTAAAATCTGTCATCGTTTCAAAATTTCTAGATTACACAACATCCATCTTTAGTCGCACATTCCTTATACTCTATAGTATCATCGTGACATTTAAGAGTAAGATATACAAGTGACTTGTTTCATTTCCTACAGTGGACTGGACCTACAAATCCTTTGCCTATTCACCATTGCTTTTTATTGTAAATCCATAATAGTTTACAGAGACTATATTTCTGTAAACGTAACGGGAAAAGATTTCGAATTAAGAAGGATAATAATGCAGTGGTAGATTCATTTGGACGATTCACCGTAAAAGTTCATTTGAATAAAAAATGTTTCTATTTCTATACTTTACCGTTTTTTAATTGGATTCTCCTTAGCATCCTTTTCATCGTCTTTAAAGTCCAATCCAAAATTATCATCATCACCATCTGAACTAGGTTTTTCCTTGAATGGATCACCATATGAATTAGGTTTTTCCTTAAATGGATCAGGAAGCTTGTAAAGTCCTCCTGCCGGGATCTTCATAGGAGCTTGAGCTGTGGGTTTGGCTTCTACTCCGGTGCTGTATTTCCATTCCTCATGTTTTGATGGTACTGTTTTTTCGAATTTATAAGGTGTATCGATTGGGTCCGGGTAACTGGGAGGTTTGTAGTTTAATTTGTAGAAGTCGCCTGGAGAGCTGAAAATAATTTTGAATTTCAATGATTTATGTATTGAAGATGTCTTTAATAAACATTTTTTGAACTCAAGAACTGAAATTCATATTTCACATAATCATGCGCATGTTGGTTAAAAATATCCGCAGATATAAATCCTGGAATTTCAAAAAAATATCAAGAAAAAATAAACGTTTCAAGCGGCGTAAACGTGCATTGCGCCGTACGACTTTATGAACCTTCTTATTCACTCCTCAAAGGTTGCTGGTGGAGATTACTCCGTAAGCAATAAGACCGCCTTTGCATAAGTAATTTCATGCATTTTTCTTTGGTGCTCTAAAATATCTGTCTATCTACTATCTTGTTCTGGTAAGAAATCTTTTCAACAGGAGCAGACCATTACCAGCTGTTACTTTTCCATATCAAATATTTCTAAATTGTTAGGTATATTAAGGTAACTAATTTAAAACTTACCTGAAAAATGTTGGTGGATTTTTATTTACTGGGGAAAATGATCCTATTGTTGGTTGTGTCGGCACCACAAAAGCATCTTCACTATGAAAATGTCCCAATTGAGGACTTGGCTTAAACTCTTTTCCAGCAGCTTGTAGAATTTTATTTTCTGATTCATTTTTGTTACCCTCTGGTTCACTTATATTTGATGGATTAAAAAACGTATCAATTTTCCAATTGTTAGTGTCTAATTTAGGTATTTTAGGTTTTTCTTGTTTATGTTCATTGTTATTTAGATTTGTTTCATTGTCCAAATTATCTTGCTTATTTTTTGTATCATTGGCATCATTTTTACTATCGCGAAATGAGTCAAACTCTTTTGAACTTTCTTTAGCTAAATTATTTTCCCTTAATTGATCTTTAGGTTGTTGTCCACTCGTAGATATAATCTTATCTTCTATATTTCTCTTGGCTTCTGAATTATCACTTTTATTTATATGAATGAAGTCTTGAACTGGATATAAAGTAGTGACATTCAAAGTGGTTCCGTACTCGTCATTTTGGTTTACTTCGTAACACATAACACCAGTGATCAAACAGGCCATGTATAAAATAAGTATCTGAAAAGATAAAATAGCTCTGTTTACATAATCTCTTAATTAAACTAAATGACAGGTACAAGTGTAGTGCTATCTTTTTCTGCAGGGAGTATTATGAAAAGGATAGCAATACAATGGTTCTGGCTGGTGGTGGCTAGGTAGGCTATTAACATCTTTTGTGAAAGTTTTTCTAGACTACACTGTCATTTTAAATCACTTTGAGCAAGGTTTCGGCACTAATAAGCATACTTTACTGGTTACGAAGGTGTTCTCATATTTTACTTTTACGTTTTTTACTTATGTCAAAAAGTGTAAGTTTTCCAATCGTAAATGAACTGATTAGATGTACAAGTGTAAATTAAAAATTTATAACACCCCGACAAGTGAAGGTTACAGTAATTAGAAAAGAGCTGATAACTTTCAAACGGTTGAACCAATTTTCTTGGATTATAGCTAAGAACACTCTAGATCAAACCACCTTTCAAACAAAAAAAAACCAAATTATAATCGGTTCATCAGTTTAGGAGCTACGATGCCACAGACAAATACACACATACACACGTCAAACTTATAACACTCCTCTTTTTGGGTCGGGGATTAAAAACACGTTCATTGATGAAAACGACAGTAACACCATAAAAGGTTCGATAACAGGCCCTGTATCGTGTATCAGACATTGCAGAGTTGTGAGAAAGTTGTGAAAAGGGTCAAAGGTCGAAGGTTCCAGAGGTCGCCTGTTACAATACCTTACAGTACGAATGGGTAGGTAACTACTCCCACGTCAGGACAAGCCGAGACAAGCCGACATTAATCGTGACCGTGGCATCACAATAATATGTGGCATCACATCTTCTTATTGTGCACATGTATTTAATTTTGAATGTATTGATTCCAGTAGGTAGGTACTTGCTGTCTAAAATCTTGATAGGGAACATGTTTTTTATTAATCTGTGATTAATAAAATAAAAGAATGACATAAGAGACTACAGAGTAGTGAAAGTGACTTAGGGTCCTATTGACTTAAAGCACAAGTAATCACAAAGCCACAGCCCTTTTGCAAGAAGGTTGCTAGGATCCATGACCCAAAAGCAATAAGACACAGCCCAAAATCAATCCTTTTTTCCACGCATATGAAAACACGAATAAACTTCTTTCTACGGTGTTCCCATTAGATTACAACATGGGGCTATTCAACGGGCGGACCATCAGATAATATTCCTGAAAGGCTGGCAACGCATTGGTGGTTCCTCTGGTACTGCAAATGTTCATGGGCGGTGGTAATCACTTAACATCAGGTGACCCGCGTGGTCGTTTGATCGCTATTTTTCAATTAAAAAATGTAACGAACTATTATAGAGTAATGAAGAATAATACTATTGACCCAAAAGCAAAATTAATAAGACACAGCCCTTTTGCAAAAGTGACATAACGCAAGTAATGAAGGTGGCTAGCCGCTAGGATCCTATTGACCCAAAAGCGCCGTAATAATAAACACGAGTCGCCTGCGCCTGCGCCGCGCCGGCCGCCGCGTTGCGTCACCGCGATCACTTTCACCCAAATCAGTAAGTCACTGACCGCTGCTGCTGGCGGCTGGGTTACCACTTACCACTTGACGACCTCTCTGGCTTAGCGATAAGCGCTGTGGCCTTATTAGTGGGAGGTCCCAGGTTCGATTCCCGGCAGGAGTTTGGAATTTTATCATTTCTAAATTTCTGGTCTGGTCTGGTGGAAGGCTTCGGCCGTGTCTAGTTACTACCCTACCGGCAAAGCCGTGCCGCCAAGCGATTTAGCATTCCAGTACGATGCCGTGTAGAAACCAAAGGAGTATGGGTATAACGAAAACTTCCGTACCCCTTCCATATTAGACCGTTTTCCATCTTAGACTGCATCATCACTTACCACCAGGTGAGATTGCAGCCAAGAGGTAACTTGTATCTGAATAAAAAAATGTTCAGACTTCGGAGGTCTCAAGATCGCTAGACTTTTGGATTAGATAACCTCTCACAACACTGTCTCAGGTCTGGAATGCGGAATGGCCCGTGTCTAGAAGTCATCTTCAAAATTCATTGACGCCTATCCACTTATATTTATTTTCACTTGTCGATGAGTGCAAGCAATTTCATAATGTAAATATTGAATAAGAAATTCCGGTTGGAAGTCGGTATAGTATAGACATAGTACCTATAATCTACTTCGTTCTTATATAACTTTAACTAGGCTATAGGCATTAGGTATTTATGGGATAAAAAGTTGTTAAAAAGTCTACAGTAACCAATCTCACCTGATAAGTAGTAAAAAAATGATTTGTTTTATTGAAAGGTTAAATACTCAATATATGGTCATGTACGGTCTACCCTATTGAACCTAGTCACGATTTTTAGATTCGTTGATCTATCCATTAAAACCAATAGGATTCTATTAACTATAGTGAATTATATAGATAGTTATACAATATACCTATTAAGTATCATAAGTTAAATCGTGATCATACTTTGTATACTTATCATAGATTTATTATGGCAATTAAAATGTAAGAGCTTTTTAAAATTGATAAAAGTAGGTAGATAATATTAAATTATTATCTTTTACGTTTATTGTAAGTAATAAACCTACGTATACATAGTATTTGATTTTGAGTGGTTAAAGAGGTGTTATCTAAATAACCGAGGTGCTAAAAAATAATATTTGTCTGATGTTGTGAGCTAATCTTTGGACATGTTACAAGTTTACATTACAACTTACAAATTTCTATTATTATACTGGCAGGCGAAATAAAATCTTGAAACTACCTAATCATGAAACTATCCTTAATATTTTTTTTGCGCTCTACAGTAAAATACTTATCAAAATATGTTTTTTTCCTTAATCCGGCTGGTTTTTGGGCTCATTGAATAAGCTCATTACCAAACAAAACCTCCAAAAGTGGTATTGAACTTTTAGTCCAAAATCTATGATTTCGATCAAAAATGAAGTTTCGGAAGCTTTCATTCAGTTTTTTTTATCATAGTGTAAAATTTAATTTCATGCAATTACCTACATCGTTTTCTTCCAGCTCCTCATTATTATGATCTCACTAAGTATAATGAAAGCAATGAACAGAATTTGGCGGCTCGAGACCTTTGTTATGGCTGATGTTTATTAATGTATATTTATATTTATGAAACTCGTATGTAATAAAACTAGCGACCACCGGCAGCGTTGTTTGGTCAAAATATAACTCCTCTTTACAAGTAAAACTTAAGTAACTTTACAAGGAATTTCGAATAACCCGGTCTTATTCCTAAAGCATAGTTTACACGGAGCCAACACTGGCTGCCAATAAGACTGGCAGCCAGTGCTGGCTCGGTATTGGCCTTGTGTAAACAGTTTTTCAAGCCAAGCCAGCGCTGGCTGCCAACGCTGGCGAGAATAGAGCGACCGTCTATTTTTCTAGCCAGTGACCTCCGCCCGCATACCCTTCGACCCCCGCGCCAGCGTTGCGGACCCGTGTAGACGAGTCTCGCCAGTCACTGGCGAACGTCCGTACGGTGTGTGTTCTTTGTTGTTTTTCCAAACGTGTGCACACCAGAAGAAAAAATCCGTGAATGATTGGCCGCGTCTAAACAACAAGGGCCAGGCCAACGCTGGCTTGTCTGCAGACTGGCGCCAGCATTACTGGCTTCGTGTAAACTCTACTTTACTCTACATTATTTGCACAGCCTTGGTGCATTTCAGTTTTCTAAGCTACAAGGGTTTGAACTGGACGTGGTCAGCAAATGAATCAGGATTTTTATTTTATTTATTTAAGTTTCAGAAAACATATCAGTCATTGTCTGGACTATGTGTCTGGTTACATTTTTTAGTTTCTACCAGACGAAAGGTCTAGCCAAGCCTCCATAATCATCATTCGAAATTATACACCGACATAACTGAAATGACCCGTCGATCGAATATCGGCATAATATTAATGATTATGATGATGATCTTCAAGTGGTTGCATAACGCGCCGCCAGGTGGAGAAAGCTTGAGGAATGCGATGATAGTTATAGCTTACTCACTGCTTTATTTCGTAACTAGAGGATTACTATGGATGATTGTATTCTACATGTACAATAGCGTATTATTATCGTTATTGGCTTGTTGACGGGCTATAAAAATTACGCCTTGCTGTCAACTAGGTATATCTGAGCGATCAAAGAATCGATTTGTAATAGAGCAAGATCCTAGGCCCCCAGACGTTTCTTACTTTCTGAGTAGCAAAATGTGCGAGTAGAGCTGGTAAGTATGTACTTTTAAAGTACTCTGCTAGCTTAGGCCAACCATCAATTTATAGGTATCAGGTGACAGAAGGGCTGGCTCATTTTTTGCGCAACGGATCAGCCTGGCTGTCCAACGTGGAAATGCAGCCAGTATTCTTGGCACCATTCCACGCGGGCATGATTTGTATAGTAATTAGATAAGGCTAGCTTTAAGTTTTATTGTAATATTTTCATTAAAAAAGATGTCAGTCAGAAAAAAAAAGGTATCAGGTGAGGTACGTAAAAACCGCCAGGCGCTAAATTGGCCGTCGCGGGCACAAGATATCAGATATGCGTTGGTACGAATACCTCTATCTGACATATTTTGGTACTTAATAAAGTAACGTCTGGCAGCCCTGGGATCTTGGACCATGACGAGAGAAGATTTTACAGCAATCAGCCTTGTGAAAAATCGTGAATAAAAAATCCTGACAAATATTATGATCGAATATGTACTAAAAGTGAAGGCCTCGACATAAAAGCTAATGGTAGGTACCTATAGAGTAAATTTTATATATTTTATTACTAACTGCATGTACCGAGGTTCTAGAATTAATAAGGCTAGGTACCTACCTAGAAGTGGAAACGTTTTTTTAATCCCGGACGCAAAAAAGGTGTAATTATGAGTTTATCGTGTGTATTTTCGTTTCTGTATGCGCCATCAAAGCTTCCAAGCGAATGGACCATGAATGAGGTTTTCTTTATAATAACTAGGAACCCTGTTTAATTCAGATGGTTCTTAGAGCTATTTTTGATGAAAATCTGTTCAGCTGTTTTCCAAGTCGGATCCCTGCAGATTTCAGTCATCCAGTTGTTATTTTAACATCTGCCGAGATTTGACCAAACCCCGGTTTTTAGCATTTTCCTGCGCAGATAATATCGATAGAAGGGTTGAATAAGTTTTTCGAAAACACATGAGTTTTATTTTAGATTTGTTCGAAAATAGTTATAACTAGAAGATGCCCGCGGATTCGCCCGCTTGGATTTCGGTTTTTTTAAATCCCGTAGGAACTCTTCAATTTTCCGGGATAAAAAGTAGCCTATTTCCTTCCCCGGGATGTACCCAAATCTGTACCACTTTAAAATCGGTTTAGTGGTTGGGCCGTGAAAACGTAGCAGACAGACAGACAGAAAGACAGACAGGCACACTTTCGCATTTATAATATTAGTATGGATTGTGTGCAGTCGGGGTCTTTGTACTGAATAGTCAAATTTTATTTTAAATTCTTAAGTGTAGGCTTAGTAATAAAAACAGGTAAAACAGGTAAACACTAACAAAAGTAGATAGGCTAACTAACAAAAAATGTAAGTTTTATTCCACTCACCATGGTCTCTCGCCAACACGTCACATAATGACTAGAGGCGGTGATGTCATGGTGGTGCATTTATAATATCTTGGACTTTTCCCTGCGAAACGTTTGCACCGAATTCACCGGTCTCTATTGTCTTTAAGGAGGAAATCTTAGGGCAGGTATAATGTTAAAATGTCGATGTTTTTCTTTAATAATTTCAAACGCAATTATTTACAAATCTGCTGTAAGAAGTCAAGGAGTTGGATAATATCCCTGATCTTTGGGCAATTTGCAGACCTATCTTGGATGCAGCATCAGGTCCAAACCTAACCCCGATAATTTTGTCAATTATAATTGATGGAGGTACCTATCGTTGTTTTTACTCATACCCAAATTACAATTAATGAAACATATTTTATTTTTGCCAACCAGTTACAATATAGGAACTTTTTATAGCCCTGACTCCCAAACTTGGAGGTCCGTATCATAAGAGCCTCTACCTTAATCTT
This sequence comes from Maniola jurtina, assembly GCF_905333055.1. NCBI lineage: Eukaryota > Metazoa > Arthropoda > Insecta > Lepidoptera > Nymphalidae > Maniola > Maniola jurtina. The sequence goes on from NC_060044.1 coordinate 13,655,933, forward strand.
TTTTTTATTCATTCAAATACAAGTTAGCCCTTGACTGCAAAGTCTCCTGGTAGTAAGGGATGCAGCAGTCTAAGATGGAAGCGGACTAACCTGGAAGGGGTATGGCAGTTTTTTATGAAACCCATTAGGTACGCCTTTGGTTTCTACACCGCAAACGCTAAATCACTTGGTAGCGCGTAGGGCACATAGGGCACATAAAGTTGCCGGTAGGATGGTAACTAGACACGGCCGAAGCCTTCCACTAGACCGGACCAGACAAACTATAAAATTCTAAAAGTCTCCGTCTCGGTTACACTAACAGAATAAAGTTTTCTGTCGCAGATTCAGAAAATCCTTTATTGATTTGAGATCTACGTCATAAAAATATTAGGTACCTACGTAGGACGCACTTTAATAAAATTTCAAATTTCTAGACAGTTGTTATGTCAGTTTATCTTTTTCTAGAAAAACATCGTGAAATTAGTTTTACTCACCGTACATCACTATTAGAGAGCAATTTTCCAGCCATAACGCATTGTTGCCGCGAACACCCTAATTATTTCCCCCTATGTAACATAACTCATCATACATATACATACAAACACATTATTATATGTTTTATTTATTGTTAGCCAACGCTAGGAAGTGTACGCTAATTACAATTTATTTAAATAACTTTTGCTCATTGTTATATTACGAAACGAAGACATTATGTTTTGCATTCGAAAATATAATATCTAAAGATATGGAACCTTTGAAGTGCGAGTTTGACTCGCACTTGACCGGTTTTTGGGGTTCAGTACCTCAAAAGGAAAAATTGTACCCTTATAGGATCACTTCTATGGATATCTACTATTGTCTGTCGTATATGTCAAGAAACCTATATAATACTCCTGTTGACCTAGAATCATGAAAGGCAGTAGGTAGATCTTATTGTACAAATAAGAGGAACAATCCAAAAACCGTGCATTTGTGGTTAAATCACAAAAATAAAAATAAAATAATTAGTATTTCCAACTTTCAAGGTAAGATTACCTACTCTACCAAGTGGGGTATCATAATATGAAAGGGCTAAACCTGTAGGTAGATTTTAAAACAGATTTTTATTTATTTTGATATGTCAAAAAAATACGACATATAGGTACGGAACCCTCGGTGCGCGAGTCTGACTCGCGCTTGGTCGGTTTTTTCGGTGGATCTCGAAATTCGCAGCTTTCACACTTGGTAGTTATTAAAAAATACTTGGTGATTCACGGACAAGAATTGTGTCGCCTTACGTAACTTAGTTCCTTTTCTTGTTGTTTAACTTAACAAGTAAGTAGGTACCTACCTTACTGAATGCAGTACAGTACTAAGTGGTACTTCTATACCTACCCAATACAGGCAACAGTGGCATTCCTGCACTGCTTTTACCAAAAAAGACAGAGTGTTTTATAAATTATTTATTTTTGTGTACTTAAGCCTACTTCTTAGGTATATTTTAGTACTTAATTATTCACTAATGTATAATTTAACGTTTAAACTATCGTGAGTGATTTCCATTATAAGCATAGATTGTTACGGCTATACTTTCGTATTTAGTCGATGTAAGCCCGATTAGTTTCAAACCCATCCGGGTTCCTTTTTCATATAAGAAGCACAGGGACTTATGTAAATCCGTGAGTAACAACCTATACTTATAATGACTAATTTAATTAACTAATTTAAGGGTTGAATCCCGAACATGCACCATAGCTTTTAAATAAATAAAAGTTTATTCAGCTCAACAAAATCACAAAAAATACAACATAAAAATACAATCCCTACAAATTATCAACTAAACTTAAAACTAGAGAACTTTTCGGAGTTATGTGCGTTTTCCTTTGAATATCTTGCTTCAACGTTGAAGGAAAATATCGCGAGAAAACATGCCGGCAGTTGTCTATAAAGTTCTTTAAGATGTTTAGCCGCACTCGGTCAGTGTGGTCGACTATGACCAAAACCATCTTCATTCTGAGACTCATACTCAGTAGGGAGCCGGCAATTGATTTCTTCTGATTTCAGTATTTGACCGTAAACCATATTCACTTCACATTTGTACCGATTTCATGATACATTTCAACTTAAACTTAATGTCAAATTCGGTGTCTACACTGGATACTTGAAGATATCTCTTCTCATCAACCTCTGGGAGGACTCCGTGGAGGAATCTCGAAGCATTTCGTCTCTTCTGCTCTTTATCACTGACGCGAAGTAGTACAACACCACTGGAAATAAAGAAAACAATATAAAATTAATAAGAATAGAGGCGAAGACGGACAGTGCAAGTAGCATCAAGCAGAACACCCAGCTCGTCACCAACCAGCGCAGCCAGAGGTTTCTTCTAGAAGAAGAGAAAGCTACTGACCTCCATCAACACAGTAGACTGAAGCCATGGTGCTGACTTCGGCAGCTGTTCCCTCCCCCCCCACAAGCTTGAGTGCTATGAGTATAGAGCCAAGGATGGGTAGCGGCAGCAGCGTCAAGTAGAATACCCAGCTCATCATCAGCCACGGAAGTATTACCCAGGGTTTCTTCTAGAAGAAGAGAAAGCTACTGACCTCCATAAACACAGTAGACTGAAGCCATGGTGCTGACTTCGGCAGCTGTTTCCTCCTCCCCACAAGCTTGAGTGCTATGAGGATAGAGCCAAAGATGGGTAGCGCCAGCAGCGTCAAGTAGAATACCCAGCTCATCACCAGCCATGGAAGTACTACCCAGGGTTTCTTCTAGAAGGAGAGAAAGCTACTGACCTCCATAAACACAGTAGACTGAAGCCATGGTGCTGACTTCGGTAGCCATGTCCTCCCCCGCCGCGTGCTGGAGGGCTATGAGGATCAAGCCGAAGACCGACAGCGCAAGCAGCGTCAAGCAGAAGACCCAGCTTGACACCAGCCAAGGCAGTATTAGCCAGGGTTTCTTCTGAAAAGTGAGAAAGAGTATGAGAATAATAAAATTACCAAGCTGTAATGGCGTTGGGCAGGTCTAGCATACCTCAGGGGCGATGGTCGTTGTTAACATGGGGGGGGGGGGGCTCACATTAAGAATGGCCTATGTCCAGCTATGGAAGTCCACAGGTTTTTAATTTCTTATGGCTTATGCATTAAAAAGTTCAAGTGTCGAATTAGACGACGATGGAAAGGTTGGACGGAAAGATGGATTACAATGTGCCTTAGTACTTAAGTACCTTCTTTAGAAAGGCATCTTCAAGGCAGTAACGCTCCACCTTAGGCAGCATTATCACTTACCATCAGGTGTCAATACACTCAAGCACAAACCTATCAAATTAATAAAAGATGGAGAAAGCATCCAATAACTACTTGGAACATGTAGTAATGATGTACACATAATGTGATCTCCTGGTTCTCAAGCAGCGAAGCAGAAAGAAGTTTAAAATTAATACTTAGTTATCAATTTTTAATGTCTTTCTGTGCTTATACGATGCAGATGTAGGTCCGTACCCCGAACACGCCATAGATCAAGAGGCAGCCAATGACCAGCTGGAACATGGCGATGCTCGCTATGATGGCGTATACGATCTTCCGGTTTTCAGCCACCGGCGCCGGCAGCATGGCTGCCGTGCCGTACACCATGCCGATCATTACTGAAGACATCTGAAAAATACAAATAAAAACATTTAAAAAAATCATTCATAGATGTTCTAAAATCACATTATCACACTAATATTATAAGGGCGAAAGTCTGTGTGCATTTATGTGTGTAGTGTAAATATTTGTTACTCTTTCACGGAAAAACTACTGAATGGATTTGGCTGAAATTCGGAACGGAGATAGATTATACCCTGGATTAACACAAGGCTACTTTTTATCCAGGAAAATCGAGGAGTTCCTAGGGGATTAGGAAAATCCACGTGGACGAAGTCGCGGGCGTCAGCTAGTACCTATTACAATACAACGTAAAGCTAGCTAATTATCTAATAAAAACTAGATAGAGTTTGTGTCTTCGAGATGTCTTCTCGCCCTCTGTGTCTGAAGAGTTTTTCTACGTGATCAACTCAAAAGTGGGGGGATCCGTAGGAGAACAGTAGGTAACCGACGTAATTCAGAAAGTTGTGAGGCTGAAGTGGTAATTGAAAAGGCTCTTATTTCGAAAAACTGATAGACGTTGGGGCCCCAAGGTACTAGAATAGCGATTTCACCTTCGAAAGAGCAGCGTTGGAAGACCCCATACACGTACTCGGTGGACAGAATAAATATAACATGAAACGAGGAGCCGCTGGATTCAGTCGGCGCAAAAACGCACCGTGGTGTATGAAGCCCCTACAAAAGATCACGTCCAGCTGTGGAGTGTGGACGTCTATCTATTGACGATTACGATACAGAATTAAGTACCTACTTAACAGATCCAGCCGATATAACCGATAGTAAGGTAATCATTAAAAGGATTCGCAATTTTCGTCACAAATCAATCAATTTCTTGAATAGATACTCCTAATATATACCTACATAATATTATTTATCCCAGACCACAATACTAATTACTAAGGGTATGATAGGATGACAAAATATGATCCACATATTTTGATCGACATCATAATGGCGGGCGTGAAGATACCTAAGTGCATGCGCCACCTACCTAGTTAGGGCATGAGTCATAATGACAATACATTTTCCAGGAAAAGTGAATGTAGGTTAGTATTTTATGTATAGTACGCGACAGGTCGAGATGGCAATCAAGATATGAGGCGGGGGGACGCCCCGCACACCCGCACGTCATTCACGCTATCCCGCATCGGGTTAGCGCGGAGGCTGTGCGCGAGTGCGGAGCGTCCCCACCCCGATTGCCATGACGACCTGTCGCGTATTATACGTTCTCTACATCATGATCAACCCATCAACAACAACCTACTGGGTGTCTCTACACGGGTCTCCTCTCAAAATGAGAAGGGTTTCTAGGCCATAGTCCGCCGTGCTAGCCCAGCGCGGATTAGCAGACTTCACACGCGCTTGAGAACAATATGGAGAACTCTCAGGTATTCTTCAAGCACTGAGGTAGATGTAGTATTATTAGTTCAATGTCTTCAAGCTCAACGTTTAGTTCTTAATACTATTTCATTTAACTTACCAAGTTAATAATAGAAATAACCTTCGAGCCGACATCTAAGCTCATACAAAAACAACATCTTGATAACGGAACACACATTTTGAATCACTAGTTTATGCCTTTTACAAATTACAAAACTTTAATTTTAATACAAAATTAAAATTGTATCTAAATACTTAGTAATTATTGTGAAATTAACTTTTCTCAAATTGCACAATATTATAAATAATTGATTATAAAGTATTAATTGTTTATTGTAAACAATAAATAATTATTGGGTAGGTAAGTAGTTCGATAAAGGGGCAACGTGAGTAACTGAGTGATTTATTAAATTCCATAGATATCGCCAACGTAGATTATCTTTATAGTATGTATTATCTTATTTGATAACGTTTTATATACCTACGTACTAGATACCATGTAGGTGGGTACTTGGTAAGTAGATACTTTGATAAAGACTTATTACTTGTACGTAGAAAATCCATAGTTACTAATGTCATAAATGCGAAAGTGTGTCTGTCTGTCTGCTAGCTTTTCATGACCCATCTGTTAAACTGATTTTCACGAGGTACAGAGATAACTTATACATCCCGATTCCCGATGAAGGAGGGTATATTATGGTAACGGATCGGATCGGATGATTTTTTGAAAAGTTGTGGGCATCATTTCTTTGGTAAGAGATAGCTCGTATCCTGGAGATGGGCATAGGCTATTATTTTTTATTCCGGCAAATTAAAGAGTTCCCACGGGATTTTTAAAAAACCGTAACTTACGCGGACATCATCAGTATTTATTAATATAAACAAAATCCTGCAATAAAAGATAGAGCAAATGTTTACATTGAGTACAAGGCATAATAATACTTAAGGCGACGTAGGTATACCGAGATCGTAAAACAGAAACTTCCATTTTGATTATTTTCTGTTGAATAAGCCTTTTCTTTTTCCCCAATTCTTTTAAGACTAAAACTATTAAGTATGAGAGCTTTTAAGGGGTCAACGCAAAATAACAACGCAAAAAGACCGTTGGCTATATGTAACTAGTCGATGCCCACGATTTCGTCCGCGTGGTTTTAGGTTTTCAAAATTCTCGTGGGGACAGTTCTTTTTCGGAACAAAAAGTAGCCTAGTAATTAATAATAATGTCACTCAGCACTCTCCAGTTCTTTTTGGGACGTGATTGAAGGAAAGAAACACACTTTTGCATTTATAATATGGATAGTACCTAATAGCACCTAACAATTCGCTTTGCTGTACAAATTACATCAGAAATTAATTAGGACAAAAAAATTAGTGAAACGAAAACTTGAAAATTTGTAGAAGTATTTTCCAACCATTGCAGGTAGCTAGAACTCCACGCTTTGTCACAACTCACAACTCTTAGGGAGGTTACCCACGGTGAGTTTTCGCAGCGATTTAGTCGCAAAAAGACGCGATTCCTGCCGCTGATCGTATACTTTCGCCCACGTAACTTTGCATCTTTACTGTCGCGATACTGACTCGATAAAGTCGACTTTATCGGTGTACCTACTTAGTATCGCCCGCCGACGCGCTCCCCGTTCTTCCTTTACACGATGTAGAGAAACGATGGTGAATCGATACTATGCGATTTTGTCACTACTGAATCCCTAATGTCGCGCGATGCTAATGCGACTAACGGCCCAAAGACGCAACGCAGACGCGCGTTAATCAAATGTGCTACTGCAAAAAGGAATCACTGAAAACCGTGGGTGACCTACTTTAGCATTTTGATAAGGTTGCAAGGTGCAAGTACTTCTATTACCTATTCATTTGCAGTTTTATCGTAAACGTAGAGATTAGAGAAGCGATTCGTTTTGCACTTTGCAGTTAGCTAGTTAGTGATAACGCGGACTCCGAACAAATCACACGCTAAAACTATTTTACGATTAACCTTTGCTTGATTAGATATTTTCAAAATAAATAAACATAGCGGCTTCTCAAAGAAATTTCATGTGTTAAAGATCAAATGAATTGATCTGAAGCTGAAGTGAAATGTGTTCTGATAACTTTTAAAAGTAAACGTTTTAAAAGTTTAGTTTAACTTTCAAAAAGGCCCAAAATCGTCAATCAAGAGCCGTAAAGGCAGTTTAAAAAATTACGCTGAAGCGTTTAAAAAGATTTCCTTGCTGTAAAAATCAAGTTCCGTGTGCTAAATACTAAGTGCTGCTGTGTGAAAAATGAATTGGGGAACAGTGAATTTGTTTTTGTCATGAAAAGTATGCAGGCTTATGCAGGAGTAATTCATAAGTGAATCATGAAAATTTCGAAGAAAATTCTATTAAGATTACTTTACATAAGCCATGTGACCTTTTTTTACAGATTAGACTAGATAGATATATTATTATCTGCCGTGGTCCGTTCCTATACGTACCTAGACAGTATTGATGGCATATTTTTTCTGGGAATTTAGACCTCAAAGAGGTTAAAATAGAAGCCATGAGTGTGCCTATGGTAAATAAATGCTGTTTTCGAGCCAGTCTGCACACTGGGACCTTAATCATTGCTTATATTTATACGGTGAGTATAACTTTTTTAATCATAATCAGGCATTTAGATGTAGGTACCTAGTAAAGATGGCTAACATTGTCGGCTCTGCCACCTATGACATGAAGAGTTAGGAGCTATTTCCTATCTTTTACAACTCGAATTTAAAATATGTTTGATCCTGTGTTATTGTTCGTTTTATCGAAAGATGATATTGCTGATAATAGGCTGATAAGGCTGTTTTTTTAGGGATCCGTAGTATATAACGTGATAATTTCTTCACGTCATTTGAAAGATAAGTTTTCTTGCCATCTATTAAAGGTAGAGTTCGCTGACTTTTAAAACGGCCGATTTTTATCGAATAACCGGCCGATTAAATGTGTTTTAGTGCTCACCAAAATCTAACCTACACCCCTTAAACGGCCGTTTTACCAAAAACTTTTTGGCTCGACCGGCTCTCAGTGAGGCAGTCAGATATAGTGACAGTTTAGTAGGTAAAGTAATTTGATACGTGAGTTAGTGACGTCATCGTGTCACAGCCTTGAATAGAAGCCACTGTTTGTTTATCTGGCGATAACGACGCGCGCGCACGGCGCACGCTGCCGTATTGTAATTTGTACCTAGGTAAGTACACAATAGTGATGTTTACCTTCCTAACTAAATAAACATAGACGAAAAAAATCGACTCGACTCTGAACGATAATAATATTTTAAAGAAAGAAAAAAGAAAAAACGAAATTCATGTCGACCGAATCTAAATAATAATCTGCTGTATCTAACAAATCTGGTCTCCATGATTGTCATAATGGCTAAAATTTCCGTTAGGTAAGTAGACCTACATGGTGCCTTTTTCGCTTCAGGAGTTATGACTAGACTGTATCACTAGTAGTAGTATGACATCACTAGTAGGTAGATACGACAAATAGGTACCTGCCTACAATTCAAGATTAGATAGCTATCTACCTAGGTACCTATAGGTACAAACAATATTTCAAGATCACATTGAAGTTAAATTGCTTTAAAGATGTTTCTAAAAATAATATTATGTTTGTCCGATACCTATCTACCTAGACAAAAATGTTCCATATGAAATTCAAGGCACGCTCTACAATGACGCTAATAAATCTATTCTAGTATGATTCTAGTGCAGAACAAGATTAAAATAGCCAACACATGATAGCGTCAGTTTAATGTAGGAAACTATTTATAAGTTTTTTTTATGTGTTTGACTTTGAAGATTCAGAAGACTTCGGCTCGGCCTTGATGCATGTGCGAATATTCAATATACTTATATTAAAGTAGGTAGGTAGGTACCTACAGTTGGTATAGGTTGACTATGAAAGAGTATTTGATAGGATAATCTCTACGTTTCGGAAAGAAAATCGAGTCACAATAGGGCGAAGCGAACGTAAGATTTTTTTATTCGCTGAAATTGCTGAGGTCGTGTCTGTGAACTCACTTGCGGGATTATTCGCTAACTTAGTGATATTAAGTGAACTTTGCCATCAAACTAATTGTGACATTGCATTGGTTGGTTCTACATTGCTGCTTTACTGAGCGATATAAAAATAATTTAACGTAGAGAACTTTCGATGGATTAAAAATAATTATGTCAAAAGAGCAGAAGGCGTGATGTCTTTCACTCAGTAAATCACTGAGTTAGCGAATCAGCCCATCTGGTGAAAAGTAATGATGCAGTAGGTAGTAGACCTTGTAATTCATCCAAGTGCAGTAGCTACAAACAGAGTCATCCGTAAAATATTGTTTTAATCTATTTTTTTTTAACTTTACATGTCTAGACAAGGGTCTTTTTGGGCAAGAACTCAACCTAGGTACTCTTTTTACAGTCTGCTATCTAATCCGTTGACTTATTGAGGTTTACATCTAAGCCATTCGATATCAACATTCGAGTCCTATAATATTACTAGCCGATGCCCGCGACTTCGCCCGCGTGGATTTAGGTTTTTCGAAATCCCGTGGGAACTCTTTGATTTTCCGGGATAAAAAGTAACCTATGTGCTAATTCAGGATATTATCTATCTCCATTCCAAATTTCAGCCAAATCCGTCCAGTAGTTTTTGCGTGAAGGAGTAACAAACATACACACACACACACACACACACACACACACACACATACAAACTTTCGCTTTTATAATATTATATAGTGTGATCTCAAACAGGCGAAATGATCAAAATTTTTATGGAATTCCAGGTGTGGTCTCTTCTGGAGCTGCTAGGCTACTCGCTGCTAGTGACGCTAGTACCAATCGGTCGCAATGGCACCATCTCCGGCCACAAATACGCTCTGTACATCACCGCGGCGGCTGTCAGCGGAGTCACCCTGCTGTGCTCCATCCTGCTCATCGTTGCGTCTCACAAGGTTACATGACATAAAGAGCTACTGAAAGCTAGGCTAGTGATACATATAGACTACTCACGCAAGTAATGCTAAGCCCAATCGTCGCAATGGCACCATCATATAGGTGTCCTTCTCATCGTGAGGGCTCACATACTTAGATCCTCGTCAAGGTCAGAATATTGTATCTTCTCTCACTTAGGGGAATTGAATATATGAATATGCTAAACTGCTAGATTTTCACTGCTAAACATAGGACCTCCACAGTAGATACATGGTTTTAAGTCGCTTCTGTCCACGACTCCCAGAAGATGGAATAAGACACTACAATCGATTCCTTTGGAAGAGGTAGCAAGAAACACAGATTGTAGCACGTGGGTATTAATCTTTTCAAGGTACAAATGTTACAATATGAGCAATAGTATCAATGTAACAAGTTATTACACTATCTTGTGGACAGTTATATACCCAGCCGACTGCTTCTATGCAAGTTTGTCTTCAGAAATTCATCAGTATTATAACTACTACTCGTAACCTCTAAAATTCCAATGTTCCAGAAGCTCGCATCTCTCACGCTGCCGTGGACGATAGTGACGGGCATCCTGACGGCGGTATTCTTCACCATGTGCCTGACCGGCATCAGCCTCATCCTGCAGGACTCGGGCGAGATGCTGGAGGTGGAAGCCATCGTCATCGTTGTGCATCTCACGAGGGCTTGTTAGTACTCACCTATTATGCTATTCAAGCGCTAACACGCATAGCTTGACACCTCCTGCTAGCTTCACACACAAGCTTCACGCTGACTGACTGATCTATCAACGCACAGCTCAAACTACTGGATCGGGCTGAAATTTATCATGCAGATAGCTATTATGACTTAGACATCCGCTAAGAAAGGATTTTTGAAAATGTAACCTCTAAGGGAGTAAAATAGGGGTTTCAAATTTGTGTAATCAACGCGAATGAACTCATTAAAAAATTAAGAGGCTGGGACGGATAGTAAAAAAAAAATTGCTTTACGAAAGTAGACTAAGGCTGAATCTATAGAGCGCACTTTGACTTTGCTCAGACTTAAGACACTGTTAAAACGAGACAGCGCACGGATAAAGTCTCATTTTAACTGAAACTTAAGTCTAAGTAAATTCAAAGTGGGCTCTATAGATTTCAACCTAAGGTACCTTATTTCATTTGGTGAACAATATTGGTCTGCTCCAGGTATATCGGTGTACTGCATAGTGGTGGTGCACAGCCGGCACAAGCAGATGATGTACGAGGACGACGAGCGCCGCTTCCAGCGCTCCGGCCGCGTGTACCAGCCCGTGCGGACCAAGGACCTGGCCTTATAGCATGCTTCATGGTGCACCTACTGTGACGAACTGAGGGCCGCTCCTTATAGCATACTACTTCATGGTGTATCTACTGTGGCGGACCAAAGACCTGGCCTTATTGCGCACTACTTCATGGTTCACCTACTGGCGGACCTAAATGGTAGCCACCAAGCTCATGACATTAATCCTTTGAAGGTTTGCTACGAAATGTTACTTTTACATCGCTCAGCAATGTAGAACGAACCAATGTCAAGTTAAATGAGTTTGGTGGCTGTCATTTAGTGACGAGTTGGCGAATGACCCGCAGGGCGCGCCAAACTTTTAAATTCGGTGTTTGCTTTTCGCGCCAATTGTGAAGTTAAAGTATACCTGATGTCCACCATAGTTGTAAATAATTGTAATAAAATGCGCGTGCCCTCTATTGTAATTTGTACCTTAGGTACCTACCTAGTTATAACTGTGTCGGAAACCATTCCACAAGTTACATTTTTCTGAACTTCAATAGGTACCTAGGTAGTAGGTAGTTCCCTAACTATCGGACGAACTCGACGAAAACTATTCAAGAACGCATAGCACGCAACCTACTCGTAACTAACGAACGGATAGACAAAAGTTAATTAAGATTTATTTAATAAGTTTGATTATGGCAGCACTCGAAGTGTTTCTTAGTAAAAATAAAGCAGTATTTATTTTTTATTTATATCGAATAGGAAAGTAGTGTAAGAAAATAAAGTATAAAACAATGTTTTATATTTTCATTTCACCCATTTCTCAATACTGAGCGAGACCTAAATGGTATACTTACCTACCAACTGCCTAGGCCCTAGACTATAGGCACGAAATCATAAAGAATAGGGACAAAAATCTTAATAGGAACTAGTTACAGTACCTAGCTAGATTAGGAACTACAGTAGTTACCTAGCTAGATTATTAACTAGCTGATGCCCGCGACTTCGTTCGCGTGGATGTGGGTTTTTTGAAATTCCCGTGGGAACTCTTTGATTTTCCGGGATAAAAAGTAGCCTATGTGCTAATCCAGGGTATAATCTATCTCCATTCTAAATTTCATCCCAATCCGTCCAGTAGTTTTTGCGTGAAGGAGTAACAAACATACACACACACACACACACACACACACACACACACATACCTACAAACTTTCTCCTTTATAATATTAGTGTGATGTAAGGTGTCCGTGTAGGTGTCTAGTAAAAATTGGCGGCAAATTAAAAAAAATAGATCGTGTAGGTATATACTTACCCGGTTCAGCAAACAGTAGTTAATAATATTATTATAATGCATAGTGTAATCATAATAAGAGAACGTGTTCCTAGTGATAACTTTATGGATAACTTGCTGTTTGGTATTTACGTAGTGTTGGCTCTAAATAAAATAATAGGTACCTATACATACGAGAGGAAAATGTGTGCTGTGAAAACCCGAACGCAACAGACAAACGTCATAGCAATCCTGCGAAGTCCAATACGTCAACGTCATTATATGTATTGCTTACCTTTTCGCTCGCATAGTTATTAGTAACTACTGCCTCTTTCTATTTTAATTTTTATTGACATTCGGTATTCGCTTCGGAAAGCGAAACTCCTATAATTCGCGTGTAGACTGTAGAGTGCAGTAACTAGATAGAGTAGAAAGTAAAAATTAAAAATATATTCTAGGTTTAGTTAATCGAAAGCGTGGGTGTGAGATTTTACTTTTACATTAAAAAATAAAGTGACCTGGTGTTGTTACAAGTTCCAGCATTATCTTTAACAATATCGGTGATAAGAAATCGGATTTTATCAAGGTAAACAATTTATAATAAGTACAGTAGGTAAATGTTTAAACCATGTGTTTTTTTGGCATATTAAAGACAGCCAGTTTTCGACTATTTCAAATGTTAATTTATTCGCTTTTAAAATAGATTATACTACTTACAACCTAGACTTATGTGCATTAGAATATGTACGAAAGTGGTACATATATGTCTGCTTGCTTGCCAACCTACTTAGTTCCTTGTTTACTTATTTAAACTAACAATCGTTAGCTACCTGCCTGTAACAAGACTTATTGAACTAACTACAACCTATGCTTTAGTTTATTTGAGATATTATTATTGCTAGCATTAAAGAGTTAAAGGGAACTCTTAAATAAGACCACTTGTCTATCTGTCTACTTAGGCCATCTAAGAAAACTCTTATTAGGAACTAGCAGCTTCGCACGGGTAGCTTAAGGGGAGTTTCTACTATACCTAACTTTCCAATGATGTTTTTCCAACTTAATTATTGCCATCATACCTTTGCTTAGATTTGTTGCTGGAGAATGGCATACTAAGGCTGAGATCTATAGCGTGCACTTTGATTTTGCTCAGATTTAAGATACATTTAAAATGAGACAGTGTTATATCTCTGGCATAAACCTATCTCGTTTTAAATGAAACTTAACAGGGCTCTCTCCGTCACTCACTTGATACAATCGTAGTTCCAATTTCATTTGAATATTAAGCAACCAAAGTCCATGAAATTTTGCAGACATATTCTAAAAACTAATATCTGTGCCTGTGGCATTTTAGATTTTTGTAAAAATATGTAGTTTTAAAATTACAGGGGCTCAGAGATTCGTATGTAAATTTTTAAAACCGCGTAACTTTGAAATTGAAACTTCTGAAAATTGTAAATCTGGAAAACCACAAACATAGATATTAGTTTCTAGAACATGTCTGCAAAATTTCATGGACTTTGGTTGCTTAATATTCAAATGAAATTGGAACTATGATTGTATGAAACGTGTGACGGAGAGAGCCCTCTTAAGTCTGAGCAAAGTCAACGTACACTATAGATTTCAGCCTAAGAGTACATAACATACGTACCTAAGCCCTAGTAAATTAATTTAGTTAAGAGACTAGTTGATCTGCCTGGCTTTGCTAGGTCAAAGGAGATCATTATTTTTGGGCCTTTTCTGAAAGTGCCGGCCAACGAAAAAAAATGGTACGGATCGTTAGAACTAGCCATTTGGAGTAATAGTTAATATGGCAGAAAAGTTGTAGGATTGCTCTGAACCAAGTTATACAAGGTCGAAGATTCATCATTTTCATACATTTTATTGATTTCTAAAAGTGCTGGGAAACATAAAATAATGTTAGATATTGCTAGAACTAATGATTTGAAGCAATTGTCATTATGACCCGAAGGCTGTGGGGCCATTATATGTCGTGTTATACAAGTTATACAAAAAATGAATATACTTTGTATAATTAATTGTAACCGATCTTATGATTTTGTTACTGTTCTGATTGTTTTATACGAATTTGAATACACGTACAATTATTTTGACTCCCACGAAGTGCTGGATCAGCTGCAATGTGGACTAAATTCGTTTATACATACCTGGATTGTATGCGGCCTTGTAATACTAGGTGATCTCATCCAGCCATCTCCCAAACTTCTGCCACCTCCGGCGAGCTCTGTGATGAATGCACCATTTGGTTTTAAGTACTGTTCACCATAGTAACTACGAGCTTGCTTCAGTCGATAGCTGCCCAAAGCAACCTGCGTCGATTCTTCTGTGAATCTAGGAAAGTCATTTAACGGAGGATGTCGACTTCCATAGCCTGGAAATGAGCTCTTCTTCTATTATAATTATTGTGTGTGATAACAAGTTCTGCTAAACTGTTTTGCGCATTGACCAGTTCATGGATTTTGTCAAGGAAATCACGTCTGTAGTACACGTTATTGTCTATCAGAACATGATGGCTGTTTAGCGATGTTACCGCGATCCTGAAATAATCGATCACGTTACTTAATGCCCGGTCACTCTGACCAATCCTGAGCAAACGAAAATCTCTTTTAAAGCAATTGTTCATCACTTCCACCATCCAGCGGCAAATGGTAACAAGCTTAGATTTATTGGTTTGGTCAGTAATTAGCTGGGTTTCATTTAAATGTTTTGTTTCTAGCATTTGTGTCACATAACCGCATGCCTCAAGAAAGAAAGGCTATCTATAAAGGGCATGTACAGACAGATACAGGCATGTACAATGTATGTATATCTTCAGAAAAGCACTAATTACTTTTTTTCAGTGAAAATCATACCCTAACCACAAGTTCCGAAACCACTAAAAGCCTTTATATTTGTTGCGATGGAACAATAATCTACACGCTGCAGCAACTTCCAATGCCCAGATTTTAAATTCATTCATCTTCATAAATGATAACTAAATGATATAGAAGATTTTTACTGGATTTTTATCTTAGTCCATGGTTTTAGAGATACCATAAACAATCTTGAGGTAATCTTTCTTTCTTGAGGAGTGCGATTATGTGGCACAAATGCCAGTAACAAAACATCAGTAAATACCCAGCTAACTACTGACCAAGCCAATAAATCTAGACTTTTTACCATTTGCTGCTGGATAATGTAAATGATTAACGACCGTTTTGGAAGAGATTTTTATTTACTCAGGGTTATTCAGGATTTGTAACCGGACATTAAGTAACATGATCGATTATTTCAGGATTTTGTCAGCATTGCTGAACGGCTATCATGTTCTGATAGACAACAACGTGCATGCACGTGATTTTCTTGACGTAATCCATGAACGGTCAATGAGCAAAACAGTTCAGCAGAACTTGTTATCACAAACAATATGTAATTATAATAGAAGGAGAGCTTTTTTCCAGGCTATGGAAGCCAGCATCCTCCGTTCAATGACTTTCCTGGATTCACAGAAGAATCGACGCAGGTTGCTTTGGGCAGCTATCGACTGAAGCAAGTCCGTAGTTACTATGGTGAACAGTACTTATAACCAAATGGTGCATTCATCACAGAGCTCGCCGGAGATATCCCAGTGGTAGAAGTTTGGGAGATGGCTGGATGAGATCACCTAGTATTACAAAGCCGCATACAATCCAGGTATGTATAAACGAATTTAGTCCACATTGCAGCTGATCCAGCACTTCGTGGGAGTCAAAATAATTGTACGCGTATTCAAATTCGTATAAAACAATCAGAACAGTAACAAAATCATAAAATCGGTTGCAATTAATTATACAAAGTATATTCATTTTTTGTATAACTTGTATAACACGACATATAATGGCCCCACAGCCTTCGGTTCATAATGACAATTGCTTCAAATCATTAGTTCTAGCAATATCTAACATTATTTTATGTTTCCCAGCACTTTTAGAAATCAATAAAATGTATGAAAATGACGAATCTTCGACCTTGTATAACTTGGTTCAGAGCAATCCTACAACTTTTCTGCCATATTAACTATTACTCCAAATGGCTAGTTCTAACGATCCGTACCATTTTTTTTCGTTGGCCGGCACTTTCAGAAAAGGCCCAAAAATGTATGAAGCCAGAATGATCTCCTTTAACTTTGGTCATAAAGTGAAAATATAAATCCTCTTTATCCATATCCTGTGAGATTTTCTAAAAATCCAGCTCCTTGTCTACAATATAAAAGGAACTTCTGTGACGCTTTCTAGGTCCAAGAGATGGACGTTGATGACTCAGACAGTTAGTGAGTCAGGATTTTTTCTTAATTTATTATACTGAATATTGGTTTGTCGTTGGTTTGTGACATCCAAATAGACACAAATCTATTGTTTACTTTAATTAAGAAAGTGCTTAGATTGAAAATACATTTAATTAAGTAGTTATATAATATGATAAAAGATGTAAGTTTGTATGTATTTGATGACATAATTTAAGAACCTTATTCAGTTAATATTTTGTTTCGTTCAAGGCGTTCAAGATTTATTTTCAATCAAATATTTATGT